>NC_135719.1:24211077-24520663 GCF_964656455.1 Halichoerus grypus | reverse complement strand
ACTGCTGGTGAGGACAGGGCAGCTATTCTGCTTCTCACTCCATTAAATCAGCTTGAAGAAAATTTGAATACATAAGATGCAGAAATCCGTACTTCATTTTTGACTGATCTGCAGACTTTTCCTGTATCTTCCACTGACAAAAGTCAGGCCGGGGCAGGTTTGCTGTAGGTGACTCTGGGGCGAAGGGCTCACCCTTCACATTTCCCTGTCCTTGTCGGCACCTGGCAGCCAGCATACCTACCCGGCATGCGGGGCGGAACCAAGCAAGCGCACCGCGGACGTGGCTCCCAGGAGGTGTTCAGAATGTGACTTTCTAGCTGATGATCTTGGCCTGTCCCAGGGCCTCTACAATCCAGCCATCATTTTATTGCCCGGGGAAATGGCCATAGTAAGAAATGTGAAATGTGAATATATGTTCAAAGGAAACAAGCTGTAAGTGTTCTGGAATCAGACCAGAGATGCACAGACACATCAGGAGGGCAAGCTGACCATTTCACTGAACTTTGATCACAGGAAACTCTACTCCTGGAACAAAGTCAGGCCACCGTATAAAGGGCTGCAGAGCAAGGTGTGGGCGGGGGAAGTAAATCAAAGGCCACAGTTATTTAAGATCTGGTGAGCCTCACAAATACTTGGACCTAAAAACAAAAGGCCTTTCTAAGGGAGAGGACTCTCGCAAGCTCTTGGTGTTGCCCCGGGGTTTGTGCTCACCATTGTCACGCGGTGGCTGGCGCTGGACCTCGACTGTCACTGGATGACTGACGACTCCGGGCAGGCTCAAGGCTCATTTCAGAGGCTCGGACGGGCGTGCGGGCGGCCGGTGGGGTGCCGCGCCACACTGGGCACCTGTCCTCCGCCGGAAGCTACAGCACTTTCTTCTCCGGATGGAGGTGCTGAGTGGTCGCAGAGGCCAGTGCGCCCCCTTCCCCCCCCGTGCCACTCCGAGACCACAGAGCCGGCCGGGCTGTGTCCGCCTCTGCCCTCACAGGTGCAGCCAGCAGCTGGGACTCAGGAAGGTGTGGGTTTGCCCCGCACGCGCTCATCGCTGACCGGCTCACACATCCGTTCGCTCAGCGCGTGTTCACAGCTCTGCAAAGGAAGGGCTTTTGTTATAGATGAGCAAACACACAGACATGCCCGAGACCCCCCA
Organism: Halichoerus grypus; assembly: GCF_964656455.1. NCBI lineage: Eukaryota > Metazoa > Chordata > Mammalia > Carnivora > Phocidae > Halichoerus > Halichoerus grypus. The sequence continues at coordinate 24,519,513 of NC_135719.1, read as the reverse complement.
ACTATTAAGCGACCAACCCAGAGTTCAGCCTGTTGACTCCGGCCCCCCGCGTGTCAGCCACAGGGAAACAGGCCCCAGTACGTGTGCACAGGGGCCGGCAGGCCGCCTAGACCGGGAGGCGAACACCGCAGGTCACGCAGGGAGAGATGATGGAGACGTGCATCAAGAGGAAGCTCGGGCCTCCTCACGGGATGACATCTACAAGTTTGTAAAATGGGTATGGCTTGAAATAACCCTGAAGCAGGGTCCTGAGGCCCCCTGCCTGCCCCTGGCCTGAGACAGAAGCTCCAGTGGGGGAGGGGGACAGGGCTCTGGGCGGCAGCTGTTCGCCTTCAAATACAGAAGGATCTCTGCGTTAACAACCCTGCAGCCGGACCTACACATGTGGGCCATACCATCCCACCCCACCTGGCTGGCTCTGATCAGCTCCAATGTGACTCTGACCTGTTTTATGTCAAATAAGCCAGTTTCCTTTGCAAAAGGGGTCCTGTAGAATCTGTACCAAAGGCTCAAGGATGCTGGAGAGCTACTGATAAACCCAGCAAGGCCTGCCCGTTTCCTCTGTTATTAAGTTGCAAATGCTTTTCCTTCTAGTGAAAGAATCTGGACACTAAGTAAACAATGCCCCCTTTTTTTTAAATGTAATTAAGTGAAAGTGATAGCTGTGAGCACAACACCTTAACAAATTTCCCAGAGCTTAGCCTCTGCCACCGTCACCCCCTTCCTCCGAAAACCAATGTATCTCCATGCATATTTGCCGCAGAAAACACGAGACAAGCAAAACCCGGCTTTGAGCAGCTTGGCACAGGAACCAGTGCAGTGCTTGCCCAAAGGCAACATGATAGCTGAAAAGGGGAGATTCTCTCAGATCTGTACCTCTGAAACAAATAATGCCGATGGACTCTGAAAAATAAACTGAGGGTTCTAGAGGGGAGGGGGGGTGGGAGGACAGGTTAGCCTGGTGATGAGTATTGAGGAGGGCACGTTCTGCATGGAGCACTGGGTGTTATGTACAAACAATGAATCATGGAACACTATATCTAAAACTAATGATGTAATGTATGGGGATTAACATAACAATAAAAAATTAAAAAAAAAAAAAAGAAAAGGGGAGATTCTGCTCCTACAAAGTAGCGATAACACCCAACATGGCAGAGAAGCCAAGCCCAGCTATGATCCTTTGCTTGAAGACCAAACACTACCACTAGGAATATAAAACAGGGAAGCTGCCATGGAAAACAGTATGGCGGACCCTCAGAACCTTGAACGTAGGAACACCTTATGATCCAGCAATTCCCCTTTTAGGTATAGAAACAAAACAACTGCAACTGGGGACTTTGACCTATTGTTTTTGCACACCAGTGTACACAGTAGTAGTACTCATAATAACCAAAAGGTGGAAGCAACCCAGTGTCCATCAAAGGATGACTGGATAAACTAAATGTGGTCTACGCATACAATGAAATATTCCTCCGTCTAAAAAAACGAAATTCTGACACACGCTACAACATGGATGAACCTCGAAGACATTATGCTCCGTGAACTAGTAAGCCAGTCACAAAAAGGACAAATAGCGTGATTCATTTATATGAGGTCCTTAGAGTAGTCAAGTTCAGAGATGGAGGGTGGAATGATGGTTGCCAAGGGCTAGGGGAAGGAGGCGGGGAGTTGTTTAATGGGGACAGAGTTTCAGTTTGGGATGTTGAGAAAGCTCTAGAGATAGATGGTGGTGATGACTGCATAACAAGTGAATGCCCACAAACACTGAAAAATGGTTAAAAGAGTAAATTTTATGTTATGTGTATTACAATTTTTTAAAAAGAGTAGAAAAATAAAAACCAAACACTAGAGACTCAGGGGTCAGAAGCTGCATGCAGCACCTGGATGCATGAGGGTGGAGGCCAGGGAGGGGGTACCGAGCGGCCGCTCTGCCGGTTTCCCCCGGTCATAGATCAACCCATCACAGGCAGCTCTGCCCAACAGGTCTGCGGTCTTAGCAATCTGGGCAGGATCCCACAGGCCGCTGCACGGTCTTTTTAAGAGAAAAAAAAAAAAATTACTAGGATTTCATTTTATTGTCATGAAAACCATAACTGAAGCTAGTTAATCCCTTGTGAAATGTCTGCCTTTCAGAGTGTTCTTTCTTCTGACAATAAAATAACCCTTTGTGATTTCGTTGGGCTAATTCAGAGCTTTTTTCCCTCTGTGTAAACTGTTTTACAAGCCATTTTTTAAAAGTCTCTCAAAGCACAGTTGAACTCTGCACACAGGATTGAAACATTTAATTTTCTCCAAAGGAGCAGTCCCCCAATTGGTTCCCCCGGGCTGGAATCACGGCGGTTGAGTTTTCTGCGAACGAGGCTTTGAGCTCAGGCTTTCTCAGCTCCTCCAGCATGTCCTGGATGATGACTTGCAGGGCTTTTCCCAGCAGCCTGGCTGGGAGCCAACGGGATAATGGAGGCACGTGGATGAGTGCCGCGTACCCATTTCCATGATGCAAAGACAGGTAGTAGGTGTAATCGCAGACATATCTGCAACCACATGAAATGCCGTGTTACTACTCCCTGGAAGAGCCTCTAACCCCAGGGAAATGGAAGCAAAAGGGATAATGCAGCATCCCCAAAGCATGAGGAAGTTGGACTGCCACCCAGGGAGATTGAGGTTTTGTTCTTCTGCCTCAGAAAGAAGAGTTGCTGGGAATGAACCCGGGAGGGACTGATTCTTGGTCTCACGGTCCCACAATCAGCAAGCAGCAGAGCCTGGAAAGGGACCAGATTTTCAAGCAACTAGTCCAAAACACCTTTACACCCCACACCCCTCTCATTCATGTCTACTGAGTCACTTGGGGCGGGGGTGGGGAGAAACTACCTACTGGCGGTCAGAGTTTGGAGGAACCAAGGTAAATTCATCTCTATGTGGGGCTACATTGGAAGAGTTAACTCAACAACTTGGGCCGCAATAAAGAAAAACAAAGCATCCACAAAACGTTAGTGGCTCTCAAAACATGCCTTCCCATCTCTTCTCCTCTCTCCACGCACCAAGGGCCGGGTGGGGGCGGGGTGGGGGTGGGGTGGGGTGGGGGGCAGGGGCGACATCTTGGTGGTCTACAGGAGCCGCCCTGGGGTGCCACGGCGTGAGCAAGTGCCCAGTCGGACCGCAGAGGATGGCCTCCCGGTGCAGAAGGGGGGCATCCGGGGAGAGACCCTGGTCGGAAGAGGCGCTGCGGTCGTTCCCCAGCCTCTACCCCCAACACCCGCGGGACGTACCTGCCCGCATCTCGAGAAAAGGTCACCTCCACGCCCTCCACGGCCACGCGCTTGCTCACCGCCTTCATGCTGACCTCCGACGCAATCACTTCCGGGCCATCCGGAAGGCACTCGCCGCGCGCCGGCCGGAAGCCCCGGATGTCCGCGTCCCGGTAGCCCCGGTTCTTGGCGCACTGCTCCAGAACGATGGCCTTGGCGGAGGCGTCCAGGCCGATGTGCACGGCGAGCTGTGTCCGCACACGCGGCGGCCGAGAGATTAGGGAAACTGAGGCCTGCTCTGCTCGCCGGATGTGGCTGAAGGGCCAACCCCAGCGCGAGCACAGGGTGCAAAGCATCGCAAAGCCCAGATCTGGCACACAACCTCCGGGCTTCCCCGCTAACCTCCCCTAATGAATGTGCGGGAATGAAAAACAACTGGATAGAAACCCATGTGGCATTTAATTTAACTAGTTTTATAGGGGCAAATATTCTTGCGGGATAATGTATTCCCCTTCTTTTCCTTGGGGGGTCCCCTGGTAGCTAAGACTAGCATGGGAGCAGCTTAGCATTTCTGGGGAATCTTCCCTCTCTTGTATGAAACTCTAATAAAGGAAGTTAGTAACAATGTGATAAAATATTGTGAGGATTTTTTGAGCTGATTATTTTTCCTCTTTGAAAAAATAGCCGTGGAGCATATTATCAAAACCCCTGGGACAGTTGTCTTAATGGCATGGTGGTATGTGTTGTGTTAATCTCATCATCTGGTCTTCCTAGTTTTTGGACATTTGTACCAGTTTTTTATATAATGACTCTGTTCAGATAAAAAAAGGGCTGGGTGTGATGAAGATGGGACCTCTCCAGACGGGCTACCCGCCAACCGCCCTGCCAGGCCCAAAAGGTCCTTTCTCGCTTCACCTCACAGGCAACCTGCCCTGCAGGGCCATGGCTGGGACCTAACCCAAGGGCCTATCCGTTGGGTGGAAACTATCTCTGAGTCCTGGCAAGGAATAAAGATTCCATTTATTTTCCTCCTCCTCTCTCTCCAGAATCTTCTTCCAAGATCCACTCTGTGTTTCAGCTTAAACTTTTACAAACAGACCCAGAACCTTAGAAGATTGGCTGGGACCTTACCGGTGGGACACGGAGGCAGGGTGCACCTCAGCCATCAACCCTAGAACCAGGGTCCGGGAGTCCACAGGCTCTGGGGCTCCACCTCGTCATCTTCCCCACCCACCCCACCCCCACCTTCACTGCCTCCCCAGCCATCATTTACTTGCGGTTGAAGGTCTTCCCAGATTCTGGTGACCCTCTGCTTCACCTCCCTGTAATCTACAGGTAGCTGAAGAATCCGCAGCTCCACCTCCATGTCACTGTTCAGGCCCAGCTTGGACAGCTCCTGCAGAAAGAAGCAGGTAGACTCCCCTTTCTTGATGGAGGACGGGGGGAGTCCCTGAAAAGCTAACACTTGGGTCACTCACTCTTTTCCCAGGGCCCTTCTGTGGGCCTGGACCCTGCCCTCAAGGAGCTCACATGATGGTGAGGGGCCAGCAGGAGAGTCACAGTTCCTGCCCCTCATGGCCCCAAACGCTTCTCCCATTGGGATGTGGGGACCCTGGTGGCATATCTGAGCCAGGCTGCTGATTAGAACATAGTCCCCAGAAGGGATACAGGGCAGATGTAGAGAACAGATGGGAGCGAGCCAGATGAAGAAGCTGGGGAAGGGCGTGCCAGACAGAGGGGCTTCAGAGGCCCGGGGGAGCATGAGCGCCTGAGCCTTTGGGAAACATGGTGTGACTTGGCGCTGGGCAGTGGTGTGGGGCAGGGGAAGCCTTCTTCCGGGTGTCCTGCACCTCCAAGGACAGGATGTTTAGCACCCCTGGCCTCTGAGCTGAGCATTAACTGCCTGGGCATTTTAACAAGTAACCCACCACCACCAATGGTGTATCAGGGGGCACTGCACGTGGGTAAGGGCGGGAACAGAAGCTAGAAAAGTCTGTGGAAGCCGACCGAGGGCTCAGCTAGAGGTTGGACTTTAGTTAAAGCAAAAGGGAGCCATCAAAGGATTGTGCGCAAGGAGCTAATGGGTCAGAGCTGCCTCCTGAGAGGATGGAGGTAGAAGTGGGCTGGGGGCTATCATGAGGTTGACTTTGGACATGCTGAGTTTGAAGGGGAGGGACCTGGTTCCTTGGCTCTGTGTGTCTGGAGCTCACAGAGAGGATTATGGGAAGACAGTGGCATGTCAGGGCTGAAAAACATGGGTTTAGGTGAGATCCAGACAGAGTGGTGGAGGAGGGGGTAGGCGGAGAGAGGAAAGAAGGGCTGTGGAGAAAACCCAAGGTCAGGGAGCACCCTCCTTCACAGGTGGGAGTTTGGAAGGAAGAAAGCCAGGGAGTGAGATCTTAGGCCTCTGCTATTCCCTGTTGGGAAACGTTAAATCGGGAACCTAGAGGCCAAGTCCTCTTCCTGCTCTGGGAGCTGTGCTGGTCACCAGGATGGTTTTGGATTAGCACCTCTCTTTTTCCTGCCTCCCTCCACTGGCAATTTAGGACCTCCAGGAGCATGCATCCTGGGATGGAGGTTGCGGTTGGGCTTGTCAGATCTGCCCAAAAGTCATAGAGGGGACAACTCAGGGCCCTGCCCTGGGCTTCAGAGGAGACATGCGGGATGATGGGCCCCAGTGCAGGTCAGTCTCCGCTGCTCTGATGGAGGAGGGCACTCCTGGCTGACTTTTGGTGTCTCAGGTCTGTCCTTTGGCCATCCTGAGGGGCTCGGCTCTGCCCACCGGACACCCGCTCAGAAGCCCAGTTCCCCCGCCCGGCTCAAGCTTTGTCCTCTTCCAAAAGAAAGTGCCAACATCACATCCGCATTTGGGGCCTGAAGGGGAGAATTCATTTGCCTGACTCTGGGGGTGGGAGGCGGGAAGGAGGGCCAGGTCACGTGGGGCGGGGGCCTGGAGGCGGAGCTTCCAGGAGGACATTCCAAGGGCCAGACAGATCAAGGGGGTTCCAACTGCTGTGTTCCCCCTGCTTGAGCCCTGTCCTGTGGGGAATGAGTGAGACGGGAGCAGGGAGGCTGCTCAGGGCCCGGCCTGTTGGGAGGCTCCCAGCACAGGCAGGCATCACCCGGGGGCCACCTTTGCCTGTCATGCGGGTCAGGGGCCTGTGGCTTGGCTCCAGGCTGCTTCTCAGAACCCAGTCATCTGCAAAGAACTAGTTTCTTCTACTTGGTGGGGTTCTCACGGGGTCTGGCTCTGAGCAAAGCCTACAGAGGAGCCCCAGAACCAAATGGAGTTGCCTGGGAATCTGCTTTCAGAGCTAACCCCCCTCCCCTCCGAGAACCTGCTGTAGCCCAGTCATCAGTGGAAACATCGAGTAATTATCACTAAGCCTGCAAAGACGCGATGCCCAAGGGATGGGGACATCCACCCTGAGCCAGGTGGGCCCAGGCAGGCCCAGGCAGACCCAGCACCCAGCCGGCTCAGCCATGACCGGTCAGAGACTCCCCTTCACAGAGCAATGCGGTTCCGCTTCTGGATTGGCACACGGACGCCCAGACCAAAGCAGGCCGCAGCGGGGGCCCCTCTTTTTTTTTTTTGCCCCTACCTCAGCTTTTTCTTGCCACCCCACGCCAAGCCAGTTGAGAGGAGAGGAGAGAGGAAGCAAGCCCCTGGACATCTCGCGGGTGTCCCAGCTGCTGCCGGGGTCCCGGGGGCCGGCTTTGGGGAGCTCCCTTGCATGACTTTCCTGTGGCTGTCGTAACAAAATGGGTGGCTTAGCACCAAACTTTATCACCCAAGCCTATAGGAAAGAAGTCCCAAATCCAGGGGTCGGCAGGGCCGTGCTCCCTCTGAACCTGTAGGAGGAGGACCCCACCTGCTTCTTCCAGCTTCGGGGAGCCCTGGGCAGCTCTGGGCCTCCCCAGTGTCCTTTCATGGTCTTCCCTCGGAGTCCAGGTCCCCCCGTTTTATAAGGACGCTCAGCCCCTGACCCCATCTGAGGCCGTGATGATGGCATCACCCTGGCCAAAGCAGAAAGTGCCGGGAAGCCGAACTGTCACCCTCCTAGGAATCCCCAGAGCTGGTGTGGGATGGACGGCGTTCAACATTCGACTCGACACCTCTGGGTTTTTTTCTTTATCTGGAAAACGATGCCCAGGAGATTAAAGCATCCCACTTCTGCTCATCACATGTTGCCTTTCAAGCGGCCCATCCGATGCCCAGGTGCACCTGACTGCAGGCTGGTGCGCGCACGCCCCCCGTGGGGTCCAGTGGAAGTCGGCGGCCAGGGCCCAGCTCCACGGCCGGCCCCGTGGAAACCACAGCACAGGACACGGGGACACGGACTCCGCGTGGAATAAATACAGGTGTCACGTGCTGCATCCCATCAGCTCAGGCCGTTTGTTGCCACCGAGGCCATGAAGAAAAGCTTCTAGTGTCTAGAGACCTCTGGATATGAGAGTTGCACATAAGGGGTTGTGGACCCGTGTCAAACTTGAACTGGCTCAGGTGGTGCCTTCAGTGTCTTCCTGGCGTATGTTCTCTTTCTAACTAGAACGTCACCCTCTTCCTTTTTCTCCCCACTGTCGTCCTGACAAGGGAAGAGCCTGCCGCTTGGCGGGTCTGCCCTGTCACCAGGGACTCTTCTCAAGTGCAGAGCCTCCCCTGGGAGGAGGTGACCCCTGCCACCCACACTGTACGGCTGGGAGTATGGAGGCCTGCCGGGTCCCCTGGAGCCCTTCGAGCTGGGGGAGGGGTGGGGGTGGACGACAACTAAAGCCGACAGAGGACAGAGGACAGACGGGAGAGCAGCTCTACCTCCACAGGCTGCCGGCCTCGCCTGGGCCCTGGCCAAGCCGCCTCGGTGACCCTGGGAAGTCTGCGGCCACCCCGAGGTCACCAGGACAGGTGGGGGACGGTGGAAGTCTAAGAGCGTCCTGTGGACTGAAATGTGTCCCCCCCACACATTCATAGGCTGAGGCCCTACGCCCCAGTGTGATGGTATTAGCAGACGGGGCTCTTGGGAGGTGATAGATGAGGCCAGGAGGGTGGGGGCCCCAGGATGGGATTAGTGTCCTGATAAGAGAGGAAGAGACACCAGAGCCGGCCTTTCTCTGCCACGTGGGGACACGGCCAGAAGGTGGCCATCTGCCAGCCAGGCGGAGGGTTCTCACCAGAAACCGAATCTGCCAGCACCTTGATCTCAGACTTCCCAGCCTCCAGAACTGTGAGAAATAAATGTCTGTTGTTTAAACCACCCAGGCTATGAAATTTTGTTATGGCAGCTCGAGCTGACTGATACACGGGGCTTCCTGTCAGTAATGAGGTAGGGCCTAGCTGAGTCTCAGATACATGCCCGCTCAGCCATCCAGCTCCTCATGAAGCTTGAAAGGGCCCCACACAGCCTGGGACTGCAGTCAGAAGCTGACCTGGGATACTGAGGAAACTTTTCTAACTTAAAATCATCAAGAGAGTCTCCAAGGCACTGCTTCACGTGGACAGTCCGCTCGCTCTCTCATTCTCTCTCTCTCTCTCTCTCTCTCTCACACACACACACACACACACACACACACACACACACACACACTTGGTGTCCTGGCCCACCTACCCAGTGCCCATGGCAGACAAAGGCATTTTATAAAAAAGAAGCCAAGCTGGTGCTCATCACCAGCCTCAGCCTAGAACGAAGAGGGCACAGGGCAGAAGGGGGACACAGACAGAGCCAGACCCCAACTACAAAGCCACAGGGAAAGGCATGGGGTCAGGAAGACGCTGGTTTGAGACCTGGCTCTGCCCCCTTCCACTGGGCATGTTACTTAGCCTGGGTGCAACTCAGTTTTCTCATCTGTGAAATGGGGAGAGTGAAAAGTTGAAGGAGTTTTCAGAAATATTGAATGAGGGGATTCACAAAAAAGTGTCCAGCACAGTGCCTGGCACACAGTCAGGACTTTATATGAGGGATCACTGCCTATAAGTATTAATTATAATTGAGAAAGTCATGCAAGGATTTATTTATTCTACTAAAGTGACATTTAGTAGAATTTGATGAGCCTGGGGCCTGTCAGAAGCAGTGAGTCAAACATTTTGCATAAGCAGAAGGCAGGCCTTCTCTCTGCCGAGAGGGCCTGGTTGTTTCAGCAAAGAGAGTGTAGGTTCTGTGCAAACCTGGAGGGAGCCAGGGGTTTGTGCTTCCTGGACTGGCACACTTGCCTAGCTAGAAATGCCCAGTGTTTTGTGCTCAAGGAGGGGAGAGACAGAGCCTGGCACAACCACGCTTACCACGGCAGAATCCCGGGTGCTGTGCCAGCCAGAGGAATGACAAGGCCCAGCAGGACGCGGAGTGCCCAGGCAGGGCCCATAATCCCTCGAAAAAGCCTGAACCTCACCAGGCGCAAAGGTCCTGGGGAAGCAGGGAGCCTGCCTTCTGCCTCCTTCTCCCACGTCTTCCTGTCTCCGCGTCGCCTGAAATCCGGTCACCAGGAACTCATGGCAGTTTAACAAAGGGAACCAAAGGGAGGGAAAAACGACACCAGTTGCTCTCTGAATTTTTTCAAATCCACCGAGGCTGGGGCACCAACTGGTGTTGTAAAAACAGTTGCTGTTTTTCCAAAATGTGATTGTTTCCCCTATCAGCTGAGAGTTCAGGGCTAGTACCAGCAAGCAAGGATGCGTCTCTTCATTCACTCAAGCAAAACTCCAGGAGCCTGCAGCGCTGTCCTCTGCTCCAGGCTTGGCATGTCCTGGCGGGTCACATTCTTAGAGGACACACAGACTAGAAACGGGAGGTGATGACAGGATCCTGGCAGGAAGGAAGGGCTGGGTTGGGCCCCCCTGGGCTCCAGAAGCTGGCGGGTGGGAGGGGGCGGTAAGAGAGAAGGAGCCCAAACCCTGCCTCTTCCACTCCCAATTGTGTGAGTTTGGGCAAGTCATCGAAACTTGGTGAGCCTCAGTTTCCCCATCGGTAAACCACAGTAAAACGGGACCTCCTTCATATGGGTTGCTGTAAAGGTTAAGTTGTACACGTGGAGTTGCAGTCTAAGAGGGCTGCACGGAGGAGGGGGCTCTGACCAGGGCTTGAAGGATTAGCAGGATAGTGCCAGGGAAACCAAGAGTGAATCTTGGAGATGTGTGCAAACACTCCTCTCTCCCTTCCTCCTTCTCTCCCTCCCTTTACAATGAATTTATTGATATAGGGAAACCCCTGAGAAGAAATAAGCTAAAAAAAACAAAAAACAAAACAGGATCTCAGACTATTTCCTGTAGCCATTCATGGAAACATACTGAAATGGGTATCCCTTGAAGGAAGAGTTAGGGTGATTCTTTTATTATTATTATTATTGTAATATAATTGACATATGTAGGGGCAATTCTTGTCTTTTTTTTTTTTTAAGATTTTATTTATTTATTTGACAGAGAGAGAGACAGGGAGAGAGAGAACACAAGCAGGGGGAGTGGGAGAGGGAGAAGCAGGCTTCCCCCTGAGCAGGGAGCCCGATGTGGGGCTCAATCCCAGGACCCTGGGATCATTACCTGAGCCGAAGGCAGATGCTCAACGACTGAGCCACCCAGGCGCCCCTTCTTGTCTCTTTTTATAGTCTTCTTAAGATTTTTACAATGGGTATGTATATACTATTTTTCTGGTTCTAAAATCTTTAAAAAAAAAAAAATAGTTCACTAATCAGACTAGCTGCTTCTGGAGAATGCTTGCTGTGTAGGGCACCATGCCCGGCACCTCATCAGAACCCTCCTGATGAAGTGTTAACAATGCCCCCATTTTACAGATGAAGAAACTGAGGCCCAGAGAGGATACGATTAAAAGAAGGGAAGAATTCCGGGAAGCAGCTACAAAGGAGATGTTAGCACAACAGTGGGGTCAACTGTTTAAGTAATTTGGGAAATCATAAGTGATTTGGGAAATCTTGGGATTCTTTTTAAAGGTCAGTCTCCGGGCACCAGGGTGGCTCAGTGGGTTAAGCAGTTAGGGTCTGCCTTCAGCTCAGGTCATGATCTCAGGGTCCTGGGATCGAGCCCTGAGTCAGGCTCCCTGCTCAGTGGGGAGCCTGCTTCTCCCTCTCCCTCTGCCCCTCCCCCATGCTCATACACACTCTCTCTCTCCCTCTCTCTCAAATAAATAAATCTTTAAATATAAAAAAAGGTCACTCTCTTTTCCTTACCAATGCCAAGTTCCCTTCTCCATATGTGACAACTGTCCTAGCATTCTCCTCTAAGTTATTCCTCCACACTCATGGGTCATGGTCTGAAAAAGCCAGTGATAAAAAACAGAGACCCCCATAATTCTCAAACCTCTGTCTGGAGCAGTTGTGTCCAAATATTTTGATCATGTGCCCATATTAATAAAAGATTTTAGTGTGCACACAGATGCGCGTGCACGCGCGCACACACACACACACACACACTATCATTAGCTAATGTCTTGATGTCTCAAGGCATGATACACCCTTCAAATAGGCTTCATTATTCCTAAGTGGATATAAATCTGTATTTTCAATGGTTTTCTTAATTCCTCCTCTATTTTGGGGGAAAGGGAGGCAATGTCTTATCAGATGGTCATTGTTTTTATGTAAAAACCTTGGCTGGCACAGAGCTCCTTGGAGGAGAAGGAAGGGTATCAGTTACTTCCGCATGTTTGCTCAGGTTCGCATTAATCACATTATCTTTTATCTGTGGGTTTTTGCAGATTATATTTGTGAGGGTTCCTTGATCATAATTTAAAGATTAGTTTAATTAAAACTGGATAATATCATCCTGAAACCAATTAACTTGGCTGAAATACTTGTAATAAATTAAAGTGAATCAGAGAGGGAGGATCTCTCTGGCACCCATGGCACCCCTCACCCCAAGGGTGACACATTCCTTTGGCCCTCTGAAACATGTGTTATTTTACTTTCTACACGATGTTGTGCAGTGTTAAAATTCACTTCCCTGTGCACATACACACCAAGGCCAGGAGCGGTCTAGCTATGAGGTATTGGTCAAGGTTAATTTCTTTATTATTTTCATCGACTAAAAACATAAAAATTCACACCTGTTAGGATGGCCACTGTGGAAAAAAAAAACAAAACAGAAAATAACAGGTGTTGGTGAGTGCGTGCAGAAATCGTAACCCTTTGCACTGTTGGTGGGCATGTAAAATGGTGCAGCCGCTGTGGACAACAGTATGGTGGTCCCTCCATATATGAAAAATGGAATTAGCATATGATCCAGCAATCCTATTTCTGGGTATCCATCCAAAAGAACTGAAAGCGGGATCTCAAAGAGATATTAGCACACCCATGTTCATTGCAGCATTCTTCACCATAGCCAAAAGGTGAAAGTAACTCAGATGTGCATCAATGGATGAATGGATGAACAAGAGTGTGGCATACACTAGCAATGGAATATTATTTGGCCTTAAGAAGGAAGGAATTTCTGACATGCACTATAAACCTGGATGAACCTTGAAGACGTGACGCTCCGTGAAATAAGCCGGTCACAAAAAGACAAATCTTGTGTGACTCCACACTTATATGTGGGACCTAAAGTAGTCCAACTCATAGAGACAGAAAGTAAGATGGTGGTCCCCAGGGGTGGGGGGCAGGGGGCAATGGGAAGTCGTTTTCAATGGGTATTGAGTTTCATTCTTGCAAGAGGACTTGAGCTCTGTTGCATAACCATATGAATATACTTAAAACTATTGAACTGTACACTTAAAAATGGTGGAGATGGTAAATTTTACATTTTCCATCACAATTTTTAAAAAACATAGAAATAGAAATCCTAACGTCTTCATCCTATATACCCTAGTGGGTCACCTTGCAAACCCCGCTATGGAAATGATTTTGGATCCTCAAGTTGGTGCTGATGTAGGAAGTATTGGAATGACCTCGGGGTTGGGGGTGGGGGGCCGCACACCTCTGGTTAGGGACTGGAAAGGAAAGGGTAGCCTCAAGAAGCCTGGGCTGCTCAGACCCCACACATTCCCAAGGAAGACCTGTCTTCGGGACTGGCCCTTGGCTGGCTCCTGGGAGAAGAGCTCTGAGCCCTTGGGATGTTCTCCCTGGTAAGAGTGGTTTTGTATCCCTGAGGCATTGGGTCACATCATATTAACTTGAACAGCGTTTCTGCTAACAGTGTGATTTGTCTCTGCTCTGGAGTCTGAGCCGCGCTGAGGTCAGCCAGGTGGGCGCCGCCTGCCTAGAGGACTGACCTTCAATAAAAACGGAGGCTCGGATGAGCTTCCCGGATTGAAAACACTGCACGCTTGTTGTCACAGGTCACTGCTGGGAGAGTAACATGGATCCCCAGAGCTCCCCTGGGAGACAATGCTCAGAAGCTCACGCCTGGTCTCTCCTGGTCTTTTCTCCATGCCCCTTTCCCTTTGCCGATTTTGATCTCGATTCTTTTGCTATAGTAAACTGTAACTGTGAGTGTAACAGCTTTTAGGAGTCCTTGTCAGGCGTGTTATGGGGCCTGAGGATGGTCTTGGGGACCACCTGCCACACAGGCCTCTCGGTGTCTCTGGGGTCCTGGTTCTTCCTTTAAAATCATTTCTCCTGGGACCCCTGGAGGGCTCAGTCGGTTAAAAATCTGCCTTCGGCTCACGTCATGGTCCCGGGGTCCTGGGCCCACATCAGGCTCCCTGCTCAGTGGGGAGCCTGATTCCCCCTCTGCCTCTGCCATGACCCCTGCTCGTGCTCTCTCACTTTCTCTGTCAGATAAATAAATTTTTTAAAATCTTAAAAAAAGGGGTGCCTGGGTGGCTCAGTCGTTAGGTGTCTGCCTTCGGCTCAGGTCATGGTCCCAGGGTCCGGCGATCGAGCCCCGCATCGGGCTCCCTGCTCCACGGGAAGCCTGCTTCTCCCTCTCCCACTCCCCCTGCTTGTGTTCCCTCTCTCGCTGTCTCTCTCTCTGTCAAATAAATAAAATAAAATCTAAAAAAAAAAAAAAAATCTTAAAAAAAAAAAAGAATCACTTCTCCTTTCTTTTTTCCTCCTAGCTTTTGGTCCAAGCAGGAAAGAAGACGATTTTCTCTGTTTTCATTCATTCATTCATTCATTCATTCATTCATTCACTTTTTCGGTATGTTTTTGAGCCCTTCCTTCCACCAGCCTTTGTGCTGCCCTGCTTCTGCCGTGAATGGGAAATGCCCACGGAGGGAAAATGTCCTCAGAGCAAGTAGAGGGTGGGCAGGAGAGACCAGGGCCAAGTTGGAGGACATGGTATATTTTAGGAGTTGAGAGAGGAGCCTTGGAGCCTGGTGGATGCAGGTTCAATTCCAGACGTGACTTGATCTTGGACGAGTGACTTAGGCTCTAGGAGCCTCAGATGCCTTATCTATAAAACTGAGACATTACTTCCGTCCTTGCATTGACTCTTCACAGTGATGCTGTCCCCCGAGGGGGTGTTTAATACAGGCAGGGTGTTTTCAGTGTTTTGGGAAACCCTACTGGCCATGTCCGGGGAGGTCAAGAGTTGAATATCCCCGAATGCACATTTTACTTTATCCCACACTCTACATACAGTGGTCTCAGAGTAATAATACTAACTCCATTTCCAACAATATCATTCCTGAAAAGTTGAAGATATTTTTGTTTTGTTTTTATCCTTAAATTGCTATGTTTCAAAACCACTCTTCCCTGTGTGATCATGTCACTAACTAGATACACTTTGAGGCTTATTAATTCGATTTGCTTTTAATTTCTATGGATTGCTTTTTTTGAAAATGTAATTTTGTTTTATTAGTATGCAAAATACCCTACATGTTTCCAAAGTTAAATCCACAAAACAAGCTTTACTCAGAGAAATCTAGTCTCTTCCCTTCGCCTTCATAGGAAATCAATTTTTAATTTTATGATTTATCCTTCCATCTTTTTATTATCATAAACAAATATGGAACATTTATTCAGTACCCCTCCATTCTTATTATATAATTTCTCCATCATTGTGCATATGTCTTTTCTTATATTTGCCAGCGTATCTTTGGGAGAGCTTCTTAGGAATTTGCTGGATTCTAGTCTATAAACATATGTCTCTTTGTCATGTATTGCTAAATTCCCCTCCAGTGGGATTGTACCATGTTGCATTCCCACTAGCAAAGCATGACAATGCCCATCAGCCTCCCAGCCTCCCAGAATAGTTGTCACACTTTTGGATTTTTGCCAATCTGATCTTAGTGTAGTTTTAATTTGCTTTTCTCGTATGAACAAGTTGGAACATAGTATCACATGGGTAAGAACCATTTGTACTCCTTTCTCTGTAAAGTGTCCTTTCACATCTTTGGCCCATTTTTCTATAGCGTTATTCACCATTTTTTTTTCTATTCATAGAAGCTCTTTATATATTAGGGATATTGCATTTTAACTTACAAGTTTCTCAGCTGCATTTGGCCCATGATGACCAGACAGGACTGAATGGGGAAGAGAAAGGTCAGGAACAAATCATCCCCTCTGTCCAGCCAAAGAATAGCAGTGGGGAGTTGGCCAGAAAGGAAGGTCTGTAGAGACTGCCATTGGACTTGGCTGAATGCATCTCCAGTGGTTTTGTCCTAAGAATAATATCACACCCTCATGGTCTGTCAACTGTGCCCCTCAGCTCCTGGGGCGGCGGGGGGGGGGGGGGGTCCCAGTCCCCATCCGGGAGCCTGGGCGGTTTTAGGCTTCTGGGTACCCCCGCCCCCCCAGGCCTATGGAGGCCCCAGGCCTTCTCAGCAGCCAGGAGCCGAGGTTTACCCAGACCATCAACATGACTCATAACAGTAAAGTCAAGGGAGGGCTGTTCAGGCTGGAAGGGCGGCAGGTCCTGCTCTGATGCCCAGGGGGCAGCTGTGGGGGCCAGAGCCGGGAGGGGGGTACTTCTTCAGTCACATAGCCCTGGCAGCAGAGCCATGTTACAAAATGAATTGCTCTCCAAGTATCAATTGGCCTCCGGACTCTCTGAGGCTGCTCAATGGGAACTTTGTCTCTGCAAGAGAATAGAAATGTACCCTCATTCCGTTCAGCTCACGTGACTTTTTCCCAGTGAATGACAGAGCTGAACAGTTAACCCCAAGCAATCTCATCCCAGAAGAACATTCCTCTGGCACATCTGCTTTCTACTTCGCTGGAAGCTCATAGTCAAAGGAACTTGGGTGTGTTACGTGGAGGCACAAGCAGGCTGCCTCGACTTCCCCTCGGCCTCTCTTCCTGGCTCGGGTACTGTGGTCCCACGACGATGCTATCCACAGATTTCCAGCAGGTGCCCCTCCACCTGGAACACTTCCCAGGGTGGCTTCTCCTTGTCACGCAGGTCTCGGCTGAAATGTCACCTACTCAGAGAGGCCTTCTGGCCCATGTCTGCGAGAGGAGCTCCCCAGGCACCACCCACTGTGTCGCCCTGGGTTCATGCTTGGTGGCCCTTTGCACTCACTGACATCGTCTTGCTTAGATTTGACTTCTTTCTGGTCTGTTTCCCGCCACAGAAGGTCAATACCACAGGGACTGAGGCTGAGGCTCTGGAAACAAGACCTGGCATGCAGGTGTGTCCCAGATGTTGTGGAACCAAGCAGGAAGTGACCGGCCTCTCCCCACAGTCCCCAATGGTGGGGTTCTTCACTGGGATTACAGGATTATTCCAAACAAAACATGATAATAATTCTGCCTACTTAGGCTTCCAGAATTGTATCAAACCATGCTTCCAATCACCAAAATCTGAAGATTTGAGTGACAAAATGCCTTGTGGGGCACACACTGAAGTGGGGACCAGGAGTCTTTGCCATCCAAATGAGCAAGGAGGGTGTTTCCATTTATTTTCAGTTTATTTTCCTAAATCGAATGTGGGAGATATTATGGCCCATGCGATCTATTGGTCATGATGAGCGACAAGCCATACCATTTGAGATCCACAACTGTAAAAAACTTGGAACAATTTTTCCAAATGTACAGAAGCAATTTATTATTATCGGGATTATTTTCAGTGTCTACAAAGTGACCAGTCAAGAAACTAAAAGGAATTGAGTTCATGATACCTCTCCACTCCTTTCATTGACCTTGATCCTTGACTCTTGATTTAAGAGTGCTGGTTTAATAGGATTTATATTAACAATGTGACACTAATCAACCTAGCAGAAGTTTCAAAAATCCTCACCCCTCCTCACCGCCCCACCCCATGTTGGGGTGTGTATGAAGCACCACACTCACATTCCCTGCTGCTGGAAAGGGGAGTTGGTATCTCTTCTGAGGGATAATACTGTTTCATGTGGTACAGTAGCTCTAGGATGGCCCCCACTATGGACTGAATGTTTGTGTCCCTCAAAATGCATATGTTGAAACCCTCATCCCCAATGTGATGGTATTTAGAGGTGGAGCCTTTGGGAGACAATCAGGTTTAGATGAGGTCATGAGGGTGGGACCCCCAGGATGGGATTAGTGACCCTTAAAAATGCATGATGAGACTAGAACTCTGTCTGCATGCATGAAAGGAAGTCTGTGTGAGGCCATAAACAGGAAGCAGGCTCCCACCCAAAACCCAACCTTGCTGGCACCCTGATCTCAGACTTCCAGCCTCCAGAACTGTAAGGAATAAATGTGTGTTGTTTAAGCTTCCAGTCTATGGTATCCTATTATAGTAGCCCGAGCCGACTAAGACAGTTCCCAGTGAAGCGCACTTTCTAATATCCACACCCTAGTGTAATCTCCTCCCCCGCTGAGTCCGAGCTGGCCTGTGACTCATTTTAACCAAGAGAATTCAGCTGGGTCAGGGCCTGACCTACACCTTCAGCATCTGGCTACCCTACTGGGGAGGCCTCATGTGGGGAGGACAGAGGCCTTGCTGTCCCAGGACCCCAGTCATGCCTCCATGATCCTGCCCCAGCCTCCATATTAACACAACCAATGAGAGACCCAAGCAAGATCAGCAGAAGAACTGCCCGGCTGAGCCGAGCCCTCCCACAGTGCTGGGAGAGATAACTAAGTGGTGGTTGTTTGACACCATCCCCCTGTTACGTGGGGATTTTAACAAAGCCTGCTCTTTTCCATATCTGAAAGTTTTCTGGTGTTTCATGGCATCAAGATCTAGAAGTCATCTTCTCAGATGACGGCAGGAGAATCCGAAAGGGAACAGTGTCTGAGATGCTGGTTTACTGAAAGTGTCTCAGAATTTGAGGGATCCTAAAGAGAAGTCATATGGATAGCAATTATTCCCACATAAAGGCTGTATTGTAAATCCAGGGCCAACAAAATGTGGATGTCTCCCCAGGAACAGGGGAAGATGTGGGGACAGTGGACTCCCAGGCTCTTCTGGAGGCAGGGTTCGGAGGATGGCAAGCCAGTTGAAAGAGGATCTTGCTAAGGGAAGCTCATGATTAAATGTAAATATTTGATGTATTTGAGCTGAACTAAGACTTTACAGGTTATTATTGTATTTGGTTGAATGCTCACAGCTGCTTTGCAAGCCAAGACAGGGAGAAGAAAGGAGGACCTGGTCAACCTGGGCCACAGTCTTCCCACCTGTACAATGGGAACAATAACCATACAGTATCCACCACAAAGATTATTGGGACCCCAGAGAGGTCAAGCAAACTGGCAAAAAAAAGAGGGAGCAGTTCAAGTGTGGAATGAGGGCTGGAAGCCAGGCAGTGGTAAATGAACTTGAAAATTAATAGAAATCATTGTCTCTCTCTCCCTCCTTCCTTCTCTCTCTTTCTCTCTCTCTCTTTTTCCTTGATCAGTCTGGCTAGAGGTTTATCAATTTTATTGATTTTTTTTTTTCTCAAAGAACCAGGTTTTGGTTTCTTTGATTTTCATTGTTAGGATTCTGTTCTCTGTTTCACTGATTTCTTCTTTGATCTTTTTATTTCCTTTCTTCTCCTTAGTTCGGGTTTAATTTACTCTTCTTTTTCTAGTTTCTTACAATAGAAACTGAGTTATTGATTTGAGACCTTTCTTCTTTACTAGTATTGTTGTTCAGGGCTACAAATTTCCCCCTAAGTTCTGCATTAGCAGCACGCCACGAGTTTTAATATGCTGTTTTAATTTTCATTCATGTCCAAAGACTTTCTAATATCGCTTTTGACTTCTTTTTTGGGCCATGGCTTATTTAGAAGTGCATTTAGTTTCCAAATATTTTGGGACTTTCCAGATATCATTCTGTTGTTGATTTCTAATTTAAATCCACTGTGGCCAGGGAACATACTTTGCATGACTTGGGTCCTTTTGAATTTCTTCAGACTTGTTTTGTGGCCCGGGATATGGTCTATCTTGAACGTATGGTAAATGTTCTATATGTACTTGAAAGAGTGTGTATTCTGCAGATCTTTTGGAGTGTTCTATAAATGTCAATTAGAGCAAGTTGACTGATGGTTTGTTTGAGTCTTATGTACATTTGCTGATTTTCTGTCTGTGATCTATCACTTATTGAGACAGGGGTACTAAAATCTTTAAGGGTGCCTGGGTGGCTCAGTCGGTTGTCTGCCTTCTGTTCAGGTCATGATCCCGGGGTCCTGCTCTCCCTCTCCCTCTGCCTGACACTCCCCCCGCTTATGCGCTCTCTCTCTCTGTCAAATAAATAAATAAAATCTTCCAAAAAATGAAATAAAATAAAATCTCTGACTAAAATTGTGGATTTTTGTATTTTCCTTATGCTTCTACTTGTTTTTGCTTCATATATTTTGGAAGTGCTGTCATTAGGGACATAAATGTAAACTGTTATGTCTTCTGGATTAACCGACCTCGATTAATTGGTTGCTTATTCCATAACTGCTAAATGGCTCTCTGACTCCAAATTTGACCTCTTCGAACACAATTACCAAGACAGGTAAAGGACAAGAATAATTTTACAAGTGGCAAAAAAGAGGATGACCCCAGCAGCCTGAGGACTGATACCCGAAATGCATCTTGTGGCTCCCCAAACATTTCCCCACCCCTGGGGGACCCAGTGCCTGAAGTTTGACCACCATAGATCCTTTGGGTTCATTAGTCCCTGTCTGGATATTTTTGCAAATGCCTGCAGGATGGGAAATACGGGCTCAGCGTGTACGTGAGCACCGGGGCCAGGGGTGGGAGAACAGGGAGCACACCGGAGAGGAGGGACCCTTACTGAGGCTGGTCAGGGGAGCGGCATAATCCTCCATGATTATAAACATCAGTGCAGCGGCCAGGACCTGACCAAGGGCTTCTCAAACTGCCTCTCAGCCTGCAAGCCCAAAAGAGCCCCCATGGGTTTTGGAATCCCGGGTGTACATCCCTGTTGTAATGCTGACATTACTTTTAATATTTATAATGTGCTGGGGCGCCTGGGTGGCTCAGTCAGTTAAGCGTCTGCCTTTGGCTCAGGTCATGATCCCGGAGTCCCAGGATCAAGCCCCACATCCCAAATCGGGCTCCCTGCTCAGTGGGGAGTCTGTTTCTTCTTCTGCCCCTCACCCCGCTCATGCTCTCTCTCTCTCTCTCAAATAAATAAATAAAATCTTAAAAAAAGAAAAAAAGATTTGTAATGTGCTTCTAATGTGACTAGATGTGAGCATGGAGAAGAGAAAAGGTAGGCCGAAGAGCTTTTTGTTAGTTTTCCTCCAGATTCTGTCCCTCCCCAGAATGAAAAGGCGCCTCAAATCTGACACCGGGTGGCCCCGGGTAAGCAGCATGATTTCCAAGGTCATGCTTGTTTGCATACTTTCCCCTGGTGTTGGACTGTGTGTGTTGCAGGATATAGTTCCATCATATTTACGGCAGCACAAATACGCGTTAATCCCCTCAATGTTCTGGTCTAGACTCTACAAAGCAAGATAAACAGGCCAGAGTGCTTTCCATGCCGATAGAATGTGTAATCCAGAAACGACATGATGAATTTCATCAAACCTAAGCCTCAGAGACGGAACGCCAAGCATTATCAGATGAACCACCAAGAAAGCAAAAGCTCTGCTCAACTATGGCAAAGCGTAAGATGCAATTGACTGGAAGGTTCATCTAATTTGAGGATGCCCAGGTGCTTTTTTTTTTTTTTTCCAGTGGCTTTTTGCATCAATAAAATATGATGGGTGAATGTGAAGGAGGACAGGAGAACATGCTCAGACTTATACATAAAAGTAGTGCAGTCATTTAAAAAGCACCCGCCTTAGTTTAACCCAGTCCAGCCAAGCACACGGTGGAAAATGAAATATGGACCCATGCGTTTCCTTTGGAGGAGAGGGGTCTCAGTGATCAGGGATTGTAAGGGAGGTGGGAAAGGTTTCAAGAGAAGATGGACTTTCGAAAGGAAACAGGCCATAATCCAAAGTATAAAATAAATATCCAGGAGTCCGTACCGATGTATAGAAATGATGAAATAAACACGTACATAGGCAGGGGATGAAAGAGCCAAATCTTGCTTGCGGGTGCCTTCCAAATAATTTATGCAGATACTCTGCCCTCAAGGGGGCGTCACTCCCTCCTCCCCAGTGGTGGGCTGGGCTTAGTCTGTCCTTCCAGAGTATAATACGGAAAGGGGGTGGGGGGGGAAGAACCACTTTACAGTGAGAAACCTGACAAGCCAGGTCATCAAGGTCAACATCAATGGTGATCAGTCATATTGATGAGTCCTTGATATGATGGGAAGAGAATGGCACCTGACCGCTGGTGCTCTTCCTCCCCCAAATCCATAATCCTAGTCCAATCACGAGAAAAACATCTGACAGATCCTAATTGAAGGCAGAGTGTAATACCAGCCAATACGCCTCAAAACTGTCAGAGCCACAAAACCAGGGAAGGCTAAGAAACTGTAACAGACGAGAGGAGCCTAAGGAGACCTGAGGACTGAGTGTGATGTCGTAACCTGGATGGGATCCCGGAACAGGAAAAGGACACTAGGTGAAAACTAGGGAAAGCCGAATAAACTATGGACTTCAGTTACTGATATGTTAATGTTGGTTTATTCATTGTGACAAAAGTACCATACCGATGTAAGATGTTAATAAGGGGGAAAGTAGGTGTGGGATATATGGAAACTCCCTGTACTATCGTCACAACTTTTCTGTACATCTCAATGTGGTTTTTATTTTATTTCTTTATTTTATTTTTTAAGATTTTATGTATTTATTTGAGATAGAGAGCGAGAGAGAGAGAGAGAGAGAGAGCACGAGCAGGGGGTAGAGGGAAAGAGAGAAGCAGATTCTATGCTGAGCAGGGAGCCCCACAGGAGGCTTGATCCTAGGACCTCAGGATCATGACCTGAACCGAAGGCAGATGCTTAACCGACTGAGCCACCCAGGCGCCCTATTTTTTTTTATTTTTTTAAGTCAGCTCCATGCCCAGAATGGAACCCATTGCGGGGCTTGAACTCACAACAACCCTGAGATCAGGACCTGAGCTGAGATCAAGTCAGATGCTTAACTGATGGATCCACCCAGGCTCCCCTCATCTCAATGTGTTTTTAAGTAAAAAGTTTATTTAAACAGACAGGAGAGAAGTCGGAGAGTCTGCCCTGCTTTGGCACTGGGAGAGAGTTGAAGACTCTGCATTTGCCGGGGGGCAGGGGGCAGGGGACCCACAGATAGGCCCTGGAAACGTGCTGCTGTCATTTTGAAAGATCTTACTCTGGATTCCTCAGGTTGTCCTCCTGTCAATGTGGGAATGGATTTAGGGTTTAGCGAGAACTAAACCTTTGACTCACTTGTCTGCAAATGGCAAGTTCTCCCCCAAGTAAGCAGACTAAACGCATTTCGCTGGATGTTTAATAAAAGCGCAGTGCTTATGCGGAGGGCTGTGAAACCATAGCGGACACTCTCATGAACATGGAAAACCCACCAACGTGTGGGTTTTCTCTTTACTCATCTTTTTCCAGGGGCTTCTCTGCAACCCAGCTTCCTGTGCGGGGTCTCACTGCCATAGGAGTAAGCCTTCTGCCCAGGCTCCAGGCTCCTTGCCATGTGCTCACATATGCCCACTCTTCTGGTGACTTCTTGTTCCACTACAAAATGAGAATGAGGGGACAGTGCTGCTTCATGAGGTCCTGGGCCAGCACATGCAGGAACAAGGCTACTTCTCTTCCCACCAATAAAATGGGCTCACACTACAGTCATCAGACTGAAGAGAAGACGTGTAAGAAATCATGAGGAAAGGGGCGCCTGGGTGGCTCAGTCGGTTAAGCATCTGTCTTTGGCTCAGGTCATGATCCCAGGGTCCTGGGATAGAGCCCCGCATGGGGGGGGGCGGTCCTTGCTCAGCAGGGAGTTTGCTTCTCCCTCTCTCTCTGCCCCTCCCCTTCACTCTCTCTCTCTCAAATAAATAAATAAAACCTTAAAATAATAATAATAATAATCCACGAAGTAGCAGTCTAACAGATGAATCGAGGCCTCCTACAAGAGAAGATACAGATGAATCAAAGAAATGGTTTACTTTTACTCAGAAAGGCAAACAGTCCCCTGCTTGTCCCCGAGTGGGTGGTGCAGGACCCACCCTTCACTGTAAAGTGCCATTTGGCTGGTGCTTCTTGAGCTCTTCTGATGTGCTGCCCTTTATTCTTTATTATTATTATTTTTAAAAGCAACATGTAATAAAGGCACGACGCCACTTCATCTTTGGAGGAAAGAGAAATTATTCTGTATCAAGTTTATGAAATCTGGCAAGAACCTTGACCCTCTGGCCACCCAGGCTGGGTTTATCTTATGTGTGGTTACATAATGTCTTGGCCCAACTGATTCGTGGTGTGATTTACAAAACTTTTGTTTTATTTGCTGCCTTTCCAGGCTCAGGCACTTGTAGAAGAGCTAAGGACATAATTCCTTTTGAAAGAATGTGAAGTGGTCCTGGCTCCAGAATTAAAGTGTCCAAAAACCAGGAGATAATGATGCAGCCCTCGCATTCATAAGTCACTAGATAAAACTTACGGGCAGGGAGGGAGGGGCACCCACAATGGGCCAGCTCGATGTTAAATACTCTGGCAGATGCTGTTGATAAATAGTATTAAGTCCCCCTTCTGGGAGCTTGGAGGAAATGCCTCTTTTCACTGTGGACTTCTAGCATTTATATTATTTTTCTATATTTTCCTTCTTTTTAAAAACACTCTTCTCCCATTTAAGACCAGCTACAACAAGGAGCACCCGGCTGGCTCTGTTGGAGGAGCGTGCGACTCTTGATCTCAGGGTCATGAGCTCAAGCCCCACGAGGGGTGTAGAGATTACTTGAATAAAAACATTTAAGAGCAACTACACCAAAAATGCATTCAAGTTGTTATTTGTTAATAGCTCACCTCTAAGAGAGGTGAGATGTTCTAAGTGTGCAATGAGACTTTCTTTTCCTCCCTGCGATTCCATAATGCCCACTTACGAGGCCTGCCATGGAGTAAGTGCGCATTAAACATTGCCCGTGATATTGACAAGGCTGACCTTACTAGGAGAGAGCATGGGGATAGAAAAGAAAAGAACAGCATTAGGGCGCCTGGGTGGCTCAGTTGGTTGGGCGTCTGACTTCAGCTCAGGTCATGGTGCCTCTTCTCCTGGCTTGTGCTCTCTCACACTCTCTCTCTCTCTCAAATAAATAAATAAAATCTTAAATAAGAAAAGAATAGCATTCATTCATGAATCTAGCCACTGAAACACATGCTTCAGGCTAGGCCCTCTGTGGGGCTGCGGACATGTCGATAGAGGTCCCCACAGACAGTGTGGTGCTTGTACTGACCTAGGGAGCTATGTGCCCTTTTGTGCATTATTTCGCCCATCTGAGTTTCCATATCTGTATAATGGGTCAAACGTATGTACATGAACTAGGTTGGACCTTTGCCTTAATATGGCCGCTTAGATGATTAGCCCTGCAAAGGATGTTCCGTTGGCAGTCTGCTGGCAACTTAGAGTGGATGCTACCAGCGAGGTTCCAAACCAGAATGAGAAAGTCTAACACTGAGTGCAGTCTGCAGACCTGTTAGTGGAGGCCACAGAATGACCCAGGGCGGCCCAGGAAGTGAGAATGGTCCTGCGGATTGAGAGTGAAGAGAGCCTCTAAATTAATCACAAGTGACTCCGCCCTGGAGAAAAAAGCCAGAAAGAAGAGCAGAGCAGAAACCAGAGACCCAGAGCAGGGACCGGAGGAGGAGGCCAATGGGGGTGGCAGTGGGTGCCAGAAGCCGGGCTTGGGCTCGCTTCCTCATCAGCTTCTGTTTTGGTCATCACCACTGCGGTACCTCCTGAGCTAGGAGACTGAGCAGCGGGTCACCTTGTCCGTGTCTCAGAGCTGGGAAGTGGGCGGCGATGAGCTCACAGCCGAGGGTCTGCCATGATGACATGGCCGTAGGGCTAAGGCGTTTGGGTGTGTCTCCTCACTTTGCTCACCCGGGGGGTCATTGGGTAGTGTGGTTCTGGATGTTTCTTGAGTTCTAGGAAGTTTATAAAGCATTATTGTGCTGGAAGTGGTCCTCCTCCTCTGAACTAGATGCTGTTTTCCCCCAGGGGGAAGAGTGGGATGAACCTGGACTTCACTCACCAGGACCATCTGAGACTGGAATCTAGATGGCATGTGTCCTTGGGCCAGATACTCAACCTCCCTGCACACCCATTTCCCCACCTGCACAATGGGAATAAATATCGATTTCTCTGGACTGCAGGAAGAACTCCACAAGCTCCTCTGCCTAGAGTGTCCCATGTGGTACCCAGCACACAGTGGTTTGAGAACTTATTCCCACTTGCCAGAAATCAGTCTGTCCTTCATCCTGCTTCCACCTGATGGCCATCCCACTGGGGTGGGGGTGGGGAGTAGTTTCCTCTCATTTTGCTTTAGGTTCCTTTCTTCCATATGTTCTCCAGAATGAAGTGAATCTCTTCCTCTTCAGAGTATCTCACAATGTAGCACTTCTCCGAATCCACTTCAAGTTATAATGATTTTACTTAAGGGCCACCTCCTCTCCCTAGACAGGAAACCCCTGTTGGGAACTGTGGTATAAGAAAGAATATATCTGGGTTTTGTCCCTAGTTCCAGGCACAGAGCTTCAAAACCCCTGGAATTTCCCAAGTGGCAGGAGTGTCTTTGTTATGCTAATGAGGTGACAGTTGGGGTGGGGCTCCATGCTTCTGGATGCCAGGTGCCCCTCCTGGTGCTTATTTTTATGAAAAGGACTTCATTTCATTCTTGTTCTTGAAAAATAATTTCTTGAAAAATAATTTCAGGTTGACATTTTCCCCCGCCAGCACTTTGAAGATATTTCTCCACTGTTCTCTGGTTTTTACTATTGTTTTAGAGAAATTTACACTCCGTCTCATTGTATGGCCAGTTTCTACAGGTGGCCTATCTTTTCTCTCAGGCAACTTTTCAGATCTCTTTGTCTTTGGTTTTGTGTGGTTTTACTGTGTGCGTAGGTGTGGCTTTTGTTAGTCTTTGCTTGGTATAGTTTGTACCTCTTAGCTCTGTGGATTCATGTCTTTCATCACTCCTAGAATTGTCTCAATCATTGTTTTCGAATATTGCTTCTCTTCCATTCTCATTAGTCTCTCCTCATGGAACTCCTATTAGCCATATGTTAGAATATCTCATTTTATTATCCATACCTCTTAATTTCTTTTTTCACTTCTTTGTCCTCCTTTTTTTAATCTGCCCTTTGAATAATATCTTCAGATCTATCTTCTAGTTCACTAATTTTCTCTTCATCACTCAGTAAACTACTATATATATGTATATTTATGTGTATATTTCACAATTCACCCAATTAAAGTCTATAATTTAAAAAATTGAAGTCTGTAATTTAGTGATTTTTAGTATATTCACAAAGTTGTGCAACCATCAATTTTAGAATCTTTTCATCACCCCTGAAGTAACCTTGTACCCATCAACAGTCATTCGCTATTTCCCCCAATCCTCCCGCACTTGCCCTCAGCAACCGCTAACCTACTTTATGTCTCAACAGATTTGCCTCATCTGGACATTCACCTAAATGGAATCCTACACTGTCATCTTTTGTGACTGGCATCTTTCAGTTAGCGTAATTCTAAACTGTCATATAAGCCATCTGTTGAATTCTTCACCTTAACAGTTTTTTAAAATTTCTATAAGCTCTCTTACTCCCTTTTTCAATTTACCTGATCTTTTGATAGTCTTTTTTCCCCCCTGATAGTCTCATTTTTGTGATTCCATCTTTACTTCTTTAAGTATTTCACAGACAGTTATGCTATTTTATGATGATGTCTAGCAGAATTATTTAGCATCTCACGTTCTTGAGATTCTAAATCTGCTTCTACTGATTTTTACTCAAAGCTGTCTGTTTCTTTATGTATTTGGTGATATCTGGATGGAAACTACTGTTTAGCTGATCTCAGTTTGTGGAGAATCTGAGGTTTTAAATCTTCAAGAGAAGTTGCCTAGGCTTCTGCTGGGAGCTGGAGCGCTAGAAACCACAGGATCCCCTTCAAAGGGTCTAGCTTACAGTTTAAGTCTTGGTTTCATCTCAAGCTGAATGCTGATAATGGTGTTCCCCCGCCCCCCACTGCCTTTTGTGTCTCTCCTTCAGGTGGCAGCCCTTCCTATGTGTGATGTATACATGCACATGATGTCATGTATGCAAGCTTTCCTGGAAAGCATCGTACTGCATGCCCAGCAATGCACAGAAGTTCTGTCCTATCTAGTTTATCTACAGGGGAAGGGCTCCTCAGAGCACCTAGTTTGCCATCCTATTTCTGCTGCCTGGAAGCCCCTAGCCTGCTTCTGTTTCTGCCCTGCTTCTCTGGCTTTATTGGTCAACCTTGAGTTTCCCAAATAATCCTCTCCATCATTCCATTTCCTGTGTGACTCTCCAAACTCAGAATCTATTGGCTCACAGCTGATTAGACTGACTGATAGAATAGCTTCCTGGTAATAAGGATGATATCTGTGAGCACCAGCAGTGTGCCCTGACCCATTCCAAGGTTTTGTTTTTGTTTTTGTTTTTTAAAGATTTTATTTATTTGAGAGACAGAGCATGAGTGGGGGCAGAGGCAGAGGGAGAGGGAGAAGCAGACTCCCTGCTGAGCAAGGAGCCCAACGTGGGGCTCGATCCCAGGACCCTGAGATCATGACCTGCACCAAAGGCAGATGTTTAACCCACTGAGCCACCCAGGTGCCCCCATTCCAAGGGTTTTACATGTGTTAATTCCCATAGTCATAACAACCATCCCACTTTGCAGATAAGGAAACGGAGGTAGAGAAAAGCTGGGGGGGCTTGTTTTAGGTCCCACAGGTTGCAGTTGTTGGAGCTGGAAGGCAAACTCAGGCAGCCTGGCTCGTTTCCCTTTTTCATGACGGCAAAAAGAAATAGAAGGGCTCAGGGCCATCCAACATTCAGCAGAAAAAGCCCTGTTTTTCGAGGAAAAGGCTACAGACACCCGGGAGCTCACGAAAGCCCTGACCTGGCCTTTCTGGTATGTTGTGTACCGCAGTGAGACTTGGCAGTGAGTCTGGGGTTCTCTGAGCTTTTTTTCTGGCTGGAAAGAAAAAAACCCAGCAACAACAAAACAACCCAAATTCTAACTCAAGAGTCATGAGTTTCCCTGATTGCATCTGTGCGGATAGTCTAGAAAAGCAATACTACAGTGACAGCAAACCCGTGATTCAAGCAGCTTTGTGGCATTTTCAGCTAGACTGGGGAACCCTGAGAATAGACTCAAGACCCTACCTTTGACTTGATCCAATAGAGACAGGAAATTGACGGTCAAGTGTAAAACAACAGCCAGCTGTGTTCTAAGCCACTAAGTGACACCCAACGTGGGACTGGTAGGAGGCATTTGCTTCAAGGAGGAGAGGTGGTCCCCTCTAGTCATGAGACCCTGACCCCTCCTCATCCCGTCCCAGGACGTGCTTTCTCCTGGTCGGCTACTTCCTTAAAAGTAAAAGTGTGTCCTCATATGAGTGAAATCATATGATATTAGGACACACCTTTATTACTCATATGTAGAATTTAAGAAACAAAACAGAGGAACATAGAGGAAGGGAAGGAAAAATAAAATAAGATGAAAACAGAGAGGGAGACAAACCATAAGAGACTCTTAACTCTAGGCAACAAACAGAGGGTTGCTGGAGGGGATGGGGGTGGGGGGCTGGGGTAACTGGGTGATGGGCCTTAAGGAGGGCACTTGATGGAATGAGCACTGGGTGTTATATGCAACTGATGAATTACTGGATTCTACCTCTGAAACTAATAATACACTGTGTGTTAATTAATTTGAATTTAAATAATAAAAAAGGCATGTCCTTTATAATAGCAACCACTATTAAGCACTTACCTTGTGCCAGGTGCTGTAAAAAGCTGTTTTTACAGACTTCCATGCTTACTTGCTTTACATGCTTGTCTCTTTTACTCTTCCTCTGTAACATCCGCACTATTATCCACCCACTTCATGCATAAGGAAACTGAGGCTGGGGGAAATTACTTTCCTGAGGCCCCAGGATCAGAAAGGGGTGGGGGTCATGGGAACCTAGCTCTTGGGGAAGCAGAGCCTGCTTTTGGGCACTCCCCGTCCTCCCCAGGAGTGTCCCCACAATCTCTTCTTTACCACACAGCCAGAAGGGCCACCTGGGGGCAGGCTATGCACAACCCAAGGACCAAAGGCTAGTCCTTCTGCCAGGGTCCTGAGTATTTGTCTTCTCCCCTCTGATGTGGACCTGGCTACCAAGGGGCCTTGCACACTGGGTTTCTCAGCCACAGGAGGAATCGGTGGGGCCCTGAGCTGCAGGGTCTGGGCCTGGTGGGAGTTTACCTTCACTGCTTCCCAGCTGGAATTCACCAGGTACTGCCGGAAGGGTCCAAAACCTGAAGCCAAAGAGACCCTGGTTAGCTCAGGTCAGGCTTAGTTGGGTCTCTACACCTGGGCTGCTCCCCAAATTCCCATGGGAGCTTCCTGATGCTCCCAGGGCCATGGGGGGCTCTGAGCACTCCACACACGCCCCTTCTTGAAGAATGCAACCTCACTGATCTGGGAGCATTTTCAGAGTTCTCTGTGGCAGGCATTGTGGGGGAGCCAAAAAGGAACGAGCTGCTGACCCACCCCCAAGCTAGGAAGGCTTGAGAAAGTGCACAAGTGTCTGGTTAAAATGCATGCTTTGTTAAGAGCCTAGAAACACACCCATATGAATATGCCCAGTCGTTTGCTAGGAGAGGTGCAAAGTCAATTCAGCGGAGGAGGGTGGCCTTTTCAACAAATGGGGCTGGAACAACAGGATACCCAGAGGCAAAAACATGAATCCTCAACCTCAGTCTCGCACCTTGGACAAAAATTAACTCAAAGTGGATCATGGCCTTCAATGAAAAAAGGAAAACCATAAAACTTTTACGGGGGAAAAGGGAGAAAATCTTGAGACCTACCCTTAGGCAAGTGCTTGACACCAAGAGCACACCATGATCTATGAAAGTAAACGTTAATAAACTGGACCCCACCCAAGTGAGAACTTTTGCTGCACAAAAACGCCTTTTGAGAGAATGAAAAGAAAATTATGGATAGGAGGAAAAAAGAAAAAAACAGTTACAGACCACACATCTGATGCAGGCCTTGTATGTAGAATATATAAAGAACTCTCAAAACTCAACATTAAGGGGTGCCTGGGTGGCTCAGTCATTAAGCGTCTGCCTTCGGCTCAGGTCATGATCCCAGGGTCCTGGGATCGAGCCCCGCATCAGGCTCCCTGCTCAGCGGGAAGCCTGCTTCTCCCTCTCCCACTCCCCCTGCTTGTGTTCCCTCTCTCACTGTGTCTCTCTCTGTCAAATAAATAAAATCTTTAAAAAAAAAACCAAAAAACCAAAAAAAACCTCAACATTAAAAAAACAACCCAATTAGAAAGCTGGCAAAATACACAAAGGGACATTTCACTGAAGAAGATCTATGTACAGACAGCAAACAAGCATAGCAGGGGATATCTGACATCACTCACCAGCAGGGAAACACGAATTAAAACCACGATGAGATATTATCACACTTCTAGAAGAGCGGCTAAAATAGAAATACCGATAACCCCAAAAGCTGGCAAGGATGAGGAGAAACTGGCTCATACCCATTGCTTACTGGGAATGTAAAACAGTACTGCCACTCTGGGAAACAGTTTGCCAGATCCTTTTAAAACTGAAAGTGGACTTCCCACCACACACACTCCTGGCTATTTATCCCAGAGAAATGAAGACTAGTTTTCATGCAGAAACTTGTACACACATGTTCACAGCAGCTTTACTTATAATAACCCAAAGCTGGAAACTACTCAAATGTCCTTCAAGAGGTGAACAGTGAAGCAAGAATTCCAGATCATGCAATACTACTACTCAGCAGTGAAAAGAAAAAAGTAGAAACCACACAAATGTGTGCATCAACTGATGAATGGGTAAACAAAATGTGCGATCCATACAATGGGGGATATTATTTGTCGATAAAAGGAGGTGAAGTACTAATACATGGTACAACATGGCTGAGCTTTGAAAATATTATGCTAAGTGAAAGAAGCCAGCCACAAAGGACCACGTAGTGTATGGCCCCATTTATACGACATATCCAAAATTGGCAATCTAGAGAGACAGAAAATAGGTTAGTGGTAGTAGATTTGGAGTGGGGGGCGTGCTGGGGGGGTGATGTGGGAAAAAAAGACAAAAGAAGAATTAAATTTCCTTACTACCTACGGCCCATTGACAAGTCCTTGAAACACGCGGAGTGACCTTCCTCTAGGAGCTCAGCTGCCTCAATGTTAATACTTTGCTAAGGGCGAAAGGCAATCTTAGCCTGACCCCTAGGATCCTGTAAGTCTTTAACATATGAAAATTCCTTTGGAAACTTCATTTATCTCTACTCCCCAAGATACATGTTGGCAGTCATCCCCCGAGCATATGGCCCACCGATATACATCTGAAGGGTCTCATAACTAAGGTTTTATTAGATGGTAATAAATGGCCTTTTCCCAACAATAGCTAGCCCCCTCAAGGTCCTGGAAACCTTGCTTCCAAAATTCCTTAGACAATTATGCCATCCCTAACCCTCTCCCAACTTGAAAGTATATGATGGGCCACTCCTCATGATCCCATTGCAGCTCCTTCTGCCCAGGGGTCCTGTCCCCGTGCTTTAATAAAACCACCTTTTTGCACCAAAGACGTCTCAAGAATTCTTTCTTGGCCGTCGGCTCTGAACCCTAACATCTTTCCGACATCAGGGTGGATTAGGGAGTTATAACTAAGGGGCTCGGGATTTCTTTTCGAGGTAATTCAAATGTTCTCAAATTGGTTGTGTGATGAATGCATAACTCTATGAATATACTAAAAGCCATCGAACTGTCCATTTTATTTATTTTTAGGGTTTTTTTTAAGATTTTATTTATTTATTTATTTATTTATTTTTTAAAGATTTTATTTATTTATTTGAGAGAGAGAGAATGAGAGAGAACACATGAGAGGGGGGAGGGTCAGAGGGAGAAGCAGACTCCCCGCCGAGCAGGGAGCCCGATGTGGGACTCGATCCAGGGACTCCAGGATCATGACCTGAGCCGAAGGCAGTCGCTTAACCAACTGAGCCACCCAGGCGCCCTTAAGATTTTATTTTTAAGTAATCTCTATACCCAACATGCAGCTCAAGCTCACAACCCCGAGATCAAGAGTCACACACTCCACTGACTGAGCCACACATGAAAACTGTCCGTCTTAAGTGAATTGTATAGCATGTGAATTTTATCTCAATAAAGCTGTTTAAAAAAAAAAAAAAAGGAACCATTGATACATACAACAGCTTGGATGAACCTCAAAGGAAATATGCTGAGTGAAAACAAGCCAGTCTCAAAACGATACATACTGCATGATGCCGTTTATACAATATTTGTAAAATAACATCATTATAGAGGTGCAGAACAGCTTAATGGTGGTCAGGAGTTAGAGGTGGGGGAAGTGGCTTGTTTTCTTTTTCTTTTTTTTTTTTTTTTAAAGATTTTATTTATTTATTTGAGAGAGAGAGAATGAGAGACAGAGAGCATGAGAGGGGTTAGGGCCAGAGGGAGAAGCAGACCCCCTGCCGAGCAGGGAGCCCGATGCGGGACTCGATCCAGGGACTCCAGGATCATGACCTGAGCCGAAGGCAGTCGCTTTACCAACTGAGCCACCCAGGCGCCCCATGAAGTGGCTTGTTTTCAACTCAGATATCTAGACACCCTGTGGCCCAGTCAAGGTGACACCTAAAATTAACCATCAAAAGATGGTGTAGGAGTGACCACACCCCTGGGACCTCTTATTTTACCTCTCCTTCAGAGTGGCCCTTGCTCAGAGCTCCCGGGCCCCCCCCCACCCCTGCCCCCGTAGGGGAGGTCAGTGGCTGCCCGGAGCTCAGGCTTTTAGAGGAGGAGCCAGTCCTAGAAAGGATGGTGCCTTCGAAGTTCTGAGCCTCTGAGTCTAGAACCGCTAACAAGCGTGGCTCACAAGGGGTCAATCTTTCTCAGGCAATACAAAATTTTGGACAGGATGTCCTGACACCAGGAAGCTGATGGTGTCCTCTTGACACTGACTGACTCCTATAGAATAAGACTGTAGCTGCCACTGGGGCAGCCAGAAAAAAAAAAAAAAAAAAAAACAACTTTAGAAAATATTGAGATTCAGAAAAAATCACCGAGAAACCAGGTACCTCAGACTAAAATCACAGCGCCACACACACACACACAAATCACATTCTGCTTTAGAATCATATTCAGATCAAAACAGTCAGATCATCTCTTATCTGTTTTTAATTAGGAAAAACAACTCAGCAAGTACAGGTTGGAAGCTCTTGTTTTGTAGGGTCACATCTTACACTTTAAACTTGGCAGGCCCTCAGGGTGAAATCTGCATAAGGCTAGAGGAACCTTCTCGAAATCAAGGGAGGCTCTTTGGAGGGATGCAGGTTTTCTCAGCCTCCCACTATTCTTATTGGTGCCAGTCGGAATGCCTTGAACCTGAGGCCGTTTGTCAGAGCTCTGTCCTCCCCCACCCCCATCAGTCTCTGTGCCAACTGTCTTGGCCAGATTTCCACGCAAATCCAATTACATGAAGAGACTACCCCTGGCAGTTCAAAGCATTTTTAATAAAGGAAGGCCACACTCTAGAAGCCGGTGGGCATTCCCAAATGGTGCCTGATGATCAGGTACTTCATCAAACAATCTAGAGTTTGCCAGCAAACCACAAGCTGACAGGCCAAGCGGCAGGGGTCCACGTGAGTTGAAGACGTGCCAACTGGGCTTCAATATTCATATTTCATTTGTGACAAGCATTGCATTCATCAGGGGTACAGTTTCCTTAGCAATTCAAGAATATTTTGAACCACTCAATCTCTATACCCCAAGTAACACAAATGAGAACAAGGGAGATAAAAGGTTTTCAAAAGATTTTCTTTTCCTCAGAAGGTTAACAGGAGTTTGATTATAGCCTGAAAATATTAAGATAGTTACGTTTCGATTTTCCATGTCCATAGGACTCCTTGTCTCCTGTTTCCTTCATTTCACACAATTCAAAAAACTTAAAATATGCCAAAAGTGTCTAACTAGAAAGAAGGAACTTTGTAAAGAAATCAAACCCTTTTGGGACCAGCTGTGACAATGACTGGGGGTGGCAGGGGTTGATTTGGGATGAGCTGGAGAAAGGTAGGAGTGGGTGGCTACCATTCACTCTAAGTTGATCTTTTGGGGTTCAGAGTCTCCAATTGGAGGCTCTCCGGTGGTGTTCAGGGCTTTCTGAGTGGCTGAAAGCTCTTCAGTCTGCGTGTTGGGGGCTGTGTTCTCCTTTGGGGGTGGTTCTTGTAGATGGACCGCTGTCCAAGCCTTACAAGGCCCCATCCTTTCTGGATCCCCAGCTCCCACTGCCTTGCTATGGAGCTGTACCCCGGGGATGCCACATGGACCCACTGGGCCCCAGACTCAGGAGAGCAGGTGCCAGCCTCGGATTCCTCCCCAGTTGGGCGGACGGACAAGGTCTGAGCCTGAGCCACATGCAGGCACTTTTGAATTGAAGGAGAGGAGCAGAGCGGAAAAGCCTCTCTGTCCGCTGTTTTTCAGTAGGGCATAGCAAGAAGTGAGAAGCAAGCTTCCATCTGGAATTATTGGCACCACCAGTTGCCACTCCTTTTTCCCCCGAGAGGGAACCCTTTATGAGCAGATCAGGCAAGTGCACATTCCGCGGTCAGGCTAAAAGCGCAAATGGGAAAGCAGAAAAATAGTCTTACCAGTCACCACCACGCAGCTGGGCTGGGAATCCATGAAACCCAAGCGGGGAGCGTGTATCTGTGCCTCTGGGTGTCAGATGGCCGTGGCTCCGCCCAGGGCACGGGGCACTCCGACCACTGGGCGCCGCCCCCCCCCCCCGCGGCTGCCAGCCTCAGGCTCCTCTCGGGGGCGCCCAGCCTTGTGCCTCCCCGCCCCCCAAAGGCTGAAGACTCCTGGGTGTGGGTAGGGCGGTAAGATGATGCCCTTGACAGCAGAAATAGCCAGTCCGGGGCTCAGAGGCTTTGGGCAACAGACAAACAGAGGGTCGGAGCACCATCCGGGACTTTCTGGACCCTTGGGTATGGGTCAAAGGTGAGCCTTGAGTTTGGTGATCAACTGCCCCTGTTTGCCTGGGGCTGAGGGGTTTCTGGGATTGGGACGGGGGGCAGGGGGTACAAAAATGTGCTGTAACCCATAGAGTCCCAGGCAAATCAGGTTGGTGGGTGCCCCTACAATCTGTTTGTTTAGATTTTGTTTCCTCTCTTTAGTAATCTTCCTCCTTCCCTCCCCCTGGAGTCCTTCATTGTGTTTGGCTATGATGACTTCGTGAAATTTTGTTGCTCTTGAAACTGATTGTGCAAAATATGTAAAAAAAAAAAAAAAAAAGGAAAAAGAAAACCAAAACCACAGATGAAGCTTATGGTAACAATGCTGGTTGAAAGCACGTGTCATCTATAAGCTGTGGGTGCTCAGACAAGTTCACCTCTCTGTGCCCTGTCTCCCCTTTCTGTGAAATGGACGGGATCACAGCACCCCCCTTCCTGAATGGAGCCCTCCCAAGCCTGGGGGGCATTGTCCTCAGCCCCTACAGCCCTGGGGGCGGGGGGCTCACCCGGCCAGCAAAATCTACTTTTTTTTTTTTTGGCTTCTCAGACTGTGCCCTCCCCACACCACATCCTGCCTGCCATGAGTGCTTAATGCCGCACTGGACCACGCACCACTAAACGTTAGTCACTGCCCCGTGGTGGCCTTCCACCTGGCTCTGTAGACATTCCTCTGCCTTCTTAATTGTGGCAGAGTAACTAAAGCTACCATTTGGGGCTAGTTTCTCTATGGAAGAAGCCATGTTATGCAACATCTTGACCTTTCAGAATATATTATATATATATAGTTTTATAGATATAGTTTTTATGTAGTTTCATATATAAAAGTTTTATATAGTTTTTATATTTAAACTTTTATATATAACTTTTATACATAAAAGTTTTATATATATACATATATATAAATATGTATATATATACACATGTATATATATATAGTTTTTTAGCTAAAATACTTTTTTTTAGAAAGCTAATAGAAGGTGGGGAGCCTGGATGGCTCAGTTGGTTAAGCTTTTGACTCTTTTCTTTTTTAATTTATTAATTTATTTGAGAGAGAGAGAAAGCGTGCACAAGCAGGGGGAGGGGTAGAGGGAGAGGGAGAAGCAGACTCCCCACTGAGCTGGGAGCCCGATGGGGGCTTGATCCCAGGATCTCAGGATCATGACCTGAGCCAAAGGCAGACTGAGCCACCCAGGCACCCCTGAGCAACCGACTCTAGAATTTGGCTCAAGTCATGATCTCAGGGTCCTGGGATCAAGCCCTATGTGGGACTCCCCACTCAGCGGGGGAGTCTGCTTGAGATTCTCTCTCTTCCTCTCTCTCTACCCCTCCTCCTGCTCTCGCTCTCTCTCAAATAAGTAAATAAAATCTTAAAAAAAAATAGCTGTCTAATAGGACGCACAAAAAACCATTCTCTTTCCCCATCTGGGCATGGCCATGAGAAGCTCTAGCCCAGGGAGACTGACAGGGCTCCTCCAGGGTCCCAGTGTTTCCCCAAGTTCAGAGTGCCTTGTATTAGAGGGTGTGGCCATGTGGTTCCATCTTCTTAATTGGCCCCCTGATAGAAAAAAACTATACCACTCCCTTTAATTGGGATCATTGCCAAGGACTAGACTCCACCTGATGCCTTCCTGGGACGCTGAACCAACGGCCATTCCTTTTAATTGGCCCCTGGTGTGGGCTGCAGGCTTATTTACAGCGGAGAGCAGGTGGGAAGTGGCATTTGCCCCCAGTGGCCTTCCCCTGCCTGCTCTGGGAGGCTGGGGCCACCTTGTTTTTGCAGGGATGCAGAGGGCATTGCATTACACCTTATTTTGAGATTAAAGTAGACAATACAGAAATCCAAGTTTGAAAGCAATTACCCAGTTTTTCTCATACTCCCTCAGGCATTGTGCATGTTATATCAACTCCCCACTTTGGTGAGTGGCTCCTCTGGTTCAAGTTCATGTCACTTACTTAGCCCTTCTGTCCGGAGGGTTTTGCTTGCCCATCACAGTCATAAACAAATGAGGCCACTGGAAATGCCGGCATTTGTCGAGTTGGTTGCTGCTGCCGTGAAACCCTGCTATCCACGCTAGTGAGATCTGGGTAGCTAACTTGTGTTTGCTTATCACACCTGGAAACGTATCACACCTGGAAACAGACTTAACTGTTCAGACCGCCAGTTGTTAACAACGCTACTTTTCTGATAACGACACCGCAATTTCTATTTTTAGTTTTTTCAGGGTTTGACATAAGCCATTCTTCTTTTAACTTAAACTAGAATGTGTCCTGGCATTTTCACTTGCCCAAAATTCGCTTATTTTTCTTAGGTTCTAAACTTTTCCCTAATTTTGCAATTAATAAAAAAGAAAGGGAGAGATGTAAAATATTTTTACTTAGCAACAGTGACATGTGTCTCTGATTGTATTCAGCCCCACCTGGAAAAAAAAAAAAAAAAACCCACACATTCTCATTCTCTAAAATGAAAACAACTCAGAGAAGTATGGATTTTGAGGTCTGACATCTGCACTTTTATTTCTTTTTCCATTGTAAAAACCAATGGTCTCTAACAATCGCTGATGTCAAACACAATCTTCAGGCCCATGAAACACAGTAAGCCTGAGAACGAATAAGGCAACTAAAGAGGGATGTTTTATTTAACAAAAAAGCACAGTGATCTTCCTTATGAGTTAGATTCCCGAGAGGAAAATATTTGTAATCATGTTTGACTCTGGGATTAAGAGGGCAAGGTGCGACCCTCTCTCAGTGAACTGAAAAGCAAGAAACAGTACACACGTGTTCTCACCAGGGACGACAAATGCGGGCTGCCAAGATTATAATATCCCAAGACCTAAATACTTCGAGTTTTGAACCAAACATAAAACTTTGTGGGATTTGTTTTAAATTTCTCATTGGCAAGTTGTGACTTCCTGCTTAAGCAAGAAAAAGGATTAAAACGGTTTATTTGTCTCTGACATGAACAGCTCTTACAACACATTTTGTACACTTGACATAAATGAAATTTAATCAACCTGGTCAAATTCCTCTTGGGAGGTGGGGAGAATAAATCAATCATCAAGACACACGTGCAATTAAATAATAATAATAGTAATAAGTCTCCTCTATGTCAAACATCTTTGCTTCCAGCTCAGCTACTTATGTCTATCATAAAATATAAAACTCACACCGAAACTGCCTCTTGTCAAAGCATTGACTGAACCTCGAAAAATGTCACTCTTCCAAGGTAGCCTTTGGGACTCCCTCAACCCCATTCCTTTGCTTTTCCAGCTTAACTGTTCAAAAGCGGCCAAAACACAGTCTCTGTAAAGAGCTTCAAGTAACCATTGCGGGCCACAGGGTCTCTGTTGCAACTGTTCAGCTCCGCCCTTGTAGCTTTCAAAGCAGCATGGATAATATGCAAACGAGGGGGCGTGGCTGTGTTCCAATAACTATGAATTTTGAGGACATATACTGCCCATGTGACACACACCATTACTCCTCTTTTGATTTCTTAAACTATTTACAAACGTAAAACCTTTTTTAGCTCACAGGCTGTACAAAAAATAGGCGGAGGGCTGATTTGGGGCGTCGGTTGTAATTTGCCAGACCCTGAGACGGAATACAATGTTTCTTCCATAGGAAGCAGGATATGTTGATGATAAAGTGACCTTATGGGATACGGGAACACATTCGTAGTTAAATGAGTAACGAGATTTGGTTAAAATCAAAATGAGGATTGAGCAATTCAGAATATTCCATATTCGATCACCCCCCCACCTTTTTTCTGCTTTCCCTTCTTTGTTAGGTTGGCCCGGTGTTGTTACAGGATTCTTTGTCCCCTTACTGCCCGTGGTTCTTAGTCATGCCGCTTTGAAGAATGAAGAGGTAGACCAGACGAAGGGTGATGGACAGCAAAGCAAAGTTAATATTGAGCAAGAGTATAAAGCCCCCGGAGAGGGATGGGATACCCGAATGGGTTGCGCCCCCCACCCCGTTCTAAGTTAGGGGTTTTTATGAGCTCTTTTGCAGAACTTTCTTACACAATCAGGGTGTGCTGAGTCGTGCCAAACCAGGGCTTTGGTCATGTATCTGTCTACCTATTAGGTTAATGTCCATGTGCTGATGGTGGTGTTTTTTTTTTTTTTTTTCCTGACATCTAGGGGCTTAGGACTTAACTGCCCCTTGCCCATGATATTGACAAATGCTTTTGTGGTTATTGTCTTTTTTTTTTTTTTTTAAAGATTTTATTTATTTATTTGACAGAGAGAGAGACAGCGAGAGAGGGAACACAAGCAGGGGGAGTGGGAGAGGGAGAAGCAGGCTTCCTGCTGAGCAGGAGCCTGATGCGGGGCTCCATCCCAGGACCCTGAGATCATGACCCAAGCTGAAGGCAGATGCTTAACAACTGAGCCACCCAGGCGCCCCATGTGGTTATTGTCTTATTTTAGGACATTTTGCAGAAGTCATTTCTGCAAAGGCTGCAAAGCAGAATGTCAGTGTGGTCCTGTCTAAGCTGCAAAACAGGATGTCAGTGCTATTTTATTTTAGCAGTCCTGACTCCTTATTTTCTTGTTGGGGACCCTGGCCCTGACTACCTACTACCTAACTGTCCAACTAATTCCTAACACTGTTAAATTCGAAGAGCATTCTGAATGAATGTGGCAAACAGTTTTGTGCTCAAAATTACAGTATTTATGGTTTTTACTAATGTGGAATTGTTCACTGAAGCAGTTAGCAATAGATATTTTTTCTCGCCAGTTGACGTGCTATTGCTGGATTCCTAGGTGAGATTTGGCTCCAACACCCATGTAAGGAAGGACCCTAAAGCTGTATTTCACCTTTTTGCAGGTTTCTGACACCACATATGCATGTTTTTAACTTCCCTACTGAAGAATAGCTTTCAAATGCTCACGGCATTTACTTATTTAAAAATGGAAAATTTTAGGGGCACCTGGGTGGCTCAGTTGGTTAAGCGTCTGCTTTTGGCTGGGGTCATGATCCCGGGGTCCTAGGATGGAGCCCCACATTGGGCTCCTTGCTCGGTGGAGAGTCTGCTTTTCCCTCTCTCTCTGCCGCTCCCCCTACTTGTGCTCTCTCTCAAATAAATAAAATTTTTAAAAAAAGGAAAACTTCAGACATTTACAATATTCAGAAACAACCATTTGAAACTGTTTTAAAACAATCAGAGAATTGGTATGTTAGAAACCACATTACAACGTTGGGATTATGTTCAATATCCCATGGGAAGTTGGTATAGAAAGATACTAGTTTGTACAACGTCACCAAAGAATTGTGAATTAATAGCTTGAAAATTTGTGTTTTAAAATTTCTAGCAGTTTGCTATGATATATCACAAGGTACTATTTCCCCTACATTTTATAGGAGAAAGGTTTGTCTAAATTTTTCTTCTGTCTTACATTTTTTTCTTCCATTTTTGCTAAGCCTTGATCTGGTTTTTTTCTTTCTCCTTTTTTCAGGACTACAGCTCCTGGACCAAAAAGTAACAACTGCTACAAGAGGAATTTGTTTACTTATTAAATAAAATCCAGTAGCTTGCTAACCCTTATGTTTAAATACCGGATTTTTCTTTCAAATTTCACAAATACCTTGGGAATGGCTAGAACAGTTGTGTGTGTGTGTGTGTGTGTGTGTGTGTGTGTTTTATAAAGATTTTTACTTATTTGAGAGAGAGAGAGCAGGGGGAGGGGCAGAGGGAGAGGGAGAAGCAGATGCTCCGCTAAGCAGGGAGCCCGATGCAGGACTCCATCCCAAGACCCTGGGATCATGACCTGAGCTGAAGACAGATGCTTAACTGACTGAGCCACCCCAGAATAGTTGTGTTCTTAACACTGAAGAAATTCCCATGTAGATAAATGAGGCCAGAGGGAGGATTAGACTACCTCCTGGTTATGAGACAGAGCCATACTGAAAACATGCTCTAGGACTTTGTGGGGCCCCTATTTTCCAGTGTACATGTATAAATAATATATTTCCTCTCTTCGTGGTTAGGATTAAGGGCAATTTTAGTGTCAGAATGAGTGTGGAGTCACTGAGGTTTGAGGAAGGTTTAGATACCCGACAACTTATTTATAGACAATCTGAGGGTCTACTTGGAAAATCTATGATAATCGACTTTAAAAATTATTAGACCTCATAAGAGTGGCAGGATATGAGACTGGCACATATCCAAGCCCATAGTTTTCTTGTGTACCAGCAATACCCAATTAGCAAGTATAACCAGAAAAAAGAAAAAGCCCATTCATAATGGCCAACAAATATCAGAAATATGTAGGAATAAACACAGCATAAGAACTCTGTAAGAACTCTAGAACTTTAGCCCCCCTCCCCTCCAAAAGGGACCTGAATAAACTTGAGTGTGCTTCTGTTCTTTGATTGGAAGACTCAAAACTTTAAAGATGTGAATACTATGCAAATTAATGTTCAAGGTAAGAAGCAATCTATGCCAACTCCCAATATCCTTAACTACCTCATTGAATATTTGATTAGGAAGGGTTTGTCCTCCTGGATGTCCAAACACATGATAAAGCTGTGGTCATTAAGATAGTGTGGTATTGTAGTAGAAACAGGAAAAATGATCAGTAAAAGAAGAGCCATAATGTATATGGGAATTTAATACATGATTTAGGAAATAATTTATGGTAATGGGGCAAAGAATGGGCCATTTGATGGTGCGGGATCAGATCTAAAGGTCAAAACAATAAAAATATTGGAAGCAAATGTAAACGAATTTATTTTCTAATTTTGAGATAGTTTTAGCCTACCCAAGTGAGACAGAAAACCCGGAAACTATTAAGGAAAAGAGGGAGTATTTGACTAAATACCAACTTTGGGAACAGGTGTTTAATGAGAAACAGGGTACTTTTCAGTCTAAAATTCTTAATTATTTTTCTGAAGGAACATGTATTCAGGTACTGAGTAAGGGACAGGCAGGGCTAGTTAAGGAGAGATAGTAGGGGGCAATGGATTAGGCTCACAGAAATCCCAGAAATGCTGAGGTATAAGGACATCAGAGATAAGGGAACAAACCAGACTACCCTGCCCTGGATGTCAGAGTGGGGGTGGGGGGGGGGGTGGAGGGACAGTTTTATTGAGCAAGGATCCAGAAAAAGCTCTCCGGAGTGAGAGGGGTCCTGATAGGGTTGCCGATGTGGGCCTCCCCCAATAGTCTTTTTTTTTTTTTAATTTTATTATGTTATGTTAATCACCATACAGTCTTTCATTTAGAACTGACCAGGGAGCTTGTGGCTTTATCATTCTTGTGATGTCTTGGTTTGAGTAAGGACTGGTGATAACATCTTTAATGGCTTACCTCTTCCTTGGGGTCTGGTTATTCTTTGTTGGTCGCCATGTGACTGCCATAAAAAAACATCAACAACCCCCCCCCACTCCCCCCACACCCCCTCCACCTCCACCTCCCCAGACCCTTGGGTCCAGAAGGACTGAGGATGCAGCTTGGGCAGCTGTCCTCAAGGGCCAATTTCAAAGCTGCCAATCAGAGAGCAAGCACTAGTTGACTGACCACAGACCTTTGGGCTCCAAGGCCATTGGCATTTTCAAACCACCCCTGCTCCACACCTCTCCTGTAAAAAACACCTTGAAACATGCCAAGAAGAAGAAATACTGGAGAAACAGCTGGCTGTCATTGAACTATGCTAGTTCAAGTTGAGTACAAGCCTGAACATTTAATCAATGAAAGTATTCCTTATCAGCAAAAATAGGCACATTACAGTCATCAGAAAAAATTTGAAATGGGCAGAACAGGTTATTGGCTGTCCTGCCTTATGAGTGTCATTCGTGGTCTTTGAGTTATTTTTAAACTGTGTAAATTTTCCAAAGGGATAATGCAAATGATTCTTGTCCATGGAAATAGAAATAGCAGAAGGAAGTGAGAAGGGGCTCAGGAGAGGGCCACTGGCCATGGGGCGCCCTGCAAATAGTTTTCTCTTGCAGGGAATTAAGAAACTCCTCGGAGGTGTTGGACTGGCTTTGCAAACTGGGGAGTCAAGGTCGCTGGCTGGCGGTGAAGACCCCAGGCAGGGGGCGGGGGCCCGGGGGCAGGACCAGCTCGGGGGAGGGAGCCGGGAGCCGGGAGCCGGGAGCCGGGAGCCGGGGCAGCCCCGGGGGAGGGGCGGCTCAGCCTCGGAGCGGGGGCGGGGGCGGGGGCAGTCCCGGGCGGGGGAGGGGAGGGGCGGGGTGGGGCAGGGAAATGGGGCAGCCCGGGGGGAGGGACGCAGCCCGGCGGGAGCCGAGCATGGAGGCTGAGGCCGCTCGCGGAGCCGCAGGTAAGGGGAGCCGCGGCCGGCCGGGCCCGGAGCCCGCTCGCCTCCTTCGCTGGCCGCCGCGATGGCCCCTCCCCGCGTGTAGGGTTTCAATGGCTGGGCTGGCCTGAGAGCTCGGGGCCCCAGCGCTGCAAAACCAGACCGTAAACAGCGCGCCGCGGCCAGGAAACTTTCCCCGGAGTCCGCGCCAGGGCGCCACAAGCCGCGCACCTGTCGCCGCCGGGGAACGAGAAGGGCGGGAGGCCCGGGGCGTCGGCTGCGGGCGCTCAC
Source organism: Halichoerus grypus (assembly GCF_964656455.1). Lineage (NCBI taxonomy): Eukaryota > Metazoa > Chordata > Mammalia > Carnivora > Phocidae > Halichoerus > Halichoerus grypus. The sequence continues at coordinate 24,475,257 of NC_135719.1, read as the reverse complement.
CCCCGGGAGGGGTTAGTCGTGGAAGGGTCACGGTCACGGCCACGGCCACGGCTCTCCGGCGCGTCTCCGGGGCCACCCGGCATCCAGACCGCTGACCCGGGCTTGGCGAGCTCACCGCCTTCCCATAGCCTTGGTGGCCTTGTCTGTGAAATGGGAACCGCACGGTGGGGGAGAAATCACTATAGCAGCTCGGGTTACAGCGGGCGCCTCTGCCCCCCGCCACCCCCTTCCCGGCCTCTGTTTTGTCCCCGGGCATCTTGCGCGACGGGCGCGCGGCCCCCAGCCCAGCAGGCCAGCGGGGGACTCTGGATTTGAGGGCACGCCCCATCCCTGCCCCCCAGCCCCCCTCCTCCCGCGAGCCCCAGGAGGGGCCCTGCCCGGTCCTGTCTCCGGAGAACCAAGCAAAACGGTGCCACTTCTGACTCTGAAGCACGTGGAACAAATCCCCAAAGCGGTGGTCGCCAGTTCCGCAAAAGGAGTGTTTGCAAAGGAGCTGGCGTCTGGGGGTTGGATGCTGAGAAAATGCCTCTTTGCCCCCTGCATCTTCTTCCTCCCGCGGGGACCGGAGGCTGGAAGGGCCCCGCGGCCGGTACCTCTCGACCTCTGGTCCCCTACGCGTCCAGGCCGGTCACGAGGCGCGCGGCCACAGTTGAGCAGCCCTGCCCCCACGTGCAATCCAACCCCAAACTGGACGCTTTCTCCCACCACACATTTTTGTAAGGAAAAAAAAAATCAGTCTTATTGAAGCTCCTCTGCTTTTTATTGGAAGCCAGCAGGGGCAAAGGACTGGTTTTAATGGCCTGCATTTAAAAGCTGTGACTTTGAGTTGTTTTCCCCAGATTTCGAGTGAGTTAAGGAGAGAAGGTGGCCACTAGCCAATTGTATGAATTTTCCATTCCTTGTGAAAGTTTTCACTGGTCTAGAGATTGAGAAATGGTTTTTCTCTGTTTTTAGAGAGGGCGATGATACTGTTCTGTTTTTGATATCCCTCCCCCTCCCCTCCCGTGGTCCTTTCTGGAAAGTTGGTCGCCATGGTTGTGGATAGGGAGTGCTGCTGCCAGTGTGTTTGAGAACTGGGTCAAGAAACACAAGTGGCTTGCTCTTCTGATCTCATCCAACACATCCCAAGATGGAGAGGATTTTGCCCACTTAGGGACTTACTGTACAGAACTATTTCCTTTACGTTCAACACTTAGTGGGTGCAGAGTTGCTCAATCCATACCTTCTCCCTTCCCTTCCTCCTCTGAGTGGTACCATGAGTCAGAGAGTTCTCCCAACTATGGCCTTCGAGCTGTGCTTATCCTACCAAGTCTTTCTATGTTTCATGGGAAAAGTCATGGTAACTTCATCTTCTGGAAAAGTGTAGTTGGCCTAACCGGTGTAAGGATTTTCCTGTATTTCTTTCAGTATTTGCTGTGGCTTTCATGGTTGCTGATGGACCAGAGGACACACAGCGGGTCCACATTAATCATTTCCACGTGTGCTAGAGCCTAATGGGTTGGAGTTTTATGTAGCTGAACCATTGCCTGAGCTTTGATAGCCCGTTTCCAAAGAGGGCTTGAACAAATCATGTCTGCGTTGGAATCCTTTTTCCTTTCGCAAGGAAGCATTAAGCTAAGACTGACGCTTTCAGATAAGGCTGTGTCCCGGTCACCACTTTAGCCCTATAATATAGGGAAAGGGCAGGTGACATTCCCATGGGAGTTGTGTTCTGTATCTAGATGATCCTCCTCAATATTGGAGCTACTCTCAGTAATTCAAGACATGCCCCAGGGGGCCACACACACACACACACACACACACACACATTCTCTCTCTCTCTCTCAGAGTTTGTATGTGTTTTTAATTTCTCTGATGCTGAAGACCCCTCTTAGGTTCCAGGAGCCCATCTGCTGCTATCATTTTAGCTTGGAGCATCCTGGAGAAGAAAAGGGAAGTCACACGTGATCTAGTTCTGTACTCCCCTCATCCTTCACCTTGAATTTCCCTCATCCGTAAGATAAGGACTTGACCTACCTCAGAAGGGTTACCTGAGACCCTGTGCTCATCACAGCCGACTGCTGGGCCCAGAGTAAAATTTAGGGTCCCTTCCAAGAAGGCCGTTTGTTTTGCCCCCATCCCTTCTGTTTACACCCAAATTGAAGTGTTTGTGAGATATGCCTGTTGGATGATCTCCATTCAGTTTAGTGTTCCAGGTAAGAAAAGTTTGGTGTTGGACGGTTTGCACTGGTAATCAAGCAGAGCTTTATAGACCGGAAAGCAAGCAAGCAAGGAAAACTCTAAAGGATGGGTTGACTCTGAAGCTTGGGTTGAGGGAACAGGGACAGTGGTGATGCCAGTGAAAGAAGCAACTTTCAGAGGACGAAAACGTGAAGCAGTCTAGACACAGTGATTTCAGAATGTTCCAGAACATGCCTCTCGTTGGAGATAACTGAAGAGTTAGTCAGAAACACTAACCGCGGAGTGTGGGAAGAATCTAGAAAGGCCTAGAAAGCGCCTGCCCTGAGCTCTGTTGGGGACCCCGGGAGGCCTGGTGAGGGTGTCCCCTGGGAAGTGGGAGGAGGAAAGAGCTGAGGGCACGGCCTGAAGGCTCAGAGAGGGTGAAGTCCTGATATTATGAGACACGGACCCAGAGGAGGAGAGACCAGAAAGCAAAGAGGCCTCTGGCAGGGCCTGGTGCTGAGAGAGGCTGAGGCAGTTGCAGACCTGGGTCTGCTCAGAAGTGGGTCAGGGCAAGGGAGAAATAACTTGCCTAAGGTCACTTGCTAGGAAGTGGCAGGGTTGAGATTCACATGGGGGTGGTGGTAGTGGTCTGAGTCCACAGAGAAAGGAACCTGTCATGATGGTGATGTTTGATGTGAAACCCTCCCCTCCCCCCCAAAAAAGAGTGTAGGCTCTGGAAGGAAGTAGTCCATGACCCAGTACCTAAGGAAGCCGGTACCTTCCTTAGGGAGGACCTCATATGAACACAAAACTTAAAAAAAAAAAAAAATCAAATATCAATCAGCCGTTTTGGATCTTCTCTAGGTATTGAAGGTGTAGAAGGGTTCCCATAGAGGCGTGTGGCAAGTCTGAGTTTCTGGAAGCAGGGCCTCATTGGGGGCAGTGGGCAGGGGGCTGGGCTGGCCACTGGGACTCGTGTCATTGTCACTAAGTGCTTTCATGGCCCTTGGTGAGTCTCCATCCCTTCATTAGGAAGGAAGGGAAAGGACGGGATGGTCTCTAAAAATCCGCTTGGCCGTGAAGTTTGTCAGTTACTTCCCACCCAACCAGACTGTAATCTCTTTGAGGGCAGGACCTTCATTGATCTTTCTTCTCTAGTACCTTGCTCTTACCTGGCACATAGGAGCTACGTGAGCTTTGAATGGAGAAATCATTTCCCCTAGGAGCTGGTGAAAGCTTTTGTTGGTTATGTGGTTGTAGGATTACTGGGGAATTTTCTGCAGATTGGGGGTATCAGGATATGGGGTGATATAGGCTGGCCTGCCGTCCCTGGGGCAGAGTGCCCCTGAACAGTGCTCTGGTCAGTGCATCCCTTGGAATACCTTTCCAGGGTCCTGCTAGTCCTGGGAGACCCGGTCCTGAGCAGGTCCTCCTAAAGGCTTGGGCATTTCATGTTACTTCCCCCCACCCCTTGGATATAATGATATCCATGCTAGAGATGCTTCTCACTCACCTCCGGTTCTAAACAAGGGCTGTATTATGTCTGTGTTCAGTGGGGATCTCCACTGCATGAAGCCAGACCAGAAATGGCTGGTGTTCTGACCTCCTGCCATGTCTTGGCAGGATGGAGTGAATGATCGAGTGGCCAGGACTCAGGCTGGGTGGTGGGAGGGCAGTGGGCACTGAGGTGTTGTCTTTCTGACCTTTGAAACCCTAGTCTGCTGACTGGCTGACTGGCCTTAGCTGGGTTCCTGACAGCAGTTGGCTCCTGTCTCCTCTGATGACATTCTTATTTGTAGCTCAGCCTTGGGAAATTCCAAACAGAGGATTGTAGAAAATGGCTGTGTTTTCTGCTGTGGCGTGTGGTATAGAAAGAAAAGTCAGGGCAAAATTCAAGCACATTCGTTGGTCAGATGCCCCCCCATGTCATGTGACTTTTAAAGTCAGGGTTGCTGGGTTGCAGGGGGGTGGGGGGGTGGCAGTTAAGACTGACTGTCAGTAGCAACTGAGGGTTGGGGCCTTTGAATAAGGCTCATTAGGATGTAACAGCTGTGGTTTGGAAATTCCATGCCTTTTAGTTCACCCATCCTCTGTTGTGGGTTTTCTTTTCCAAGGCCGGCCATCAGCAAGCTTGGGTCGGGGCGGTGGGACACACAGCGTGTGTGAATCCAAAGGCCACTGTCTGTTGACATCCAGGCATGCCGTTCCCACCCCACTCTGGCCCCCTGGGAGCTCTCTCACATCAAACCCTTTGCATTCCCCAGGCCCGGGCTGTGGCCTCATTTCCTACTTAACCCAGTACCTATTGTCTGTCCAGGCACAGAAACCGTTTCCAGGGCTTCTTTGTTCCTCCAAAGCAGGGCAGCTACAGGGCCACTGGGACCCAGCTAAGGCAAGGGCTGGGGGGCCCAGGGGAGTGCCGAGGGGGAGCTACCATCCCTGCATGTGTTGGGGGCTCCCAAGGCCCAAAAAACTCTTCTAGACCGCTCGGTTTCCTTGACTTGCAGAAATTAAGATAAATGTGTTTTTCTTGGAAACCGAGTTTCTAACCACTACTCTTGAATTCCGTTAAGAGAGAGAGAAAGCTGTGTTCATTTCTTCATTGCATTTTGCTGAAATAAACCCTAATCGGAGTCCCTGAGTATTTGACTCAGTGGTAAGAGCTTGAGAAGTTGATGTTGTGGAGACTTCCCCATTGTGTAAACCTTCCTCTGATGTCCCTGTCCCGATCTCTTCTGTTAGATTGCTACTTCGTGGACTATTATTATTATTTTTTAAAAGATTTTATTTATTTGAGAGAGGGAGAGAGAGCACACAAACGGGGGGTGGGGGGCAGAGGGAGAGGGAGAAGCAGGCTTCCCCCTGAGCAGGGAGCCCGATGCAGGGCTCGATCCCAGGACCCTGGAATCATGATCTGAGCTGAAGGCAGATGCCTAACTGACTGAGCCACCCAGGAGCCCCAACTTTGTGGATTATTTTTGCTGAGTGTATGTATGCAGGTAGAGGGGTATAATGCGCAAACAGTGAATTATAGTTGGCAGTTCGTTTTGACCTTTATGTCTTCCAACAAGTAATTTCTGTAAGGCATGTGTATTGCCTACATTTGTGCTCTTAGAACATCTTGGAAAAAAAAATTATTTTAAGCTGTACAGAAAGAAAGGTATTGCTTTGTGTTTTTCTTACTACATGAACACTGAATAGAAATATTAAAATACTAAGAAATATTTGGGGTAATGAAACAAAATATGTCCTTCTGCTAAGGTATAGTCTAGTTACTTGTTGATGAATATCTATTGTTAATCATAACAATGAAATATGAATATCAACAAATCATCTTGTTTTCATTTCTTTTATATTGAGATCCCCCACCCCAACCCTTGCCCTAATTCTATTTCTTCTCTCTCCTATTTTGAAATAGGATACCTATGTTTCTATTCTTTTGGGGGCTAACTTAGAAATTTTAATATGCATGTTAACTCTAATTCTGAAATTAATGAATTTTAAACCTCTGGAATCATCTAACGGCCTTAGAGTGCTTTCATTCCACTTATCCCCTTCCCAGTTTATGTGCTGTTGGTACGTAGCACCTTTGTTCTATGATGATTTTTAATTTCCTTCAGTTAGATTTTTGTTTCGAATGGTCAGCACTGGCTTAGATTTTATCCACTTGTATATTATTTTCTTTGCTCCCATTCCTTCTTCTTCTTTTTAAAAGATTTTATTTATTTATTTGAGAAAGAGAGAATGAGCAAGCGAGCATGGGTGGGGGGGTAGGGGCAGAGGGAGGGAGAAGCAGACTCCCCACCAAGCAGGGAGCCCAACGTGGGACTCAATCCCAGGACCCCAGGATCATGACCTGAGCCAAAGGCCGAGGCTTAACCAACTGAGCCACCCATGTGCCCCTGCTCCCATTCCTTCTTAATTAACTTCCTCTTGAGGTTATTTTCCTTTCTCCTGAGGTGTATCCTTTAGAAATAACTTTAGTGAGGATTTTCTGGTAGCAAACCCCCTCAGGTTTTGTTTTTCTAAACATTTCTTTATTTGCCCATGTTCTTGGAAGTTACTTTTACTAGGTGGAGGATGAAAGTCCTTTAAAAATGTTCTTCCATGATATAGTCTTCCATGGAACACTACATCAAAAACTAATGATGTAATGTATGGTGACTAACATAATAAAATGAAACAAAAAAAAATGTTCTTCCATTGTCATCTGACTGCCATAATTGCGGTGGAGAAGGCCACTGTTGGTCTACTTGGCATTGGAGGATCTGTCTTTGTCTTCTGGCTGCTTTTATGGTGCTATTTTTGTGTTTGTTGTTTTGCAGATTGACCGCAATGTGTCTAGGTGGGTATTTCTCTTTTTTTTTTTCCTGCTTTGGGGATTGGTTGGGATTCTAGTATTTGAGGATAGGTATCTTTCATCAGTTATGGAAAAATCTCAATCATTTCTTCAAATCTTGACTCTTATTCATCCTATTTTCTCCTTCTAGAACCTCAGTTAAGATTGTTACTGGACCTTGTTATCCTACTTACCCTCTTTCTTAACCTGCCTATCATATTTTACACCTGTGTCTTTCTATGCTGCATTCTGGGTAATTTCTTCAGATATATTTTCCAGTTCATCAGCTATTTAAGACATTCATTTCTAGAAGTTCTCCTTTCTTTTTCCCTAGAATCTTATTGGTCAAACAGTAATTCTGGCTCTTTACATTTCCTATTTAAATTCCTTTAGCCATATTTACTATCCTTATCTTCTATACTGGATAATTTCAACATCTAAGTCTTTGTGGGTTTGGTTTAGTTTGTGCTGACCCTGTTGTGGCTGTTTATTTCATGTTATGTTTGGAGATTTTTTTTTTTTTTTGAGCAATAGTAAAGTTTATTGAGTGATAGTACAAAGCTCCCGAAGAGGGAGGGGATCCGAGAGGTTCAGCAATTTTTGACATCAGGTCTGAATGACCCCAAAGCTGATGCCTTTCCCTCATGCTCAAACTTCACGGCCTGTGTGGCTCAGTACTGGGGAGATCTGACAGAGTGGCATCCTTTTGTGGGTGCTTCATCTATCTTTTCAGATGGGCTCATTTCATAAAACCTTAAGGAAAATACTTAGTATTTTAGAATAATGTACATCTTATTCTTTCTGTTGGCACGTGCGTCGATTTTCCCCTTTGGAAAGAACTAGGATCTTAGCAGACTTAAGCTGCTTCCAATGTTAGCTTATAAATCTGTCACAAGTTGAAAACTCCCAGTAGAATTTCATTGACTTATGTGGAGGGGCGGGGTTAGAGTAGAAGGTCACCTTGGCCCCTCACCCCACACATCCAAGTAGCAGTTAGTTCCGCCATGTCTACCGCACATCTGGCTCACACCTGCCATGTCTTTCTTCTCATCTCCACTGCCATCACTGATCCAAGCATTGTCATTGCCTGCCTTAACCTGCATCATCTCTGGTCTGGTTTCCTACTGCGTTGTGTTCTGGAAGAAGCAGTAAACACACGTTCCAGCTATCACGTCCTGTTGGGGACCTTTCAGCAGCCTCCTCTTGCGTTTTCCCTGAAACCTGAAGTCAGGAACAAGGCCAGGGTCCTGTAACTCTGCCCGCCTGCTTCCTGTGATTCCTGCCCTTCTTCCCTTGGCCAGCCAGGCTGCAGGCACACTGGCTGACCTTTAACTCTTGGAATCCCTCTGCTCCTTTCTTCTTCCTGCATGTCTGGGGGGCCCTTGCCCCTGCTCTGCACAGGGCTGACATTTTATTCTTCAGTCCTCTGCTGAAAGTTGCCTCCAGATCGAACTTCCCCAGTCATCCTGTCTCCTGTCTCCCCTTCCCTTCTCCTGCCATACCATATGAGTGTTTAACTGTTTTTGTGTCTCCCTGACCAGGCTGTAAGTTCTGTAAGTGCAGAGACTGTTTCTGCTTTTTTGTGAGAGTATTGCCTGGCACCCCTAAATGATGGCCATGATGTTTTATGTTACACATTTTAATAGCAGAAAATTTTGCAAACCTTGGCTGTGGGGTTGGTATTGAATGTGACCTGGGTCTGATTAGAACTCTTCCTAGGACCCTGGGCTGTCAGGAAGACCTTGGTCTAAGCGGATGTCACCCTTGGGTAGGGACCCTGGGAGCAGGTGTCATAGAGGCTTCATTCAGGGCGTTACTATATTATTATTATTATTAAAAACTCATAGAAGCTCTTTTTTTCCCTCCAAGCTTTAAAATGGCTTACCAAAAGGCAATGCACACTTCGTCTGTCCACTTTTGACTTCAGCCACCTCCCAGCCACTGCTATCTTTGTTTGGAGTGTGGCTCAGCTGGACAGTGGGCAGAGATGGGCATCATTGCCCTGTGATGCAGGTCGTGTGAATGCATCCTCTGCAGGTAGCCCACTTAGGCCACACCAACCTTGTCATTTAACCCCTTGTGAATTCATGTCCTTTTACTTCTCACAAGGTTTTCAAAGTACATGTTAAAACGTATGACGATAATTTTCAGAAGACTTGAATAGACCTTTCTCCAAAGAAGACATACAGAAGGCCGGCAAGCCCATGAAAAGATGCTTAACATTACTAATCATTAGGGAAATGCAAATTAAAACCATAATGAATACCACTTTGCACCCATTAGAATGGCTGTTATAAAAAAAACAAACCCCAAACCCCCACGAAAACCAGAAAGTAACAAGTGTTGGCGAGAATGTGGAGAAATTGGAACTCTCATGCACTTTTGGTGGGAATGTCAAATGGTGCAGCCACTGTGAAAAACAGTACGGTGGTTCCTTAAAAAATTAAACATAGAATACCATATGATCCAACAATTCTAGTTCTGGGTATTTACCCTAAAAGAAGGGAAAGCAGGGACTGAAAGAAATATTTTAAATCCATGTTCACTGCAGCATTCTTTGCAATAGCCAAAAGATGAAAGCAGCCCAAGTGTCCAACAACAGATGAGTGGATAAACGAAATGGCATTTTTACACACACACACACACACACACACACATGCATACCCACACACATATACACCTATTATATAATGCAATATTATTCAGCCTTAAAAAGGGTATTTTAAGCAGTGCTGTGCTGAGTACTAGCTGCCATTTGGTGCTGGTAAACAGTGCATGGCTCTTGACATGGTATAAATTAGTAAGCAGGGGCGTTGGTAAAGGCTGTGCTGGAAATCTTAAGATCTGCATTTGAGTCCAGCCCTACTACTAATTTTCTGATTTTTGAACTTCTGTTTCCACATCTGAAAAATGGGGTTAGTGCTTTGTGTGCTTTATTGACTTCAAAGGGTTGATGTAAGTTTCAAGCAAGCAAGGACTTGGGTGAAAGCCCTTTGTAAACTGGAAAACACCTGCGAATGTAAGGTGTAAAAGGGTATATTTTAATGCGAGAACTCATTGTTAATATTCTAATACTTTTTCTCCCAGCTAGTACTTTTTTTTTTAATTTATTTTTTATTGTTTTAAGTAATCTCTATGCCCAATGTGGGGCTCGAACTCACGATCCCAAGAACAAGAGTCATGTGCTCTTGCGACTGAGCCCGCCAGCTGCTGGATAAAGTTCAGAAACTTTATCCACAGAGGCAGAATATAGCTTTTTTTTTTTTTTTTTTGCAAATTTTTTTAATTTAAAACTGAGCTGGTACTGATTTTGAATAGTCGTATTTGGCGTGTACCTCTTCATCTACTTTTTAGCTTTACACAAGAGTCCAGTGCCCTTATAAAAATGTAGCTACCTCGATACATTTCCAGTTACCGGGGAGTAACTGCCTTCTCCCTAAGTAAATAATTTTTTTAGGTTTAAGGTAAACCCATTCTTTTCCATCCATTCTCCTTGCATGGTAGTCTGGGTGATGAGTCTAAGTTCTATGCGGTGTGTACAACTTAATCTAGAACCGGGTTGCGGAGACTAAGGACTGGTCTATTTTCAGCTCCCTTTGTTGCTTTGCCCAGGGCTGGGTATGCCAAATAGAAGCCGATTTTTTTTTGCTCTTCTTCAGAGATATTATTGTTTGCAGTGTAATAGATGAACATATAGGGATACGATTTTGGGGTAAGTTTGGAGAAATGTTATTCTGTGAGTAATGGCTAAAAGCATTACGTTGATGAAGAGTTATTTTTCTTCCTCTCATTGTGTGCTGTGTGGTTTAGGGCTCTGGTTCCACTCTGGGCGGTTGCTCCCCACAGCATTTTCCCATCAGCTCTAGAGCCACCATTAATGGTGATGTCATTGACACTGGGGCTTGGTATATTGGCACCTGAGCATGCGCCAAAGCCTTCTTCCTTCTCAGTAAAGGTTAGACAAATACGACCCCGTGGTGACGGCCACATGGCCCAGAGAGGCTGGGGTTCAGGGGTGAGGGAAGCCTGAGCTTCCTGCAGTTGTCAGAGTGAGGGCCCCTCTTCTGTTACCATTCATAAGGAGGCATATATGTGAGATGCTGTTTCATCCCGTCTGCCCCAAACAGGGCACGCTTGTCCCCTGATGTGACACCTCTTTGTATGCAAAAGGAACGGTATGTTTCATTCCCCCCTCATATCCTTTTGAATGATGCAGGGGGGAAAATAGTTTTATCTCTGTATCATTTGCCTAAAAGGAAGATGCACCAACGCTCAGATTACGAGACCTTCATATTAGAAGCAATTAGGATTACATAAACCTTTGTGTGGGTGGCACATAAAGTCATTTGCATATTTTACCATCTTAGATTTGGGACAAGTGATTTATTCTCAGCCAAGGCAATGACAAGCTGCAAGTGGGCCAATACTAAATATGTGATAACAGAGCGACAGGCTCCCTGTCAATTACTGGGGAACGAAACCTTCCCGCCACCACCTGCAGACCTTTCCCCAGCGTGCCTCCGTTCCCTGGCAATTTTGCTCATCTGCTCGAAAAATTCTAACATATTCTACATTCTGTCTTCCAACTTTTTTTTTTTTTTCAATTCTTTGCTAAGAATACTTTGGCAATCAGATGCTCTTCAAAACCAACAAAAATATCCAAGTGTGTGTTTGCTTCACCTTCTATTTTCTACTCTTTCTACACTTTTCTTGCCAGGTGGGCCACTGGGCTCCAGGCGTTTGCACCTTTGCCGTCTATCTGAGAGTGATGCTTCCTCCTGCCCTGACATTCCTCCGAAACACTCTTCTCTGAGGTCCTTGTCGTCTGTCAGTTAGTGTTCTGGGACCAGGGGTCCTTGGTTAAGTGAGTTTGGGAAATAAATGCTAGATTTTTTTTTTTTAAGATTTTATTTATTTATTTGAGAGAGCGAGAATGAGAGAGAGAGAGAGAGAGCACATGAGAGGGGGAAGGGTCAGAGGGAGAAGCAGACTCCCTGCTGAGCAGGGAGCCCGATGTGGGACTCGATCCCGGGACTCCAGGATCATGACCTGAGCTGAAGGCAGTTGCTAAACCGACTGAGCCACCCAGGCACCCAGTAAATGCTAGATTAAGCAAACCCCACTGCTTTAGGATTTCTAAATGTTCCACTTGCTGATAGGCATGTGAGTTCTAGGTGCCCCAGCAGGCCTCCTTTTTTTTTTTTTTTAAGATTTTATTTATTTTATTTATTTTAGAGAGAGAGCGTGAGCATGTGGGGTGGGCTGAGGCAGAGGGAGAATCTCAAGCAGACTCCCTGCTTGAGTGTGGAGCCCGACAAGGGGCTCGATCCCACAACCCTGAGATCATGACCTGAGTCAACATCAAAGAGTCGGATGCTTAACCAACTGAGCCACCCAGGCGCCCCTAAGTGCCACTGCGGACCTCCTTTTTGAAACGTGCTGGCCTTGGAAGCCCCGTTCACAGCCTTTCTTATGGATGTGCTTGGGAAAAGGCTGGAATGGCACGAGGAGAGTCATCGTGCTGGCTGTATAGACTTGGATTCTTTGATAGGAAGTAAATGCCAGGCAGTGTTTTGCACAACTGGGGGTATTTCTCACAACCGGTTTCCCCCCGCTCTCTGGAAGTAGAGCGTTCCCATGAAACCTCTCGTAAGCTGGAACTGTGTAAAGAGAAGAATCAGTTACCATTAATGTACACGGAAAAGGTTTTGAGCATGCCTAGACCCACAACTAACCTGTCTTAGACTTGTCTGATAGCTTAGGATGCATCTTGCTAAGGGATACATAAAATAAATCGAGATAAAGGGCAGATGCTCACGGACACTGTTCAGAGCTCTGGGAGCTTAGCTTGGTGCATGATTAGTTCCTGGGGAAGGAGCCCGTCAGGACCACGTTCAGGGCTCAGCTGTGCAGTGTATCTATAAGAGCTCACTGCAGAACTGACGCTCAACACTATTTTTGCTTTTTACCTTTTGTCATCAAAGCAAAAGTCCTCTTTGGATTTCTTCAGTTAGTGAAAACAGGGAGCTCTTTCATAAAAACGAAGGGGTGTCATTTGAACTTTTGGAAAGTGGAGGATACCAGTATATGCAACAGCCCTCCTTTTTTTTTTTTTTTTTTTAGTTAAACATAGTCATCCTTTAAGTTAAACGTAGTTCTCAGTTTGAAGGCATCCTGTGGTGTGGTGAAAGCTTTGGAGGCTCAAGATGAAGTTTGCATTTGTAAATATGGAATTTTTTTTAAGACTTTATTTATTTATTTGAGAGAGAGGGATAGAGAGCACAACCAGGGGGAGAGAGGGGCAGAGGGAGAGGGAGAAGCAGACTCCTCACCGAGCAGGGAGCCCGACTCGGGGCTCGATCCCAGGACCCCGAGATCATCACCTGAGCTGAAGACAGATGCCCAACCACCTGAGCCACCCAGGCGCCCTGTGAATATGGAGTTTTAAAGCGTACAGCTCGAAGACACACAACTCTGGGATTGCACTGTGTGGTAAAACACATGTTTCTCTAGAAACGGGGAACCGGATGAATTCCTGGTCTGGAATTCTGAGCACCTGAGGCAGCTTTGACGAATCTTCTCCCTTTAGGTGCTGCCCTCACAGCCTTGGGTGTGTAGAACATGTGGGTTCAGAACTCCACAGACTCTTCTTGCAACATGACTTGGTGTCTCCTGGTGCTCTTCTCTCTCTGGTTACAAACTAGTCTCCAAGTTTCCTGCTAAGTCCCAAATTAGTCACTTAATCCCCTTTGGCAGTTTCTTCTATAACATGGATTCTTTCTTATAAGTTCCTTTCAGAAGAAAATTGATTTGTGAGGGAAAAGCAGACCACTGGTGTGAAAAATAAAGAAAAGCAAAAAAAAAAAAAATTCTATATTAGGAATAGCCACCCTTAACCATTCTTGAAAAATAAAAGTAGAATACTACCTTATAATTTTGTGTCCTTGAGATTTTTTTCACATATTATGAGCAAGAGTTGTTCTTAACTGTAATTCAAGAATGACAACCCACATGACTACAGAAAAATCAAGTGATTACAGTCAGCTTTTCCAGTGACATAATGCCTTGTAGTTAGCTGATGGATAGATAGAGGCTTTCATTGAGGTCAAAATTCTCAAGAGCGGGGCTAGTAAAATTTAAAATATCTATTAATGTTTCTCCTAATAATAGTTCCATATGAGAAAAATCTCACTTTGCTAAAATGAAAGAACTTTGCTCATCTTTGTGGTGAGGTAGTATTTGAGAGAATATTCTGCAAGTGATACTGAACGAATGGCGAAGTGCACAGCATTGACCTCTTTCAGGGTTTTCATTAATTGGCATTGCTGTTTATATTGGGAGGACCAAAAAGTGCTGGGAAGAGCATTAGGCTTTGCCGGACTGAGCAGCAGGGGCTGACCCAATTGAGGCTGTGGCTGATGGGCACTGGGCGACAGGCAGTGGCTCAGTGGGACGCCGTTCACGCCACCCTAGGAACTGGAACTTTGGTACAAAGATCCTGACTGATTTAAGTATTTTCCCTAGAAGTAGGCTTTACGAGGTACCACTTTGTTGTCGTTCTGGTGACTACAGCAAACATATGCTTAAAGTGAATTCTTAAATTGGGGGCTCGTTTGGGGATTTCATTTTCTTTACAGTCTGCAATGAATTATCATTTCAACTGTGTGCCTTTTTCATAAAAGCATTTTACATTGTACTGGAAAGATTACATTCTTTTGGCTTTGGAAAAATATTTCCTGTTCAGCTCAAGCCATTAAAGCCTGTTAGCATTTCACATCTGGAAGCCCCTGCCCAGAGTTGGCCTTCCATCCCCAGCGAGGGGAGCGTGGCCGCCCAGCTCAGCTCCAGAGCGCATGCGTAAAACACCCCCGACTTGTTTACTTCCTGGAGGCCCTTGGGCACTGCCCAAGTGTGCCCTTGCGGTGTGGGGGGGTGGTAGGGGGGTGGGGGAGTGGGAGGCTTCCTTCCTCTTGGGGTTGTGTGTGTGTGTGTGTGTGTGTGTGTGTGTGTGTGTGTGTGTTTGTGTGTGTGTGTACGCATGCGCGTGCCTCCTGGGCTGGGGAGGGAGTCTATCTTCCTGCCAAGTTGGGGAGGGGTCTTTCTTCCTCTGGAAGGGCGGGGGTTCCCTTTCCCAGCGGGCATTGGATGCTCCCCCTCCTGCCTTAATCACTTCCTTTTTTCATTCCCACCCAGATTTCCAGAAAACAAACCCAAACATTTTGTGTGTGAGAGCGAAGCTGCTGGAGCTTTTCTAATGGGGGATTTCCCCCGCCCACCCCCACACCCACACCCCCCCAGACCGAGGAGTACTAATTAAACCCCGAAGGGCTGAAGAATTGAGCTCCCTTCCACTAGGCTGGTTTGCCTGCCCCAGGACACTTCTTAGGAGTGTGGGGTCCGAGCCCAGCTTGGAGGTTATTTAAAGGGGAAGGGGGCATGGGTGCTGCGTTGTTCTGTGAGTGTTGAGATGTTTGTAGCTGCCCTCCACTTCCCAGAGGGTTAATCTCTGTGTTTTAGGGCCCTGCTCCCCAGAGGCAGGCCTGATTCTTCTTGTGGGCTTCCTGCTGAGAAGCCCCCCCCCCCGCCCCCGCCCCAGGGCCAAGGGTGGCCTGGGGTTACTGTCCAAGGAGTTCTCTGAGGGGGGTCTCACAGCGTGCGGAACCAGCAGGGGAAATGATTTCATGGTGTTCAAGGAGCAAAACACATTCATTGCATTTCTCATGACCACATGCGACCAGAACTGATGCCAGGTAACCCTTGGCAGCCTGTAGGGGAGCCCTGCAGGAGCCTTCCCGGGCCCCTCTAGGAGCACCCAGGCTTCTGGGCCCTGTGGCCATGGTGAGGTGCCCCCTCTCCCAAAGCCCTGAAGACCACAGTGTCCTCCCTGACCCCTGTCCCAAGGGGCCGAGTTGGGCTTCTCAGTGGAGCTGGTGGGTGCAACTGTCCTGGGAGTCCCAGACCTCACTGGAGGGCACTTGAAGGCCTGGGGCTGACAAGCATGTCTCCTTGAGAAGCACAGGCAGCAGAGAGTATAAACTGGGGGCAGGGGATCTTGACTCCCTCCTGGGGGCAGTTAGGGAACCGTGGTTGTTCAAGCTGCTTTCATGGGGCAGGCATGCAGCCTGAGCTGGGTGCTTCAGGGTTGAAGCAACCCTCTTTCCCGTTTGATCTTCTTAATTTATTTGAATGTGCACAGTCTTTTTTTCATACCTGTGGGAAGCCACTTGACTTTCTAGAAGAATGAATAGCAGTTTGAAAGAAGAGCCCAGCTAACCACCCACCCAAATTTCCTAAGTGCTCAGTGTGGGAAAGGCCTGGGGAGGGGTCTTCCGTGGCAGGGTGGGAGAGGAGACAGGCAAGCACACAAGGTGCTCTGAGGAGCACTCCGTGTTCCTGGGTTGGGAGAGAGTGGGGTCAGGCTGCCTCTCTTGCCCACCGAGTTCCTGTGTGTGCGGCCCTGAGGGAGTGGGAGGCGGCAAATGTGGATTCATTCCCATCCTAAACTGAGCTGGGATTCGAACATAGGACTCAGTGGCCCCCCGAGCCCTTGCCTTTTGGGGCTCCAGGAGGGCTTCTAGGAGTGCTGGTGTCTGAGATGGGCCTTGAGGATGTCAAGATAGAAGGAGTGAGGAGCGGGGGCATAAGAGCCTCTTGGGTGCTGTGAGGGGGAGGGGGCGTGGAATTCTAAGGGCCTTCTGGGCTGGGTCGCTCACATAATCTGAGTGTTTTGCACAGATCCTGAGCTCAGTCAGACCTGCTGCTGACTAGCCAAGCATTCTCCTCTTGGCCTTGGTTTCCTCATCTGCAAATGGGGGTGAAGCTAACTCATTAAGATATGGGGTGGGGAGTACTCAGCATCCTGCTTCACCTCGGCCCCAGGGAACCCAGCTGGGTTATTTTGGTTGGTGGCTATGGAGGGTGGACAAGCAGGAGGGGTGAGGCTAGAGGCTGTTGTGAGCAGCTGAGCGTCAGGACTAAGGACGAGCATGGAGAGAGGTGAGGCAGGCTGGTCTTGGTGACAGGTTTGAAGTGGACCCTGAGTTAGGAGCCAGGATTCCAGCCTGGATCCATCCAGCCCCTACGCTCTAGGCTTGGAAGGCCCAGTAAGGAGTAGGGGGAGGGGCCTAGAGTTTTAGCCCGGGGCTCTGTCCTCTCAGTTGCGGGGAGCTTCTGGGCGCATGGGGAGGGGTCTGGGCTTCTTCGGCTGTGCGCGTACGTGGGTGTCTACAAGCGTGTGCCTTTCGCAGCAGAATATGTTGCCTATACGGACGCACAGCCCTTTATAGAGGGAGAGAGCCCAGAGTCCATCATTGACTTATTTCATTGTCATCAAGAGGACTGTTAATTCTTCGTCTTTATTTGAAACCTTTGTATCTGTGCATTTACAGTTGTCATTTTTTGGGACACATTTTAGCCTCAAATACTTTTAAAAAAATTGAGTAGTGGGAGAATGTATTTGCTCACGATTTGTCACTCTGTGTGTGTGCCCACGACACGTTCAGTGTGTCAAGCCCAGGGCAGGAGGTGGGCTTATGCATAGGTGGGGTTCTTGTCCGCAGCCGCTCTGGGCGTCCTCCCTTTTCCTTGAACATTTCCCCCAGTAACTCGTCCATGGCGGTAACACTCACACGGGCAAACTCCTTAGACTGGAGACTTGAACCCTTTTGCCGCTAACAACAGCCTCTCTTTCCTGAAAAGTGGCTGGCAGGAAGGAATGGAAACTCAGAAAAGTGGGAAGCCACTATTTCTGTGAGTGAAGGCTTATCTGTCTTGAGGAGGTGGAGGACGGGGAGGATCAAGTGGCCGTTTCGGCAGCCTCCCCCCATAGGAGGCCCAGAGCCGAATCAGAGGCAGGATCCACAGAAAAGAGGGGGCCGCAGAACCCTCTCCCACTTGGGGACATGCCAGCCTGAGGCCGGCCAGCATCTCAGGGGAAAACTAACCACTGCTTCTGAGCTGAAGTGGATGCTATCAATTTGGATGATTCTTCGAGGATATAATTTTCCTCTACAAGTGTGAGGACAAGAAAGAGACACTGAGGAAGAGCCAGGGGGAAACGTGCAAATGAATATGTACAGTAGTCTCCCTGTGTATGGACACGTTTGCAGTTCCTACCAACAAGTACCTTTTAACTCTCTACATAACCGTAGCCCAGCACGAGGAGACGAGTTGGCAGATCTCATCAACCTGCACAGCGAATATGGAGGCTGGCAAAATCGTAACTCAAGCTGGATTTTGTCACAGTTATCAAGGTTCTCACCAGCTAGTGTGGGCTCTCCAGGTCCCTGCCTGTGCACGTAGCTGCTGGGGCTTCCCTCCGGGAAGATACCTGGGAAACCATTTGGTGGTTTGGTGTATGCAAGGAAGTTTCTGTAGCATCCTAAGGCGGGGGGACAGGTAGAACTTCCTATCTCCCAGGGGTCGCTGCCAACCCTGCCATTGGGAATGTCTTCTATTTTCTTTTGGCACCTGATGCAGAACTATTTTTTCATTAAAAAAAAAAAGGGAAACGGGGCTCCCGGGTGGCTCAGTGGGTTAAGCATCTGCCTTTGGCTCAGGTCATGATCCCGGGGTCCTGGGATGGAGCCCTGCATCGGGCTCCCTGCTCATCAGGGGAGTCTGCTTCTCCCTTTCCTTCTACCCCTCCCCGTGCTCGTGCTCTCACTCTCTCTCTCTCAAATAAATAAAATCTTAAAAAAAAAAAACCTTGAAAAAAATAGGGGAACATGATTTTTACGGCAAGTGTTACTTGTATGCTTAAAAAAAAAAAAAAAACACTTCGGAAATGAGGGACTTCCCCTTTAACAAAAGAATAAAACTAATGTCATTTCTTGCTGTCTTTTTTCCCCTAGCAGGCGTTTACCCAGTGGATATTTTGGAAGAAGACCCTGAAAGGCATCGGGAAGCAGCCCTGGCTTATTATGCCACGCTTAGGGAAGGGATGCAGCCCTCAGTAGAGCTTTTCTCTCTTCCTACGGGGGAGCAGGTATGTGTGGTCTTCCTTGTTGGTAGAGAGCTCTGTAAAATCTAACTTACTAGAAAGTAGAACGTTAGTACTAGAAAGAGTATTATAGATTTAAAAACAACAACTACTTCTGGAGTGAATACTAGAATAATTGCACTTTGAGAAGCAGAAGGAATTCTAGAATGGCATTCTGGAGTCCTGAGGGTAAGTCCGGTCATGCAAGGTGGTGAGTGAGACAGTCTGCTATGAATCCCACATCTATCGCTTACTAGCTGTGTGACCTTGAGCAAGTGTCTTAACTTTTCTGGTGTTGGTGTTCTCATATCTAAAATTGGGACAATAACAGAGCTTACCGGGGTGCCTGGGTAACTGTCGGGAGAGCATGGGACTCTTGATCTCAGGGTTGTGGGTTCAAGCCCCACGTTGGGTGTGGAGCCTATTTGGAAAAAAACCAAAAAACCAAAAAACCCCCCAGAACTTACCTTGTATTGTTATTACAAGGACTAAATGAGACCCTGTGTTTACGTAATGCTTGGTTGGGCCTCAGTTTCCCCATGTGTAAAATGAGGGGCTTGGTTGCTCTTTGGTCTCTAAAGTTTGGCTCAGTTTTAAAATTTTGTGGTTTGGAATGAAGTTTTGTCAATTGGAATTTGGTTACATCAATGTGATTTTTAGAACTGATAGCCTTTTGGCTAAGGATTGGGAGAGAACAGAGAGAAATGAAAACCGTTTGTTAGGACGGTGGTACTGTGGGTGAAATTTTTAAAAATGCGTTATTTTGAAGAACGTTTTTTCTCATGCAGTAAGTGAAAAGAATATGTGAATCTTGGGTTGTACCTCAGTCGGTCACCTTTCTTTCAGATTTAAGTCTGATCTGTTCAAAGAGACAAGATTTTCTTGTTTTGTATGTAGAAGATTTTACTCGTACCAGATGATATCATTGCTGTCTGTCCAGGATAGTAGAGTTTTATTTCACTGTACTGAAGTTGTTCCAGAGTTCATTAGAACAGTGGCTTGTGCAGCTTATATAGTTGTGGCTTCCTTGAGACTTTGGAGATGCTAGTTCATAATCAAATCCTAGAAGAATCCCCTGGGTGATTCTACATTGTGGAGCTGCGGACTGAGGTCCCAGCACTCACACGCCTTCAGCGCCCCCTAGTGGCAGTCATGCCGAAAAAGGAAGCAAGCTCTCCGTTAGGGTTAGGGTTGCTAATTCTTTGGGGGAGCCAGGGGCTGTGGGCTGCAGGGTGGGATGGAGTGTGGGGAAGGCTAGGTGTAACTTGAGAAGCGGGTGAAATCCGAGAGCTCTGAAGGACTCTACGATGCCCTTTCAGTCCTCTGTTTTCATTTCACCCTTATTTCTGAGATTACATTACTTAAAAAAAAAAAAAACCTACTATGTAAGTATGTGCAGTGAATGAGTAATTTTAGTGTTATTAGCAAAAACATAATAAAATAGGACAGCCCTTAAAAATAAGTTGTTTTTATGTGATAGGAATGCTGAAAGGACTTTATAAATTTTCATGAGAATATTTTCAATTGTTTTCCTACCATTTTGGCATTTCCTTAAGAAATGGTAGACACGCCCTATCACTTAGCAGTTGAAATAGTCTCATTTGGGGTAGTATCAGACTTCCTCATTGCTTTTAGCAAATTTAACTTTTCTTTTGGAATCCTGAGAAATTTTTCCAAACGAAAAGAAAGATGAGAAGGTGGTTTGAGGATATATCACACCACATTGCTCTGGTTCTCGGAAAAGTCCTAATTAACTGTTTCCAGTCTTGAAACTGCCCTATCACATTTAAAATACAATAATACTTATTGATTTTTCTGGCAGTAAACCAGGGTATGCTCGTTGTATAATATTTAGGAACTATCACCAGGGACAGAGAATATGAAAAAAACATCACAGTTAACTGCTGTGAACATTTTGACATGTTTCCATGATTTTTATTTCTGCATATACTTTTTAAACATTCAGGTCTCTCTCACAGTACAGTCCGGTCTGTAATAAACATCTTTCCATGTCGATACAATGCTTTGTACATTTTTTTTAAAAGATTTTATTTTTAAGGAATCTCTGCATCCGACGTGGGGCTTGAACTCACAACCCCGATATCAAGGGTTCCATGCTCCCCCCCAAACTGAGCCAGCCTGGCGCATCTGTACATGATTTTAATGGCCTCTAACAGCCCTCTGGTGGGTGAACTGTGCTTCACATAACCACCGCGGGAGGGGAGGGCCAGCTCGGAGACTCTCCCTGCACGTGACTTGAAGACAGGGGGCTACCCAAATGTTTGCGGCTCTCAGAATTTGTTAGGAAACAGTTCTCTCAAAACATGGAGGCCTGCTATAAACTTTTACAGGTGAGCTGCCTGCCTAGCTCAGCCGACATCTTCTCTTTTCATTTTCTTATGCTCTCCTCGGTTTTCAACACAGACTTCGCTAATGGAACATGTTGACCTTTTGCTTTGGGAGCTGGGAGCAATGCGTCCGATGGCCACAGAGAGGGTTGGGATACTGGCGCTTTCCAGAAGGCTCTGGGAGGGTCCCAGCATTAGAGGCCCCCACACACGGCTTGGTGTTCCTCTTGTTCATAAGCAGATGGGCACCAGCGCTGTTCTCTCTCTCTCTCTCTCACAGCAGAGGTTCTCTACCCTTGGGCTGCCCCAGAGCCAGAGCAGAGCCTGCAGGACCCACAGGGGGTGATGGGTTTATTGAGACCCCTTGCAGAGAGACCTGAGGCAGGCCAGCAGGCAGCCTGAATGGCATGGGGGTGGGGGTGGACACAGGCTTGTTCAGGCTGTTTCCATGGAGTGGCCTGGCAGGTGGAGGCCTGAGGTGGGGGTGTGGCCATCAGCTTTTGTAGGCTGAGGCCCCAAGGGGAGGGATCAGGGTGTGGAAGCCTGAGGGGGCCCGAAGCATATGGACGGCAAAGGCTGGAAGGGTATCCGCTGAGTGGGTGTTTAATCGGTACTTGGATGGATGGGCAGGTAAATGAGGGACGGGGACGGTTGGCCGGGTGGGAGACAGAGGAAGGGCCTTTGTTCCATCCCACTTGTGTTTAGCTCAGAGTGGGTAAGGTCTCCATTTTTACATTGCTTCCATCCTGTCAAATTAACCTCCGTGCAACAGTGTTCTTCCAGTGAATACTGCACTAATTAATTGGTAAGTAATTTCCTGTGCCCTTACTTTGATGACAGAACAAAATGGCGATTTTGTTATTTTTTTCAGGTTAAACTTGAAGCTTCGTCTGTTTGCTTTTGCACTGTGCACCGTGACGAACCTCAACATAAAATATTAGTCTTGGTTAATCCCCAGGACACGAAGACAGGTTGGTAGTTACTAATGGATTTAAAACACAGGGATTGTGATTTTATTGTTTACAACTAATGGAAAGAACTATGTCGGAAATGATGGCTGGACTCTGAGGCTGGACCTAGATGAATATCAAAGCAGGAGGGATGTATTTTCAGCGTTTAGACAGCTGAAAACTAGCGCATTATTTGTGTTTATTCACACACATGTGGGTTTTTGTATTAAGACACTGGACTCCCTCTCATCCACGATGGCTGTATCCTGAGCTGCTTTTGAGGGTAGCACTTGCGGTTCTTGTTAATAATCTGTAGGGGGTGCGTGCACAGGGTGGAGCTCCTTTGTTGGAGAGTCTCCCCGCCCTCTGCAGCATGAGGCCTCTGATGGTCAGTTTGCCCGGGGCCACACAGCTGGTGCACGGGAGGGGATTTTGCAAGGTGATGATTGGGTGGGGTTTTGTTTCTGGTGGGGAAGTTTATGTAATCTGTAACTCATTTATTCTTCCTCCGCATTATGAAGAGACCATTTGTGACTGATTTCAGCTCCTTGGAGTGAGTGCTGAGTTGTGTACGAGGCAGGGATCTGGGGCTGTTGGCCGTGGGCAGCACGATGGGGGAGGGGAGAAGGCTTGCAGCCCATCCCTCCACCTGGGGCCCAGAGCACCCATGAGCTGTAAGCAAAGCACCTTTGAAGTCTCTGACTTTGAGGGGGTCCCAATTGAAATTCAGTTCTATTTTAGAAATTTTCTTCTTGATTCTATTTTTCTGTGTTTTATGGATTTCCTTCCATGAACGTGTATTTATTGCTTTCCTCCTAAGAAGTTAAAAAACCAAACCAACCCTTCATCAGTCAGCCCTCCTTAAACGATATGGGATCTGGTGAAAGTTTGGGGTTAGAGGTCTTTCACTATAATTTGCAAAGGGGGCTTCCTTCGGCTCTCCAGCCCCACTGGAGACAGACCTTCGCCTTTCACCCTGCGTGTCTATCCAGGGGTTTGTACTCAGAGGATGCTCTGCCTGATTGGTGTCACAAAGCCCAAGGTGACATCCTTGATTGGAGAAAGTTATTCAGCACAAAGACTGTTGTTTATGTTTCTTTTCTTTCTTTTTTTTTTTTTCATTTTATTTTATTTTATTTTTATTTATTTTTTAAAAAAATTTTTTTATTGTTATGTTAATCCCCATACATTACTATGCTTCTTTTCTTATTAATCTGGAGACACGAGTGCGCTTAGCTAGCTGTCTGGGAGTTTTTGGCGTGTTGGCAAAGCCCCTTCATTGCTCCGAGGCTGAGGGTTGGCTGAGCTGTGTGTGAGAGCTTTAGGGTCACGGTTTGGGACCACTCCCGTTTCTGCCCCACAAAGCCTTGCCTGCCGTGAACAAAGGGGGGCCGTGAAAACCCCAGGCCTGCGCCTTTACCTTGAATTTGGGACTCCCCCACCAGGTTAGGGAAAGTGACAAGATGTGCCCACAGGCACTCCTCAGTGAACAGATTGTCAAAGAACTCAAAATATCATTTGCCGATTCTAAGAAAATGTCCAAATAGCAGCAGCGCTTCGCCCCCTGCCTTTTTTTGGCATTTAACAACATCCTGGTTGTAGGTCTTTAACTATCATTTGCATAATGTAAACATATGACTGAGTCCTAAATCTGTTTCCTATTTATACTGTACTTAATTTTTTGGTTGTTTTCAAGAATGCATTGTAATAAATATTCATAAGCTCCAAGCCATCTCGCTCCGGACCTTTCCTTATGTATCATAGCGCTTTAAATCAAGTTTTCGCATGTTTTCCTACCGGCTGGGGCTCTGTGGTGCTCGCTGAAATTTTGAACGAGTTCCAAAAACCGCGCAGGTGTAATCCATACCTCATGCTCTTTAATCTGGTATTGAGAAGCCGACACAATTGCATAAATGCACCTCCCGTGGCTTGAAACATATGGACTCAGAAGCAGCTGATGGTATCCCTAGACCCTCTTCACCCGCGTGCTCAGTGGTGACCGTTGATCCTACTGTCCCTGGTTCCTTTGTAATTCTGCTGGAACGGTTGTATCTGGGAAGGCCGGGTGTGTGTTTGTGTGTGTGTGTGGTTAGATGGAATCTAAAAGGATCTGGCGCTGTTTGGTAAGCCCCGTCTGTGTATGAGTTAATTATTGAGAAGCTGGTTGAGTCCATCACAACCTTTCGAGATAACCCCGTGAGCAAAGGAAGACCATCCTGGAGTTCTGAATTCCCAAGGGGGCAAGCAGTTAATGCTCATGACAGGCTGCTGTTAGGATGTAAGTAATGAGGCCCTCCAGCTTCCCCCTTGAAGAAGCTGGGGATGCACTTTCCAGAAAGGTGGTGTGGGAAGCACGTGTCTTCATCCCTGAGGGGTTCAGTCTGGACTGTTTCTCTGGTCAGAGGCTGGTTTATCACCAAGGCTGCTGAGGACCCCCCCATTTTTTAGTTACCTCTGTACCTCTCAAGGGCCTTCTCTTTCATTTCTCCCTCCTTGTTTTGTTATTCCTCCTATTTTTAAATTATTAACGGATGTTAAATGTTTACAGAGATAAAAAAAAGACTCCTTATCAAAAAAAGCTGTGGTCTTTTTTCTATTTCCTGCATTAAATCAAAACTGCTTACCCTAGCATTCCAGATTCCCATCAGTTGATGGCCTTTTGCCTTTCTCATTTCCTGCGATTTGCAGAATAGAATAGGATGAACCTGGACTTCGGTGTCCGAGACAACTACTTTGGCACCCTGGTTCTGCCACCTGACAGGGGGACCCAGAAAAGTGATTTGGTCCAAGCCAGTTGGTCATTTGCAAAATGGGACATCCCACTTCATAGAGTGTTTGGGGGAATGAAGTGATTTGTGGCAGAACATCTGATGCTCTGGAGCCTCCCGGGCAGAGAGTAGTCACGACCCTAGCAGAATTATTCCATCATGGAGCACCTTTCCTTGATTTTCCTTCGTCTTCGGGTGTTGTGTTATAGAAGCATGGGATTTTTTTTTTTTTTAAGATTTTATTTACTTGACAGAGAGAGAGAGAGAGAGCACAAGTGGGGAGCGGCAGGCAGAGGGAGAAGCAGACTCTCCCCCCTGAGCAGGGAGCCTGATGTGGGGCTCAATCCCAGGACCCTGGGATCATGACCTGAGCTGAAGGCTTTATCCATCTGAGCCATCCAGGCGCCCCTAAAAGCATGGGATTTTAGTGTGGGAGGCCTTCTTGTCCACTGCGGGCCAAAAGTTGGCAGCTGAACTCCCTCCCTGATGAATTCTCCTTGCATACCTCATGGATAGGAAGGCAATACCATGATAGGCCAGGTTAGTCTGTTTTTGAAGAGCCCTAACAGTAAGAGAGTTGTTCCTTCTACTGATCCCAAACTGCCTCATTGGATAAAGGTCATACAGTCTATCCACAAGCAACCAATGATCAAGGATGAGCCAGGGAGGATGTGTCTCTACGCCACCTGGGTAAAGAAAGACTCCGATGGCAGTTCTCATCCTCAGAAGGCACAGTGGGCCCCAGCATTGAAGTGAGCTGCTGAAAAGCAGACGTGACCTGGGACTGCATTAATGGAAGATAATCCCCCAGTGCAATTACAGCTCTGTTCTCTTTGGTGCTGCTCAGGCCCCTTAGGAAGCAAACTGGCACTTATCCATGCAGAAGAACGGGGCGATGAGAGGGCTTGAAACCATTTGAACAAGGCTTGAGGAACCCGGGGCTGTTTAGCTTTGGAGGAGGGATGCAGGGGTCCGGAAGCTCATGTTCAAAGGGTTGTTTCGATCATTAGATTCAGTATTTTCCAAGATGATTTTCGGTGGTGCGATTGAATTCCAGAAGGAGAAAAAGGATGGATGATCTTTTGAATTTTAGTTCAATCCTAAATATATCAAGGAAAAAGTTTTCCTTTTCCACGAATATGCCTTTGATGCTTATCTAACCCTTGTTCATCTTAAAAACAAAGGAAAAAAAGAAAATAGGTCTCCCTGTTGAGAGCCTGTAGCTAGAACTGAAAGATTTGTCTAAGATTTATTTTTGTAACAGCCAATGATGCCTCTTTTGTGGTAGGGCTAATAAGGCTGGTGTATGATTCTGTCAGAAGGAGGAAGGTGGGGTCTGGGGAGCGCTGGCGTCTGCATCCTGGAATGGCCTGTTCTATTCTGGGACAGCTCTGACTAGTAGAACATTCTTAAGGAGTCCAAACTGATATGCCCATATGTCTCCTGCCTGGCCTGGTGCCCCCACTGGGGCCGTCCTAGCTTATAGGCATGGCTCCTCCACAGGACAGATACTCCCAGGCTTGGGCCAGCTGCTGTGTCTGTCACGCGTTCCTCGTTCTTCAATTGCTCCTCCTGTCACGTTGCCTCCAGAGCTCATGCCATCCTGGATTCTTCATTCAGATCTAGGCTTCTCCTGGAACATGGCATCCAGGACCCATGTCATGGATGCTACTATGGAAAGAAGCTGGGTTTTGGAGTCAATTAGACCAGACTTCAAGTCCTCTGTCCCTGGTGAGTGGGGTGGCCTGGGTTCGGTTATTTAGCATCTCTGAGCTTCCGCTTCCTTTCTTTTTACTCAGTGGTCTGGCCTATGGCCCAGCAGCAAGGCATCACCGGGAAGCTTGTTAGAAATGCAGGAGCTTGGGCCCCCCTCAGACCTGCTGAGTTAGAATCTATACTTTAACAAGATCCTCAGGTAACTGGTGCACATTACCATCCGAGAAATGCTTGCTCAAGAACAGGGAGACGTGAGTGGTGGCTGAGAGCTTTTCTCACTCCCCTCGGACATTCTGCTTCCCCTAACTCAGCCTCAGTGTGCCTTGGCATTTCAGTAGAACCAACCCAAGGTTGACTCGCCTCCAGCTGACAGCTCATTACCGTGCATATCTGGCTTCTGGGCTTTTTAAACACAAACTTATTATTAAGACATGGCCCTATCCTCCCAAATTTGTGGAGTTGATGTTTTGAACTTACAGTAGAAACTACTTTTATTCCCGTTATACATATAAACAGATTTGTTACTACATAATTCACATATCATACAATTACCCATTTAAAGCATACAGTTCAACGTTCAATGGTTGTTAGTATATTCACAGAATTGTGCATTTATCACCACATGTAATTTTCACGATCTCTAAAGGAAACCAACGTGTCTCCCCTTAGGTATCACTTCCTTCTGCTCACCTCTCCTCCTCAGCCTTGGGCAGTCTATTCTGTTTCTTTGAATTTGCCTATTCTGGATTTTTCGTACGAATGGAATCATGCAATGGTTGTCTGATTTCTTTCACTTAGCATGATGTTTTCAAGGATCGTCCATGTTGTAGATGTTTCAGTACTTGGTTAATTTTTATACTATTCCATTGTATGGATATACTGCATTTTGTCTCTCCATTTACCAGTTGATGGGCATTTGGGTCATTTCTGTCTTTTGGCTATTACGAATAATGGTGCTGTGGAAATTCATATACAAGGTTTTGTGTGGGTAGATGTGCGTCTGTCTTTTCTAGTCAGTGTTTTTGTTTCCTTCGGATAGATACCCAGAAGTGCAGTTGCTGGATCATATGGTAGTTTTATTTGACATTTTGCGAGGACACTCCAGACTTTTTTCCACAGTGGCTGCCCCAATGTACGTTCCCACCAATTGTGCACAGGGTTCCCTTTTCTCTATATCCTCCACATTGTTATTTCTTGTCTTTTTGATAGTAGCCATTCCAACAGATAGGAGGTGATGTCTCATTATTTTGGTTTGCATTTCCCTGATGGTTAGTGATATTGAACACTTTGTCATGTACCTGTTGGCCGTGTGTGTGTCTTCCTTGGAAAAATGTCTATTCATATTACATGTGTTCTGAGACTCAGTTTCCAATGTGTGGAGGGGGTGTTTTCCCACACAACACCAAGTAGTTCTCCATATACCAGCTGGGTGTTACACTATTCGACTCAATGGGTTGAATTCTGAATGGGTGTTACACCATTCAACTCAATTCTGATACTATCTACCCAGAGGTAGATGGGACAGGGTAGAGGTAGATATGTCCTTAGAAGCATAAAAGTTTAAAATTTTTACTATCAGTTTATCTGTGTTTGGTTGTTTATGCTTTTGGTGTCATATCTAAGAAGACTTTGCTTGCTGGAAGAGTAAGTCCTTCTATCCAGTTAGATGAACTCTTTCTTACATCAGATCTCAAGGGGTAAGGGTTTAGTTCTACAAGACTCTCCGCATCCCCTTCAGACACCAGTTGCAAGCCCAGATTGCTACTTTGACTTCTGACCAACTGGCTACAGATTGGACGTTCCCACAACCTTCTCTTTGAACTTCAGATGCCAATTGAACATCTAGGTTGTTAGCTGTGCTTCAGACCGCGTGGCTATAAATCGGTTTCCCACTTCTTTAGTTTGATTTGTTTGCTAGAGCGGCTCACAGAGCTCAAAGAAACATTTGACGTACTACATTACTGGTTTATATCAAAGGATCTAACTCAGAACAGCCAGATGGAAGAATTGTGTAGGGCAAGGTTTGGGGAAAGGGCGAGGAGCTCCTCATGTTCACCAGCCTGGAAGCTCTCTGAACCCTCTCCTTCGTGATATGGGCATGATAGGTTACATCATTGGCCACTGGCAATTGATTTGACCTCTAGCCTCCTCCTCTTCTCAGAGGTAAAGGTGGTGGACTGGAAGTTCCCATGACTAATCCCATGGCTGGTTCTCCTGACAACCAACCTCTGTCCTTAGAAGCTCCAAAAGTCACCTTGTTAACATAACAAGAGACACCTTTGTCCCTTAAGAAATTGCAGTGGTTTTAGGAGCTCTGCCAGAAACTGGGGATGAAGATCAACTATATATATTCCTTATTATAAATCCCAGTATCACATGGATCTTATGCCCATTTTGTAATCGGATTGTTTATTTGTTTGTTTGTTTGTTTTTGCTGTGGAGTTGTAGGAGTTCTTTATATATTTTGAAAGCTAACCCTTTATCACATACGTGATTTGCAAATGTTTCCTCCTGTTTTGTGGGTCACCTTTTCATTTTGTTGATGGTTTTCTTTGCTGTGCAGAGGCTTTTCAGTTTGATGTAGTCCCACTTGTTTATTTTGCTTTTGTTGCCTTTGCTTTTGGTGTCAGATCCAAAAAAGTCATTGCCAAGACCAATGTCAAGGAGTCATTGTGGTTTTTAAAAAATTTTATTTATTTTATGTTTATTTTTATTTTTTAGAGTCACTGTGGTTTTGATTTGCATTTCCCTGATGACTAATGATGTTGAACATCTTTTCAAGTGTTTACTGGACATTTTTATATCTTCTCTGGAGAACTATCTATTCAGACTCTTTGCCCGTTTTTACATTGGATTATTTGTGTTCTGGTTTTTGAGTTGTAGGAATTCTTTATATATTCTGGATACAAGATCCTTATTAGATACATGATTTTCAAAAATTTTCTCCTATTCTATGGGTTGTCCTTTTACTTTCTTAATGGTGTCCTTAGAAGCACAAAAGTTTAACATTTTTATTATGCTCAGTTTATCTGTGTTTGGTGGCTTGTAGTTTTGGTGTCACATCTAAGAAAACTTTGCTTGTTGGAAGAGTAAGTCCCTGTATCCAGTTAGAGGAACTCTTCCTTCTGGTTGTTAAGTTAATGTCATGTAACCTTCAGAAGGTGTGCATTCTTTCTTTTTTTATTTTAAGTTTATTTATTTATTTTATTTTGAAGTTATCTCTGCACCCCAACGTGGGGCTTGAACTCACGATCCCGAGATCAAGAGTCCCATGCTCCACTGACTGAGCTGGCTAGGTGCCCCTGAAGGTGTGCATTCTTAATTTTTTAATCCAAGTAATTAAAAAAAAATGCTGTTTTTATTTTTGTTTTTAAGTAGGCTCCACACCCAGCATAAAGCCCCTCATGGGGCTTGAACTCACCACCCTGAGATCAAGATATGAGCTGAGATCAAGAGTCTGCTGCTTAACCGACTGAGCCATCCAGGCGCCCCCGAAAATGCTGTTTTTTTTTAACTCATGCAGCAATTATACCACTGAACATACACCCAAACCACTATTTAGCATACATCTCTAGTTCATCCACAAGGAAATTTAAAGAGCTTTTATGAAATGCATGCCTGAAATTAAGAATGGGGGGAAATCTGGCCAGTGAAATTAAGATTACTTACGTTTAATAATTTTCCTAACACTAGCCTGGAACACTTGTCAGAAGAGGGAGTGAGGCCAGTGTGTCTTCTTTGGTCTTGGTGAATTTCTGCTGATTTTAAATCCAATCTTTGTTTCCTAGGGTCGTTATGTACCATCTTTTATAATTCACTCTAGACTCTCATTAAGAGGGGATGTTCGGGGAACCAGGCATTGGTTCCAAGATCTACATCTTCCCCTTACACACTAGGATAGCACTGGTTCATTCTGGGGTTTTCTGGCCTCCCATGCTCTCAGAGATTAAGGGTTACAACTTTAGGATCACATTCGCAGGACTTTCTGGCCCCTGGGACATAAATTCACTGTGTCTAGAGATTTGAGCTCCTCTGAAAGTAGCTAATGCACCCCCTCTTGCCTTTCCACTATTTCCAGTTGCCAGCCTTGCTCCTAATTTGGCGACCCTCCACCTTCCCAGTGAAGATGGTCCTCTGTGACCTAATATTAGAGCATCTGGCTAAGGTGCGTTCCTCCCTCCAGGTTCTCCCCTTGGAATCGAGCCAGCCTCCCCAGGCTGCTCACTCTATTTTCCTGAATATTTTCCCAGCCTGCCCAGACTTACTCAGTGCTCCAGCCTTTCCCATGTGATCTTAAAGGATTGTGCTGGGCCTGGGGACCTGTCCTTGGTTATGAAGGGCCGCCCATCCTCTATACTTGTTCTTTTAACCTCTGACCCTTTCTGTTTGGGAGGTCTCTCTGCAAAGTTCTGGGCCACATGTGTAATTTTCCTAGATGATCTCTACCTGTTTTCCATGTTAGGAAACTTGCCAGATTTTTTTTTTTTCCTAGCACTTTTTCGGATAATTATCTGTTCAGGTTTTTTTTTTTTTTTTTTCATATAAAACCCAGTGGTCAGATGATCAGAGAGGATGAGGAGGAATGTCCAGAGGCTGATTAAAAATGGCAATTTATAATTACGTCAAATGAAGGAGAACTAATGCCACAGCGCTATAGGAATTTCCAGAATAAAGGGTCATTTGGGTCTTGCTGGGTGTAGGGAGGGGCCAACCCTGGTTCTTGGTAGGGAAGTGGCGATCCGGTCAAAATAGGGGGCAGGAATTCTCCTCTATTTCCTGGGACCTCTGGTTCTCTCTCCGGGCACTTGGGCTCACTGGGGGTCACACAATGATCACAGACGCTGCTCTTCTGCCCTACAGGGCTGGGGCTCTGGACCTGAAGGAGTACCTGCAGAGGCCCAGGGGACCCGGAAGGTGGCCCCCACCACCCACTCCGAGCAGCTCCCCATCTTGGAGGGTCTGACCATGACTCACACCAGTCCCTTCTTTGAATATTTTGAAGTTTCCTTTCACAGAACCTTCTCCCCGGCCCTTGGCTGCAGGGAGGCCATGCTGAGGGCAGGGAGAGAAAGATGACTAGTGATGCTCTGGAGGATGGGTGGGTTCTGGGGCTGGAGACATGGGGGTCCTGTTTGGATCTTCAGCCCTTTGCAGATGCCTTACGCATGACCAGAAGGGACGATGAATAGAAGGAGAAGCCAACAAATCCTTGGGAGGTGCTTAGCGCCCAGGGGAGGGATGCTGAGGGCTTGCCTGGTGGGGAGGGTTGGAGAAACAGTGGGAATGACAGGATTGGGGGTGGATTGCAGGTGCGGGAAGGAAGGGCTGGGAATGGCTTGGGTTGCAGCTGGGCTGGCGGTGGTGCCAACAATGTCGGGTGATTTGGAAGGAAAAATTTGGGGCGAGGGTAAGCTGAGCTCATGTCCGAAGTGTCTGTGGGACCTCAAATTGGAGGGAGGAGTCTGGGTGGGGCCCTGGGCCCTGGGCTCACCTTCAGTGTGGGGCACATCACTTTGTAGTTGGTCCCTGGTGGCTGTTCATCTCTCCAGTCATTTCCTATGGCTGATCTTAGGTGGATGGTCAGCTCTTGGCGGGGGGGTGGGGCGGGGGCTCTTCCCGGAGGGTGTTGGCTAAATTCTCGTTAGCTCCCTGTGCAGGGCAGATAGACGTGTGCAGGGGAGGTGGCCAGGCTGACAAACAGAAAGCAGGATCCTTCCGGAGAAGGCAGCCGGAGGAGAGACTGTTTGCTGTCTTTACCACATGTTGACTTCTCTGGTTAGAACATGTATCCCCCTAGCTGGCTTCCAGGACGTTTTGTGACCAAGCATAACACTCATCCTTCAAATTGCTGCTAATTTATTTACAGTTTTTGGTGATTGCATGTCATGTGCACCCTGAGAAAAACAAGCAGGGAATCAGAAAATGATGATTTTTTCCTGGAAAAGCATGCCCATTCTAGGCCTGCAGCGACAGCAAGAGCCAAGGCAAACATTCAGATGAAACTGGAACCGCTGCGGAGCCCGCCTTCCCGGTGGCTGTCGTGGGCCGGGTGGGATTGCGACACGCCGGGCCCGAGTCCAGGCCGACTCTGGGCTGCATTCGGGGCAGGTGGGTGTGGAGTCGGGGATGGGAGGTGCGCCCCTGAGCTGCCCGGGGGCCTTCAGAATTGGGGAACCCTACCTGGGATGCTCCTCACCCTTGAGCGTGCTGTCCAGACTTTGGGGGACGAGTCAAGGAGGGAAGGCCCGAAGGTGGTGGTGGAAGGGTGCCTTGAATTTCTGACCCCCAGAAAGAGACCCAGCTAGGGCAGCTCCTTGTCCTGAGTGGGCCTTAAAGGGAGAGGCCTGGCCTCCTGGCGTGGGGGATGGTTGGGGCTTAAACACAGCTCTGTTTAGCAGGATGAGCCTGTCAATCTGACCCAATAAAATGGTGGTTTCTGTATGTCCGGTAAAAAGCAAGCTACTATGGGGCGGGGGGGGGGGGGGTGGGCGGAGGAGAGGCTTGCAGGCCTGGTGAAATCTGAATTCAACATGAGGAGAAGTAATTGCAGTTTTTCTGCTTTGAAGCGTGAGGACCCCACAGACTCACGAAACCTAGTGTCCAGGGACCACCTGGTTAGTAGGCTCCTCATTGGTGTAGCTTCCCATGATCGTGTGGACGTTGGGTCTTGGTGTTCGTTTGTTTTTTTTCCTTGAAGATTTTATTTATTTCTTTGACACAGAGAGAGAGCACACAAGCAGGGGGAGCCAGCAGAGGGAGAGGGAGAAGCAGGCTCCTCGCCAAGCAGGGAGCCCGATGCAGGGCTCCAACCCCAGGATCATGACCTGAGCCAAAGGCAGATGCGTAACCAACTGAGCCACCCAGGTGCCCTGGATCTGGGAGTTTTGAGTCTGTGCTTGCCTTTTGGGTAATGCAAAGGTCAACGTCAGCTGAGGACGGGTCCCTCCTCCCACCTTCCACACAGGTAGAGTACCATGTAAGTGGGTTTGACAGTTTGGGGGAAAAGAATTCTGGCCAGGAATGCAGCTTCAGTTTAGAAACCTGTTCCTTCTAGCCGTGAAGGCGACCCCCAGGTTCAGGAGGACCAGAGTTCACTTAAGCCAGAGGGGCTCCGAGGGTTCTATTTTCCTTGGGCAGTGATGGATGCAGATTGAAGAACTATGCACAGCGACAGCATCGTGTTTTGGGAACACATGTTGGCTATTGTTTGGGATTTTCTTCTTTATTCCCTGTTAATTTATGGCACTTACTGTGAGTTGGATTTAAATGTAGGGGAAAACAGCATTCCGCAAACAAAGACATGTCATTCTTACCAAGGGACTAATGGTATTTGCGAAACAGGGAAGGTCTGAGGAAAATATTTCTAGCGCCAAAGATAGAGCCATTGTCTGGGGGCAGGGGTGCGTCTGGGAGGCATCTGAGGGTTTTACCAGTGCACTGTGGGCTGTCTGCACTTCTCTCTGCTTCCCTGGGGCCTGAGAAACTCGCTGCACTTGCCTTGGTCGGTCCAGCCTGGTGATTTTTAAGATTCCTTTCCTCCATGCACTAGCTTTGGTGCGGGCTTCTTTCTGCTCCAACACCTTGCAGTCCAGCTGTAGCTCAGGATCCAGCCACCCCATCTTGCCCCTCTTCCCTGAGTTAAAATCTAGACTCATGAAAACAAAATTGCTTAAGGCAACAAAGGCCTGAGAGCCACAGGGAGCCTGTTGCGAATATATTGCAAACCAGATGTTTCTCCATGGCAGAGAGGCGCCCGAGTTCATGGGGCATCTGGGGAAGTGTTTTCCTTTAAGGAAGACATCTGTATGGAAATGGCAGCCCGAGTAATGTGATGTGACAGTTGCTATGTCAACTTGCGTATTTTTCTCCTCCCCTTAAATTATTGACCGGCTCGCTCAATGTTGCATAAAAGTCATGCAATGCCTTGGAATGTGTTTATGTGCTGTCCTCTGCCAGAACTTTTCAGAATTTTTTCTTCCCCCCCTACGTGTATTTTGCTTTTGGGAAGATGGCCTGTCACTTTGGTTTAACTGTGCTCTTTTTTTTTTTGTCGAACTACATATTTCTTAGATTTGTAACGGGGCAATTGATGTCAGCTTAGAGTCCAGGGGAGCCATCAAGGTGGGGCGGGGGGGTGGGCAGCAGGGGACTTAAAGCCCTTTCAGTTGTGATTGAAGAAGTATAGACCAGGGACCAGTACGTGAACAACTTGCGGTTAGTGCGAGGGGGTAAGATGTATGTGTGTCAGCCCTTTCCGTCTTTGGTTCCCAGGATGGTATGGGGGCAGGGACCTTCTCTGTGTCTCTGCTCAGCTCCGGGCTGTGTATCCAGCTGCCTCCTGGCTGCCCTGACCTCGATCTCTCTAACAGGCATTTCAAAACTGAAACCTTCACGTCTCCATCTTTTGGTCTTCCCTTCTTCCTGGTGGAGGCACCTGTGTTTTTCACTCAGGCTCGAGAGCTGGCTGCCACCCCAACCTCCCCTGTCTCTTCTGCCTTAGACCAGTCCGATACCCAGGGATGTTTTCCCTCCCCTGGGCATCTCGCTCCCCACCAGCATGACTGCTCTGCAGTCAGCCCCTGCTCACTTCTTGTCTGGATCACCGCAGCCTCCCATTGTCCTCCCTGCCTCCAGCCTCACCTGAAACCATTCTCTACACCCAGGCAGTGAGATGCTTCTCCAATGACCTTTTTTTTTTTTTAACTTCAAAAGGGCTAATTCCTCCTACCTGGCCATAATCCAACTGTTCTCTCTAAAACACCACTCTGATTCTGTCTCTCATTGGCCAGACTCTTCCAGAGACTTTCTGTGAAGCTCATACCTCAGCCTGGCCCCCACAGCCCCCAGCTGTGAAGCCCAGTCTGGCTCAGGCCTTTGACTGGCACTCTTCCCGCAGAAAGACTGCTGTGGTGTGAATGTTTGTGACCCCCATAAATTCATATGTCGAAATCCAAACCCCAGTGTGATGGCTTTAGGAAGTGGGGTTTTGGGGAGGTGCTCCACCTCATGAATGAGAATCGTGTCCTTACCCAAGAGATCCCAGAGGACTCTCTTGCCCCTCCCGCCATGTGAAGACCCTGCCAGAGGTTAGCAGCTTGGTACTTGGAAGAGGGAGGGTTCCAGCCAGAACCCGCTCATGCTGGCGCCCCGATCTCAGACTTCCAGAACTGTGAGAACTATGCTTCTGCTGTTTATAAGCCTATAGATGTCTATGACATTTTGTCCTGGCAGCCCCAGTGGATGAACATATAGCCCCTGGGTGGGTGCGTGATTGCCGCTCATGTCTGGGAGGTCATGGTGTGTGTGGTCATGGCCTGGTCACCTGTCTTGCCCCCACTGGTGCCAAGGACAGTGCCTGGCACTTGTCAGTGCTGAGTAAATGGCCGACCCCGCCCCCTCCCGAAGTGCAAAATGAAATCCTCAGGCATCCACTGTGGTAAGGTCTTTCTGTGCTGGTCTCTCCTTTCTTGTCATAGTGTCTTGGCTTGTCTCTTCCTCATCCTTCATTTCTGTCTCTCCGACTCTGTGAGCTTTCACGGGGGTCTGGCCCCTGGCTCTGTCCTCCTGGCTCTCTGTCGGTTCCTTCACCTGGAGCACGGGGGCTCCGGAGCCAGCAGGACCCCGTTCACATCCGGCCCCAGTGGTGCTGTTTGTAGGCACATGCCCTTGAGCAGGTTTCTTAACCCCTCTGAGCGTCGCCTGGAACACACGAACCAGCTGTGGCAAGCAGGAACCGCGATCCCGCCCTTGGTGTCGTGCCAGACGCTGGGTGAGTGTCTGCACCTGTGGTTGTGGGACGTGTTATTGTTTTAGAACTGTAACTGGGTCATGTCCCTTTATTGCCTCCAAAGCATGATGGCTGGCGGTGGTGTCCAGAGTAGGGCCCTCGAGTCCTCCCTGACTGGCCTCCTCCCTGTGC
This sequence comes from Halichoerus grypus, assembly GCF_964656455.1. Classification (NCBI taxonomy): domain Eukaryota; kingdom Metazoa; phylum Chordata; class Mammalia; order Carnivora; family Phocidae; genus Halichoerus; species Halichoerus grypus. The sequence continues at coordinate 24,439,074 of NC_135719.1, read as the reverse complement.
CTTCCTGTCCTTGCCTGGCATGCTGTGTGCCCTCACATCTCTGAGGCTCTGTCCCCTGCCCCACCCGGAGTCCCCTTTCCTGCCTGGGCCTGACTCCTTTTGGAGGCCTGCTGCGGACACCTTCCACCGAAGACTCTCCCGGCCCCTCGGTAGGAATGCCTGCTTCTTCCTCTCTGCTGTCCTGATCCGATTTTGCTTTCTTCTGCTTCATGTTCCAGACAGTGTCTCCTCCTCTGAGCTGTCAGTGTCTTAAGCCAGAGTCTAAATTGAATTCCTTGAGTGGATTTATTATGTGCTTCGCACATCCTAGTGACTCAGCGTGTGGGTTCAATGGGCAGCAAGTGCTTCAGAGTTGTGACCTTTGGAGGGTCCGTGTACCACTGGGGTGCATTCTGTCCTTGTCCCCTGTGCTGGAGCAGATGAGGAGGGAGGACAAGTGGAACCTGTTGCTAATCCAGCCCAGTGCTCCTTCCTCCTTGCCGACTTGGAATGTGGCCTCAGAATCCTCCTCAGGAAAGCTCCCCCCTCTTGTCATAGTCCATCCTTCCGAGGTGATAGGTGACAACCAGCTCTCCCTGTCCCGTGCTATGGAAACATCATGTCATCCTCTCAACAATGATTGCTTTGTTTATTGATTCACTATAAAGAGCATGTTTAAATAAAAAAGAAGTTAGCTCCTTTAAGAAATCTTAGTAGGCAAGATGAAAGGTTTAAAAATTTTGTTGGGAGGTACTGGGTGGGTTGAAGTGTGTGTCTTAATCAAGCATGATGTGTGCCCACAGCCTTGGAAGGAGAAAGTGAGGGACGCGGTGGTCAGATTCACACCCCCTGACAGAAAAAGGAGCGGGCATGAGAAGATGTGCTGGGTAGAAACCTATATCCCACTTGAGGGAGCAGACAGGACAGCCGTAGTCAAGCTGGGGGGAGAAAGACAGACATTTCCATGCAAACCAGAGCAGAAAGTTTGGAATGGGAGTTCCCAGGAAGAGACGGGAATGTTATGAAGCATGCTTGTTTCCATTGTCTCACTGACAAAAGCCAACAAGTAACAAAGGGCTTTTCATACTTCTTTGAAATCCCAGCGCACCACTTGAAGCAAGTGGAGGAAGTTTCTGGAAACCACTGACAAGCTTCCAACACCTTAGGAAAAGCAGTTTGAGGAGGGGAGCTCTTTCACCTAACCTGGGTGATGATCAGGTGGGAGGATGTTGTGGTCTCCACTTGACAGGTGGGGGACTTGAGGCTGGGGAGGGGGCTAAGGTCACATAACTTGTAATTGGAGAAGCCAGAATTTGAACCCCATCTGGTTCTGAAGGCTGTGGTCTTTTCCCTACACGGGTGCATGGGGCCACATCTAAATGCTTTATGTCATCCTGCTCTCCACTGGCAGCAAAGTCCATTAGAGATTGGTGAGTGGATGAAGCTCACATTTTGTTGAGATGATGTTTGTGAGGGCGAGAGGTCTGTGTCTAGCTTCATTTCTATGTGTGTGGATGCCCAGCTGTTCCAGCACCATCTGTTGGAAAGACTTTCTTTGTTCCATTTTATTGTATTTGCTCCTTTGTCAAAGGTCAGTGAACTGTATTTATGGGGGACTATTTCTGGGCTCCTCATTCTGTTCCATTGATCTTTTTGTCTCTTCTTTCACCAAACTACACTGTCTTGATTACTGCAGTTTTATAGTAAGTCTTGAAGTTGGGTAGGGTCATTCCTCCAAATTCTCCTTCAATCTCGTGTTGGCTATTCTGGGTCTTTTGCCTCTCCGTATAAACTTTAGGATCAGTGTGTTGATATCCACAAAATAACTTGTTGGGATTTTGATTGGGATTGATTTGAATCAATAGATCAAATTGGGAAGAACTGACATCTTGACAATATTGAGTCGTCTTATCCATGAACATAGACTGTCTCATTATTTAGTTCTTTGATTTTGTTTTTCTGTGTTTTATAATTTTCCTTGTAGAGCTTGTACATATATTGTTAGATTTATACCTAAGTATTTCATTTTTGGAGGTGCTGATATAAATGGTATTGTGTTTTTTATTTTCAAATTCTACTTGTTCATGGCTGGTATGTGGGAAAGCAGTTGGCTTTTGTGTATTAGCTTTGTATTCTGAAACCTTGTTGTCATCAATGTTTGCAGCCCTGTCTTTCCATTGTTTAGGCCTCATTCCAGCTATCCCTGCTGTTGAGATGCCCTGAGAGCGGCCTTGAACTTGTAGGGCTCTGTGCCTCTGCTCACAGGTTACCCTGCCTGTAGCGCCCTTGCCTGTTGTCTCTGCCTGTTGAAGCCTTACCCATCGATCCAGAACCCGAGCAGTCTGAAATCCCTGGGGATGCCTTCCCAACACACCTCCATAGAATTGCCTCTCTCTTCTGGGTCCCGATGACACATTGGCTCCCATCTCGAGTTCAGCACCTTTCATGCCCCGGCCTATACTGGGGCAGCTTGATTATCGCTCACTCTCTTCCTCTGCAGCCTGCCAACCCCCAGGGGCAAGGATGGGGACTTACTCATCAGCCGCTGGGGGCCTAGGACAGACAGCACTGTTCATGCATGCAGGGACTGAATTCAGGTAGTTGAATACAGTTGACCATGCTGGGCTTCAATGAAGCCAGGCCGCTGGGATTTAGACTTAGGGACCTCACTGTCTTAACTTGTTTGGGAAATCTTGGAGTGTCCCAGAATAGAATCCATTACTGACATTTCTCTGAGGTCCACATCACCTGTCACTTGGGGGGGCAGAGAAATTAAATTCATGCAGCGAGACTGGCTTTTAACTCACAACGCCCTGTTGATTGTTGTCACCCCTGGACAGCCTTCTACAAGCGTCCGGTCTCTGCTCAGGCCCTACATGGGAAACAGCCTAGAGGAGACGGATCAGTTTTTTTTCTTTTAAGACCACAGATGTGTGCCTTCCACTTTCTAACTCTTGGAACTTGTTGGCTTCAGGGTCTCAAGTGATGCCCTGAGGCTGATTCTGCAGTGCCCAGGATCTGTCCCTTGTCCTTGCTGAGCTGGATACAGTCTCTCTCCCAGGCCTCTGCCACCATTCTCTCCTACTGTTTCCTCTTGACTAGGAATTATGCTTCTCTGATCAAAAGCTGCTCATTTCCAGAAGGTTGATTCTGTTTTTTTTTTTTTAAGAGTTGGTTTGGAGGACAATTTATTTTAGGCCTGTTAAGTTTGATTGGACTTCCCCTTCATTGTTATGTATCCTTAGCAGCTTCAGATTCATTTTGAAAAAAACAGTTCAATCTAATTTGTGACAACTTGTGTGACTAATTAATGCTCTGCAGTACACCGTGAAACTTGCAAGGCGCCACACAAATGCCAAATCATAACACGTGTCCTGTTTGAAACTGTCTTAGCAAATTGAACATCTGTATTACAGTAATACACCATACTAGTAAATGGAACATCTTTTATTGATTCACCTTGTTAAGCAGGAAAATAATCCTTATGGCTTTATAAACCTGTAAGTTCTAGTAGGTGCCATTTTGAACATGAATTTAATTGAATAAATGAAGGCAGGTGTCAAACATTTAATTGTCCCTTCTCTCTCAGCCAGCTCGATCAATTTTGGAACTATTGTTGATGATGTAATTCACCAATGATATGAAACTGACATAGTGGATTAGACGCTATTGGTCTTTGGGGAGGTGGGGCTGGCTGGGCAGAGTTAATGCTTAATAACTGACTAATGTCATTGTAACCTGGTCCTTACAGAATTTTCTACTAAAGTTCCTCAAAGAGCAGACAGAAATAGGGAAGAAGGTGGTAGCAGGCTTAACCTGATTGGCCCACAAAATTGGTTTTAAAGTCTTGAGCCTTATATAAATGTCCAAATGACTGTTGTTTTCTGTTCCATCTTATTTTCCTACACATCTTCAGCTAAAAAGATTTGACTGGGAAGGTCATCTTTTTATTGTATGGCTTCTGGACCCCTCAGCCTCAGATGCCTGGCTTGAGAAGCTGGTATAAAAATGGCATTTTTTAATAAAAGGGGTAGAAAAAAAAGATACCAGAGGAGAAATTGTGGTACGTCCAGACAATGGAGTATTATTCAGTGCTAAAAAAGATTTTCGAGATCTCTAGCCAGAAAAAGACAGGGAGGAAACTTAAAGGCATATTACTAAGTGAAAGAAGCCAATCTGAAAAGGACTACAAACCGTATGAGTCCAATTAAATGACATTCTGGAAAAGGCAAAAGTATAGAGACTTAAAAAAAAAAATTAGTGGTTCCCAGGGGTGGAGTGGGGGATGAGAGCAAGGGGTTAATATAATAGATGGAGACCAGAGAATTTTTAGGGCAGTGAAAATACTCTGTATGATACCATAATGATAGATGCATGTCATTACACATTTGTCCAAACCCATAGAATGTAGAACAAGAGTGGACTCTAATGTAGATCATGGGCTTTGGGTGACTCTGGTGTGTCTGTGTTGGTTCATCAGTTGTAATAAATGTTTCTACTCTGGTGCAGATGTTGATGGTGGGGATGCTATATGTATGTGCGGGCAGAGGGCACATGGGAAGTCTCTGTACCTTCCTGTCAGTTTTGCTGTGAACCTAAAACTGCTGTAAAAAATGATCTTAATTAAAAAAAAAAAAATACCAGAAAACAACTGAAGTAACTTTGGTGTTTAAGTGGAATCCCTATGATTAGATTTGCCTTTGGAGTGGCCACTTGGTAGGGATGGATCAGTGGGGGAGACTGAGGCAGGGAACCAGGTGAGGTATTATCACGGTCTTCTGTGCATGGTGGCCTGGACCCTGCTGGCATCTGGGGTTGGGGAGGAGGGGATGGAGCCCATCACGAGGTGGCAGGTGGAACTGATTGATTTGGTGGCAGGGGCATGGGTGGGGCGGGGGGAGGGGGGGAGAGCTGACATTGATCAGTTGTCACCGAGCATGTTTGACACACGGGGCTCTGTGGTGGGTGTTTCACACCCAGTCGTCACTGGAACTTGTCAGCCACCTTGGGTGATCAGTTTGGGCAACTCTGATGAGGAGCCTGGGGCTTAGTGAGGTTGAGGTTGTTCCAAGGTCACCCCTACAATAGCAGGACCCTTGTCCAAACATGGAATGGGCAGAATCCACAGGCCTCAGGGACTGTCTAGATTGGGGTGGGGCAGGAGTAGGGGGGAGGAGAGATGTCTCTCTTCCTTCTCCTGCAGATCCAGCCCCAGAGCCTCCTTATTCAAAGGCACCCCCACCACCCTTGCATGATTCACCCCATTTCCTACCAGCTGACTCAGTTCTGGCCTCTGCGAGAGAGCACTGCACTTGGAGTCCATGGCTCAGGGGTGGACCCACCTCAGGCCCCCCTCGCTGGCTGCCTTCAGGCTACTTTACCTCTCAGAGTGTCAGTGTCCTCCTCAGAAAAATGCAGGTGGCAGTATCACTGTGGGAAGGGAAAAAAAAATCACGGAAAAGAAGCCAGTACCAGGCCCAGTGCTGAGGGCGATAAGAATATTCTGTGCTCAAGGGGCGCCTGGGTGGCTCCGTCGGTTAAGCATCTGCCTTCAGCTCATCTTGTGATCTCAGTGTCCTGGGATCGAGCCCCACGTCAGGCTCCTGGCACAGTGGGGAGTCTGCTTCTCTCTCTCCCTCTGCTCCTCCCCCTGCTCATGCTCTCTCTCTCTCAAATAAATAAAATCTTAAAAAAAAAAGATTCTGTGCTCAATGCCTTTCAATAATGTTAGATTTGACTCCATGGGGAGTTCTGAGTTGTGGCACATAACTGGACTTTGGACAAAAAAGATGTAATTCTTTTCCATCGATTTGGCGTGTAGGGCTTTTTGCCCAATAACATCGGGACACACACCTCCTGTTTTGGAGGTGGCAACAGGCCATCTGTGAAGACCTCTGTGAAGACCTTCGGGTGAGAGTGGTCACTCCGTCCTGGTCAGTGCTCTTGGAGAACTTAGCTCTAGAAACATCACCTGCTTTACCCACACGTACTTGTCTGTTCACCTTAACAGTGGCTGCAGGCTGTTGAAACCGCCCCTCTGGTGGCCGGCTGGCTGCGCGCATATCATCATTTTCTCTTGGCTTTCTCTTTAGTGGTGGCTGTTTACATAAAGGAGTCCTGGTGGCCCACCGAAGACGTCCTACGAACCTCTGATCCTGCTAGAGAAGGTCTGATGAAGGTGAGGTGGTGTAGACTGACATAGTGCAAAACAGGTTTTAAAGTCACTGTGCTTATTATCATGTTAATAATTGAAAGCAGTCTGCCTTGGTGGATTAATCTTCTAGGGCTGCTGAAACAAAGTTTCACAGACCAGGGGGCACTGAAACAGCAGAAATGTGTTGTCTCATAGGCCCTGAGACTATAAGCCTGAAACCTGGGTTCCTTCTGAGGGCCATGAGGGAGAATCTGTTTCAGGCATCTGTCCTGGCTGCTGGGGGCCTCAGGTGTTCCTTGGCCTGGAGATGACCTTCTCCCCATGCCTTCACATCATCTTCCCTCAGTGAGGGTCTCTCTCTGTTCAGATCCCCCCTTTCTATATGGACACCAATCATCTTGGATTAGGGCCCACCCTAATGACCTCATCTTCACTTGATCATCTGCAGAGACTCTATGTCTAAATAAGTCACATTCCCAAGTACTGGGCGTTAGGGCTTGCAACAACTTTCTGGGGGATGAGATTCAATCTAGAACGCCCTGCCAGTAAGGAAAATAGTAATAAAAGGCTGTATGCAACAGGCATCAGGCTATTGGCAGATGTCTCTTACCTTCCTGAGTGGCCTCTCATGTCTTCGTTTTAAAACTTAAATTCCCATCGTCTCTCTAGTGTGTAGGAAAATTCTGCCTATTGCATCTAAGTAATGTTTTTTGGTACTTACTCGGAGTCAGACATTGTGTTAGGTACTCGCCTATGTCCTCAGACTCTTTATAGGGATTATCTGATTTTAGAATCCTCAAGATATTTGTTTTGCAGATGAAGAAATTGAGGCTGAGCCACACAGCTAGAGAGTGATTGAACTGGACACAAACTCCAGTCTCGTTGATGTCAGCCCTGGAGGTCTTTAATGGGCTGTGGCTTTATGGAGCCATTGTAAAGCCAAAACCTAGGATGGCAGGGGTGAGGGCAGGTGCCACAGCAGCACCTCGGAGTCCCTGTGGTGTCCGCTCAACTGCAGTTTGGCTGGGTCACCGGCTGACGAGAAAGGTAGTAACTAGTGAAGAATTTAGACTATTTGCCTCACGTCTGTCCATTTTCATTTGATTGGCATATTTATCTTAATTCCATAGGTGCTTCTTGGCAGTCTTGAAATGGTGGATCTGTTCACAGTTGTTTGGAATTCCACTTGATCTCCCTCATTGGGACCTACAAATACTGAATGAAGTATCAGTATTCTTTTGGGTTTGGTTTAGAGAACAAATTGATAATCTGGGTTTTTTCCTTCTCTTGAACAATTTAAAAAAACAAAAACAAAAACAAATTCAGTTTTTTTCCCTTTAAACAACAACGTCATTGAGATATAATTCACATACCATAAATTTCACCCTTTCAAAGTATACCTTTCAGTGATTTTCAGTATTTGCACAGAGTTGTGCATCAGTCATCACTATTGAATTCTAGAATGTTTTCATCACCGCCAAAAGAAACCCCTTACCCGTCAGCGGTCACCCCTCATTTCCCTCTTGCCCCAGCCCCTGGCAAGGAACCTACTTTCTGTCTCTGTGGATTTGTCTATCCTGGACATTTCACATCCCTAGAATTGTATAATATGTAGCCTTTTCTGTCTGGCATCTCTCACTGAGCATAATGTCTTCAAGGTTCATCCACATTGTAGTGTGCGTTAGAGCCTCTTTCCTTTTTATGGCTGGATCATATCCCACTGCATGGCTACAGCATGTATGTTTATCCGTGTATCTGTTGATGGACACATGAGTTGTTTCTACCTTTTGGCCATTAGGAACGATGCCACTATGAACATTTGTGCATAAATTTTTGTGAGCTTATATATTTTCAATTCTCTTGGGTATATACCCAGGAGCGGAATTGCTGGTCATATGGTAATTCTCTATATAACTTGTTGAGGAACCACCGAACTGTTTTCCACAGCAGGTGCACCGTTTAACAGTCCCACTGGTAACATCTGATGGCTTCCATCTCTCCATGTCCTCCCTGACACTTGTTATTGTCTGTTTTTTTAATGCTCTCCATCCTACTGGGTGGGAAGTGGTATCTTATTGTGGTCTTGAGCTGCATTTCTCTGATGGCTAAGGGTGTTAAACATTTTTTCATGTACTTATTGGCCATTCGTATATCCCCTTTGGAAAAATATTTATTAAAATCCTTGGCCCACTTTTTAATTGGGTTATTTGACATCTCACTGTTGAGTTGTAAACATTTTCCATATATTCTGGATGCAAGTCCTTATTGCATGTATTGCAATATTTGATTTGCAAATATTGTTTTCCCATCTGTGGGTTGTCTTTTTCATGCCTGTTTCCCCTCCCCAGCTTTATTGAGATATATCTGACATAAACATTGTGTAAATTTGAGGCGTAGAAGGTATTGATCTGAAATACTTACATATTGCAAAATGATGGCCACCATGGTGTTGGCTAATACCCACATCATATTACATAATTACCATTTTTTTTTTTGTGATGAGAACATTTAAGATCTACTCTCTTAGCGACTTTAATATAATACAGTATTATTAGCTATAATTACCCTGCTGTATATTAGATTCCCAGAACTTATTCATCTTATAATTGGAAGTTTGTACCTTTTGACCGACATCTCTCTTCTCCCACCCCCAGCCTCTGGTAATCACCATTCTATTCTCTGTTCTGATGAGTTGGGTTTTGTAAGATTTCACATGCATGTGAGATCATGCAGTACTTGTCTTTGCCTGACTTATTTCACTTAGTATAATGCCCTCTAGTTACATCCATATTGTTGCAAACAGCAGGGTATTTTCAGGTCTGGTTTTTTTTTTTTTTTAAGATTTTATTTATTTATTTGACAGAGAGACATGGTGAGAGAAGGAACATAAGCAGGGGGAGTGGGAGAGGGACAAGCAGGCTCCCCGCTGAGCAGGGAGCCTGATGCGGGGCTCGATCCCAGGACCCTGGGATCATGACCTGAGCCGAAGGCAGACGCTTAACGACTGAGCCACCCAGGTGCCCTCAGGTCTGGTTTTAATTGACTCAGTAGATACTGTTTTTAAAAGTGTCCCCTCCTCCCACCCCCAGCAAATTTAACAGTGGTTTGAGATTCAGCCAATGAGTGTGGGGTACCCACTGGGATGGCCTGGCGTACTCATTTGTCTTGCTGTTCCGGCCCCTTCCCACAGGTGGGCCAGAGGTATTTAGTGGTTGGGGGTTCTGAATGCCAGGAGTCTGACTTGCTCTTTAAATAAATTTTTTTTTCCCCCAGAACAAGAGTGGTCACTTCTTCCGTGTGTCCATTACTCCGTGTTTAGATGAGGGAAACCCCAGATTTTCTGAAAATGTGGCCTATGTTATGGACAGAAAGAAACTTGGATGCCACTTGCACTTGATGAACCGTGTTGTAAAGATCGATCTGCCCCATCTAGGGAGGTAGTTTCCCTCTCCATTTGTAGAATATGGGGTCTTGACTTTTTTTTTCCTCTTAATTATATTTTGTTTCTTAGCCAGCTATTCTTCATAAATTACCAAAAAAAAAAAAAAAAAGGCTTAATGTTCTTTCTGTTAACATAATTAGTGGTCCTAATTGAGGGATTAGAACTGGATCTTGGTTTTGTGTTTCCAGAAACGTTTCTAAGTCAGAATCACACACATTTCTCCCCCTGCCCCGTAATGAAATTGGATAAATTAAGTGCATTTTCTTTCCTCCTTTTTCTCCTGCCAGTTTTTGATTGGATATTTCCTTTCTGCCAGATGCAATCTGCTTTTCTCTTCTGGCTTTCCTCTGAACTTTTTGGTTTTATAAGTTGAAAAATATAACCTCCCATACCACCCCACTCAGGTTTTGTGACCAGCTAGTGATTCTTCACGTCTGAACTGGATTTGGCTGCTACTGTCTGAGATACAAAATTGGGGTGGCTTCTCAGAGCTGAGCGGGTGTGGTTTTCACAAAGTTTTTCCTCATTTAAGATTTGGCTCCAGATGAAGGTGAACTGTTTTACATTCTGGACCAATTAATAAATTTATTGGCACCAAACACTTTGTGCCATTTGCGAGAGGGCAGCAAGCTGCCTTATTTTTTATTAGAGCATTTGAAAACAAGTGTTTTGTTTGTTTTTTGTTTGTTTGTTTTACCCACCCTTCCCCAAAGACAAGTGTTTTAAGGACGACTCAGGCAATCTTCTCCCCTGACCAGTGGAAGAAACTGAGGCTCAGAGAGTTGGCATTGCTAAAGATCTTTCAGCAAATCCACAGGCCAAGAAGCCACAGTCACACGTGATGATGATGATGATGATGATGATGATGATGATAAAACTTTAAGGATTTGGTATTCAATATAAAACTAAGTGTAGATATTTATATTAAACTTCCCATTTCCAAAGCCTTGGTTGTAATGGATGAAGATGCAGAAGGCAACCATGGGCTGGGCTGTCGCAGGTACACCAGCCTGGGACTCAGAAGCCCTGGCCTGTTGTTTTGAGGCTGCCTGCATCTGACAGAGCCCTCATCCAGCTGTCATGTAAGTCCTCTTTGGAATGAGGCAGGGAAATCAATAAATGTAATCACTTACCCTCCTTGAGTTTCAATTTCCTTACTTACAAATCAGGATCTCCCCAGCGGGTAAGAGACTCGAATGCTAGCTTGTGGGTGGAAGTCACAGCCATTTAATGGCATTGCTGATCTCGTGGTGATGCATAGGATGGGTGACAAATGCCCACACAAGCAGGCTGTCACATAGAAGTCTTGTCAGAGTTACAATCTAATAAAACAATACTGTCACTTGATCAACAGTTGACTGGGTTCATCTGAAGAATCACATTGAGTGCTGGCTTGTGGTTGTCTGGAGGAATGCATTTAGAAGGACTCTGTGACCATGTCCAGGCTCAGCCACATAGAGTAGGATTGATTAGTTATGTCTGCTGTGGGTGCCGGAGCTGGAGGCCTCTGTTTATGCCACATATTTGCCACCTGTGGGCTATACAAATGCAGAAAATTTTAACAGGCGGGACCATGAAGTCATTTTGACTTGTTAATGCTAAAGCTCTGTGTGGGCCTGACCTTGACCACATAGTTTCCTCACCTGTCATGACATTGTGGGAGGCAAGAAGTGGTTTCATTTCATAGCCTTAGAACAAGATGGCCCTTGACTCCCGGTAATTCTCTGGGATTGGAACTGTAGTGTGTGCTCCAAATCTACCACATCACAAACCATTGAAAATCATCTGCTTCTGATGTAGCCATTGATCCCCCCAGTTCGTTTTTTTTTTTTTTTTTTTGATGCCCCCAATTCTTTACCATCCTTCTGAGGGCCGGAATTCTGGGACTGTTTTTAAAAATGGCGGATTGGATTTATTTCTAGACACATCCAGGGGATCTGCTGAAATGGCTTGCGTGCCCCCCCCCGGAGGTAACTTCTTGTTTTGTTGACCTGCAATGGATTGTTCTCTGTCTACTTACATTCCATATAGGTGGCCTGGGAGGGAACCCAGGAGACCCCTCTGGGCACTGCCCCTCACTCCTGGAGGCTGATGGGTGCGAAAGGTCAGGGTTGTGAAAACCCCCGTGAGAAACTATGATTCACATTTTGGCTCTTGAGCACGAAAGGAATCGTGTGATGGTGGCGCACACACCTGGCCCCGACGTGTGGGTTGGTTCCAAGTGCAAAATTTATTGCATGTGATTTTCCTCTCTCACTTGCTTGTTCTTTCTTTCTTATTTTTTTTTTTTTCCCCCTTCAAAGGTTCAGTCATTTGGGGAAAGGATTGTGCTTTTCATTCTAAACGTCGTTATTTTTGGAAGATTGGAGAGAAATTTGGATGACGGTGACATGTTTTTTTTACCTCACTCTGTGAAGGAGCAAGCAAAGATTCTGTGGCGGGATGGATCAGCTGTTGGATTTTACACAACCAAAAGGAAGGGTAAGGGACACGCTGCCCCAGGTCGGGGGGAGGGGATGGGATGGGGAGCTCCCTAGATGTCTGCCTGCCTCCGAGGACTCCCTCAGCACAAGTGTTCCTTGGAGAGAATCTTCTGGCACCGGAAGTGTCACTAATTCAGCTGTCCTGTAAATAAACCCAAGTAAACCCGAGGTATGGATTTCATTTTCTCATTGCTCATTTTACTGGCAAATAGGGTGAAAACCGTGTCCTTTTGATTCCCAGGCAGTGCCATGTCCCTCATAAAATGCTTATTGCTGCTAATGGTGTAAAATGACTCTGCAAAGCACGATGCTCTTCATTTCTTTTCTTTAATGTTACCAATTAGCCGTCAGGAAAAATACCATTGCTAATAGCTGACATGTGGCTCAAAAGCACACTGGATGCCTAGATTTATAGACATTACCTCAGAGGAGGGGGAGGTCGGCCATGATAACAAGGTTGGGGTAAAATACTGGGACTTATTTTTAGGGGCTGCGACGAGAAGTGAGTGTGATATTAGGACCATTTTGCCTCAGAGATTTGGTCTCTTTCTTTAAAGTTGTTTTCTTTAATACTTTCTTGAGTTTTTTAAAAAGCTGTCAACATCTCTACTCCAAGCGCTCCCAGCCCTGTCCTTCAGTTCTTATTCAGTCCTAAATTTGGGCAAGAATAAAGTTTCCTGGTGAACCACCACGGACATGCTGTTCTCCTGGGTTACGTGTTTTTCTCAGGGGGTTCGGAAGGCTGATTGTGGTGTTGAGCTTTGTTCACACTGTGTTTGTTCCACTGGTCCAGGATGGAGGAAATCCACTTTTCTCCCTTTTCTCCCTCTCAGTGTGAGATGACCAGTTTCCCATGCAAGTAACTCTGGTAGTTAACTGTTTGTCAAGGTCAGTCCAGACACTCAAGTAGAGAGGTTGGTTGTATCTGCTTTGTTCTTCCGGAGGCTGACCCAGAACTCAGAGTGGAAGGAGGACCTTAAGATGTCGAGCTGAGGCAGACTAGACTAGGTGCTTGGATTTCTGCCTCTTCATTTTTGATGAATTCCACAAATTTGGTGGAAAGTTCTCTGAAGCTGCTTACTGGGTCACGTCGTTTCATCCATGAACTGATTTTTTTAAGTGGCAATTGACTTTTAGTTACTCAATTTATTTCATTTAAGAAGTACAAACCAGTAGAATATATGCTTCAGGTATACCTTTCCAATTCAGACTTTTTTTTTTTTACTGTCTTTTGCTGGATTAGCTTATTTTTGGAGAGACAGAATAAAAATATTTCCGTTAGAATAATTACATACATGTTGCCACCAGCCATGTGTGAGATTTCCTTGCCAATACTTGGTATTGTGAGTCTTTTTAATTTTACCTATTCTACAAGGTGGGAAGTAGTATTTAATTTTGGTTTTAATTTGCATTTCCCTAATCGTGAACGATATTGATTATGTTTTCATGTGCTTTGTTGATGGTCACATATCTTCTTTACGTGTCTGTTAAATATTTTAGCCCATATTTTATTAGGTTGTTTGCTTATTGCAGTTTCTTCGTATGTTATAGATGGCAGTTCTTTATCAGATATGTATTTGGAAAACATTTTCATTTTGGCACAACAGTATTTTTCAGAGAGCAGACATTTGAAATTTTGATGAAATCTATTTTTTATCAATTTACCAATTTTCATTATTATTCAGTTCAAAATATTTTCTAATTTACTTTGTGATTTTTATGAGTTCTTTAAAGTAAGTTTTAAATTTCCAGATATTTCAGATGTTTTACTTATTTATTTTTGATTTCTAACTTAATTCTGTTGCAGTAAGAGAATGTAGTCTATTACATTTTAAGATTTTAGAAACTATTGAGAATTGTTTAATGGCCCATTATATGGTCTGTATTGGTAGACATTCCCTGTGGACTTGAAGAAATGGGTATATTCTGCAGGTATTGGGTTTAGTGTTCTGGAAATATCAGTTGGGATAAGGTAATTAATAATGTCATTTAGATTTTCTGCATTCTTACTGGTATTTTTGTCTAGTTCTATCAATTTCTGAGAGTTTGTTAAAGTCTATGATTGTGGATTCATCTCTCATTTTAGTTCTGTTAGTTTTTACTTTAAGTGTTTTGAAGCTTTGTTATCAGTCACATCTATATTTATGATTGTTATACCTACCTGATATATTGACCATTTTATCATTATGAAGTCCCCAATTGTCTTCAGTAATATTTCTTGTTATGAAGTCTGTTTTGTTTGATATTAATATATAGACCCATCATCTTTCTTATGCTTATTGTTTGCATGGAATACATTCTTTGTAGCTTTTTACTGTTAGTCTGTTTATGTCTTTATTATCTGAAGCATATATTTTGTTGACAGAATACAACTGGGTCTTGGATTTTATTTATTTATATATTTATTTACTTTTAGATTTTATTTATTTGTCAGAGAGAGAGAGAGAGAGTGTGTGCATGCTCACACAAGCAGGGGGAGTGGCAGGCAGTGGGAGAAGCGGGCTCCCCACTGAGCAAGGAGCCCAGTGCAGGACTCAATCCCAGGAACCTGGGACCTGGGACCTGAGATGAAGGCAGACACTTAACCTACTGAGCCACATAGACATCCCTGGGCCTTGGATTTTAAACCTAGTCTTAAAAATGTCTGTTTAAAAAAAAAAAAAAAAAAAAAGTCTGTCTTTTGAATGGAGTGTTAGTCCACTTACATTTAATTATTGATATATACTGAGGTCTTCCCTTTTGCGGTTTGTTTTGTGTCTTCTGTATTTTTTGTTCCTCTGTCCCTCCTTTGTGTCTTCTTTTATTTTAATCAGATATTTTTTAGTATTTCATTTTAATTTCTCTACTGGCTTTCTAGTTCTATATTTTTGCATTTTTAAATTTTTAGTTTTTGCTCCAGGGATCACATATGCATCTTAAACTTTTCCCACTTTAGTTACAGTTAATATTGAATTACTTCAGATGAAATATAGAAATCTTGCAGCAGTATATTTTTGTTTACCTCTTATTTACATAGTGCTATTGTTATATATTAGATCTGTTTATGTTATAAACCTATCATTATGGATTTATAATTTTTAAGTTAGTAGTCATATCTTTTAAAATAAATAAATATAGTTAAAATCTTTCTCACATACTTATCTTTTAAAAAATTTTTAATATAGGTCCCACTTGCCATCCAGTGTCATTTTTCCTTTAGGTCGAAGTACTTCCTTTAGAATTTGCTGTAGTGTGGTTCTGCTGGCAACAAATATCTCAGTTTTTGTTTACTGAAAATCTATTTTATTTTGCAGTCATATTTGAAGGATAGTTTAGCTGGATATAGAATTATTACTGATAATCCCCCCCACCCCCCTTCAGTGCTTTGAATATGTTTTTCCAGTCTTCTGGCTTTCATAATTTCTGGTGAAAAGTCAGCCAGTTATTTATTATTATTCCCTCATACATAACATGTAGGTTTCTCTGATTGCTTTCAAAGTTTTCCCTTTAACTTTAGCTTTTTTGTAGTTTGACTGTAGTGTGTGTCTAGGAATGATTTCATTTTTGTTTATCTTGAGTTGTGGTGAGCTTCTTGAATCTTTATGTTTTCTACCATATTTTGGGAGTTTTGGGCCATTATTTCTTCAGTTTTTAAAAAAATTCTGCTTTCATTGTTCTTTTCCTGGGATTCCAGTTGTGTGTATGCTGGGGTGCTTCATAGTGTCTTAAGTTTTGTCTCAGAGGTTTTATTCATTTTTCTTCAAACATTTTTCTTTGTTGGATAATTTCTGCTGGCACATATTCAAGTTCGCTTGCCATCTCCAATCTGTTGTTGAGCCCATTGAAAATTTTTAGTTATTGTAGTTTTAAGCTCTAGAATTTATATTATTTTTTGTAGTTGCTATTTCTCTGTTGAGATTTTCCATATATTTCCCTTTAACTTTTTGAATTATTTTATTTCAATACTTTGAATATATTTGTACAGCCATTTTGAGGCCTTTGCAAAATTCAACATCTGGGTCTATTTAAAATTAGTTATATTGACTACCTTTTTTTTTTTTTTTTCCGTTGGGTATGGGTCACACTTCCCTGCTTTTTTTTCATGTTGAATAATTTTTGGTTGGAAATTAGATGTTGCAGATATAGTGTAACAACTCTAATTTTTTTGGTGTGTGTTTTCTGAGGATTTTTAGATTTTTGATCTAGTAGCTGTTCAACCTGCCTAGATTTAAATGGTAGACTTTGTCTCCTTTGTGATCTATAGCTGCTGACATCTGTCTGTGTGACTTCCCATGGCTGTTTCTTTAGCCTGGCCCTGTAGAGGTCTTCCCTGTGCCTGCAGATTTGGTGGCCAAAGATTTGAATATGGATTTGGCTTACCTTTCCTGGTTTTTTTTTTTGTGGTTTTGTGTTTTGTTTTGTTTTGTTTTGTTTGTTTTTGGCTCCTGCTGGTTTGGGGTTCTGTACTTTCACTGTTCAAGCCCATTTGGCTTCAGCTCTCTGCCACTTGAGCTGTCTCAGTTGAGGAATGTCTATATTTGAGAAAAGCACCAAACTCTCAGATCTGATCCTGTGTGGTGCCATTTTTCAAACTATCTCTCTGGTCTTTGATGTATTTCTTGTTGGGTTCCGTGGGGGCTCCTTCACTCATGTGTAGGCTAGCTGTAAGCTAGGGATTTGGGCAGTTGCTCTGAATTTGAGTTTGGTTCATTCTGTGGTTCTCATGCTGCTTTAACTTTCCAGCTGCTTTCCTAATCCTAAATCTGATCTCTGACACCTTTAACTGGTAATGTTTCAGCTTTTCCCACCAGTGTTTTCTGTAGCTTTGGGGGTTGAGTTATACCCCATGGTCAGTAAACTGCAAACTCATAGGTTTTACCTAGTCCAGTTGCAATTTTCTTTTCTTTTTTCTTTTTTTTTTTTTTAAGTAGGCTCCATGCCCAGTGTGGAGCCCACCACCAGGCTTCAACTCACGACCATGAGATCAACACCTGGGCTGAGATCAAGAGCTGGACGTTTAACCAACAGAACCACCTAGGTGCTCTTTCCAGTTGCAATTTCCTGAAATTAAATTTTCGTCTACCTAGTGGTGTCTTTAAATGATTTCTTACATTTATTTCTTAAGTAGTTATTATATGTGGGATTTGCACGACCATTTCCTTCCACCACCATTATCTGATGGGGATCCTGTTCAGATATGGATGATAGAATTTTATTCCTTTCCTTCTCATCTTTTTCTATAATCAGAGAGAGGGATATATCTTGTTGAATTAAGAAATGGTTAATATAGCAGGGTGCCTGGGTGGCTCAGTCGTTAGGCGTCTGCCTTCAGCTTGGGTCACGATCCTGGGGTCCTGGGGTTGAGTCCTGTGTGGGGCTCCCTGCTCGGTGGGGGACTTGCTTCTCCCTCTCCCTCTGCTGCTCCCCCTACTTGTGCCCTCTCTCTCTGTCAAATAAATAAATAAAATCTAGAAAAAAAAAAAGAAATGGTTGATATAGCAGCATATAAGTATGTTAAACAAAATGATTTAGTTAGTGAATAGATATATTTTATTATGTCTTATTATTTGCACACATGATTCACGAAAAATCACAGTGAATACGTGTGGTTTAATGGACTACAATAGGAGGGGTTTGTAGTTCACGAGTTCAGAACAGTTAACGTTTCTTCAGTCTCGGCTCGGTCCTCTGTGCTTGTCAGGGCATTGTGCAGTGTTTTTGTGTTGGTGCTGAGGATATGGGCATAGCACATGGCATGCTTCTCAACTTCGCAGCATTACAATTTTTCTTCATGAGATTAGATCCTTTTGATTCAGAATATCTGTTAATTTAGCTTAAGCTGGGCTGCAGTGTGTAATTTCATTCTGAGAGGAAAAGCAAATGTGCAGATTCACTGCATAAATTGGATCACAGGGGCCAGGGGTCACCTATTTAAGAGTATACATTGTTTCTAAGAGCTTTCTTGGCACATACTTTTAAGTATTTTAAAAATTTATTAGACAGTAAAATTGACCTTATTTTTTTTTGGCTTTACAGTTCTGTGAATTTTGACCTATGTATAGATTCATATAACTACAACCATAATTAAAATACAGAGTAAAATCCACCATCCCCAAAACCTCCTTCATGTTATCTCTAGTCATTCCGTACCCCCAGTTGCCACCTGAAACCCCTGGCAACCATTGATTTGTTCTCCGTCACTATTGTTTTGTCTTTTCTAGAGTGTTATGTAATGGAATCAAATAGTTTGTAACCCTTTGAGACTGACCCTTTTCTTCTTCTTTTTTTCTTAAGATTTTATTTATTTTAGATAGAGATAGCATGAGCAGAGGGGAGGAGGAGAGGAACAGGGAAAGAATCTCAAGCGGACTCTGAGCTGAATGTGGAGCCTGACCTGGGGCTTGATCCCAGGACTCCGAGATCATGACCTGAGCTGAAATCAAGACCCGGCCACTCCAACAACTGAGCCACCCAGGCGCCCCAAGAGACTGACTCTTTTCACTCAGCATAATGCTATTCATCCAAGTCAATGTGTAGATCAGTAGTTTGTGCCTCTTTATTGCTGAGGAGCACATTCAGTTTGAAACAAGTGGGCACCTTTGTATAGGCTGAATGAGATCTTTTCAGGTAGACCTCTCTTTGGGAATATTTTCTTAATAGGCTGGTTTGAATGTCTCCCTTCATTTGACTGTTCAGTAATTCTCTTTTATATGAAATATTGACACTTCAGCCATTTAACTATTTTATGTTGAAATTCCCCCTAGGTAATCAAAACTAATGAGGTTTTACTTTAACTTTTGTTCTCAAACCACTAGTCCACAAGACTGTTAGCTTTCAAGGGAAGAAAATACTGGACCGGTAAGGGGCGAGTTGGCCAATTTGAGGCAGAGCTAAGAAGTGTTTTGCTTTTGTATAAAAATCTAAAAAGAACAGCTTTATATTTCAGATGTCTGAAAACTCCAACACTAATGCAAATCATAAAAACAGGAGTGGCACTTAAAAGTATTAAATTAGGTGATTTGCAATCCAGACAAGCATGTGACCTTCGAGATGGCAGTGATGTTTCGAAGTGACCTCAGCTGCCCTGCTCATCGCAGTGGGGGAGGGGGGGAGGGTCTTCTGCTCTCCTCTCCCCCAGATGTCCAATGCCACAGGTACCTCCTGCTGGGTTGTCTCATCGGGCAGGCTCCCCTCAGGCCATCTTCTGGACTTTAGCAGAAACATAAGTAACGAAGGTGGTGTGAGTGGGGAGTGCGGTGTTGGATCAGGTCCCGACTCTGCTGCCCAGTGAGAAAGGGGTTGCTGTTGGTGAGGAATGGAGGTCCCCTTGAAGACGGGGTATTGGAGGGTGCAGGGAGAAATGCACGGGATGCAGCCTGGCTTCGTCTGCTGGGATGTGCACCAGCAGCTGCTGCATTCTCAGCCTTGCAAACCTGCTAACTTTGCCCACTTATATCTCCTGCTTCCTCATAAGCTTGACTTTAGTTTGCCACGATGCCCACCTGGCCTCTCCCTGTGCCTGCCTTAAAGGGCCAAGATCTATTGTGGTCCTCGTTTCACTTCATTTAAAGTCTCTCGGAAGAATCAGATTGGTCCAGCTGGCCTGTGGATTGGTTTTCTTGTGCATCATGCGTCCACCTTTAGCTTGACTGTGGATGGGGGGGCTGGCTTTCATGGTTCAGATATGGCCACCTGGCCTTTGTTCTTAGCTGTGGTGGGGCAATTTTAAAGGACCATGGGCTGGATAGACAGCCCATAATAATCCATGGAAGAATCCTGTTTATAAAGTCTCAGTCTGGCCTGGAATACTTGCAGTCACCACCACCAGGCAGCCCTTCATTGCTGCACAGTGGACGATGTGTAATAGACGGAGTGCTCAGCAGGCAGTTCGTGCTGCTCACATATTATTGGCTACAGGAGTTCTCAGGCTCCATCCAAGACCTGCTGCATCAGAAACCCTGGCGGTAGACTGGGCCCCTTCGATCTGTCTTAACAAGCCCTCCAGGTGACTCCCAAGGATTGAAGTTGGAGAATCACTCACCCAAGGCATGCATTCTCAGTGGGGAAGCATTGCCCCCAACAATCAAACCTTCTTTTTTTTGGGAAGCAAAAGAATCATGGATAATACAATGGTCTGTGGCTCTCCAAACCTAAACCCTACCCCACAAAGCGTTATTCCTTAGTATTTAGTTGGGGGGGGAGGGTGGTGATTAGGAAAAAATGGCTCCTTACGTTGGTGATAATGAGAAAACATTTGGGCAACACCACTTGAGAGTGTATACTTAAAAGAGAAACTGCGAGGGGCACCTGGGTGGCTCAGTCAGTGAAACGTCTGCCTTTGGCTCAGGTCATGATCCCAGGGTCCTGGGATCGAGTCCCACACTGGGCTCTCTGCTCAGTGGGGAGCCTGCTTCTCCCTGTGCCCCTCCCCCTGCTCTTGCTTTCTCTCTCTCTCTCTCTCAAATAAATAAATAAGTAAAATCTTAAAAAAAAAAAAGAAAGGAACCGCTAGCTGAAGCATATACTCAGCTTCCCCTGAGGGGACGCATAGCTGTCTCCCACAGTGGTTGGACATGTGTATACTGTCACCTGCAAAAGGCGAAGAGTGTTTGGTGCTCCACATCTTTATCAACATTGGTATTGTCCAGCTTTTTTTGTGGTTGCTGATCCCGTGGCTACGAAATATTTTATTTTAGAGCCTATTTTCTGATCGTTGCTAGTCGGATAGAAATGCCATCCATCTCATATGTTGATCTTATGTCTGTTAACCTTGCTAGACTTTCCTCTTAGTTCTATAATTTGTTGGTAGTTTTCTTTGGCTTTTATAATTTTCCTTTGCTCTAGGCCACGTGGCCTAGATTATGTGCAGGGTCCAGCACAGAGTTGAACTGGAGCAGTTCTTGCTCCTGTAATCCAAAAAGGAGGTGAATTACTGATACAGATTTTATTTATTTATTTATTTATTTATTTAACAGAGAGAGACACAGTGAGAGAGGGAACACAAGCAGTGGGAGAGGGAGAAGCAGGCTTCCTGCTGAGCAGGGAGCCCGACGCGGGGCTCGATCCCAGGATCCTGGGACCATGACCTGAGCTGAAGGCAGACGCTTAATGACTGAGTCACCCAGGCGCCCCCAGATTTTCTTCTATTTAACAACCTGAGATAAAGTCAACTTGGCCAAAGTTATTTAAGCAGATAAACTCTTTTCCCCAATATTTTAGAGATAAATCAAATTTCGTGGCACCTTATAAATAAATTCCTCGTTTTTTTTTTTAATTCCTCTTGTAATAGTAAAATACATACAAATGAAACTTTTAGAAGAAAAATGATATAATTAATGCTTATCTCTAAATGTGTCTTGTTTGGAGGTGGTTCAGATTAATGCATTGTTTTCAGTTGTTCTCGAGAAAAGGCAAGTATTACAAATAGGTGTTATAAACACTTAGTCCTCCCTGTAAAAGTGATGTTTTTCTGGAGCGGGCACCGGCAGCTATGGCCTGGAGGTCAAATTCTGCTCATCGCCTATTTTTGTAAATAGAGTTTTATTGGAACATAGCCATGCCCATTCGTATTGTCCACAGCTGATTTTGTCCACAACTGCAGAGATGAGTGCTTGCTCCTAAAGCCTAAAGTATTTTCTGTCTGGAATTTACAGAAAAAGTTTGCCGGTGCCTAGTCCAGCAGATACAATTTAAATGTCTCATACTTTAAAAAATAAAATGATTTTATGCAGATAGGTGTTAGCAGCGCTCCCTGGCGGGAAGAGTTCAGGAACATCCAGATCATTTACTGGTGTCTTCAGTAGATTCTCAGCTGCCCCAGGTTCCAAGGAAGTCTGGCTCTGACCTTGTGCAGTGGGTTCCCAGGGAGTCTGGCTCTGACCCCGGTTCCAAGGGATATCTGGCTCTGACCTTGTACAGTGGGTTCACCACCCACAGGTAGTATGATTGTAACAAAAGGAGAGTGCTAATGGCTGGCAAAAGTTAACACTTTTGGCTAGTTCTCTGTTGGGTTTCCATGGGTTAGGAGTATCCCAAATATCTTTATAGTCTGAACTTAATCTCTTGGACTGGCAACTGTTGCCTGAATTTGGATTTTTAGAGCAGTTATTCTTAAAATGTGTCACAGAGCCAAGCGTCTGCAACCACCACGGACAGCATATTGTCTTTGGGATTAGCAGGGCGAACCTGGACAGGTGCTTCCTAGCACCCACAAATGCTACTTTGCAAAAGGAAACGCACCAAGAGCCAGGCTGCGTTTGGCCAGGCACTTGGCTATTTTGTGCCTTGGGGCCTCCCATCATAACTTCCCTGGTGCCCAGGTCTTAGTTCTCAAAAACAGCCGGTGGTGGGAATACACCCACCCACAGTCATAGACTGTTGTCTCGCCACCTGCCTGTTTTATCTTCCTCCTGACAAATCTCTCTCTTTGAAGCAGATTCCGTTTCTTCTATTACTTTCTGGCCGCCTGTTGCTATCATTTCCCCCATGGCGCACCATCTGTGAATGCTGTCTTAGGTATTCCAAGAATTCCCTCAATGAATTTGTGAAGTAACCCTCCTTGTCTTTTTCTGTGTTTTGTTGGGGTGCCTATTTTTAATGGACAGCCTGTTGGTACCACGTTGCCTCCTCTTTGGTAGGCTTTGTTTCCTTCTCTCAGAGGTTCTGTCTTCAGGTCCTCCCAGGCTGTTGAAGGCAAAGCCTTCATTATGTGCAGTCTTAGTTCATGCCCCTTGGTCATGGTTTCCTCAAAGATACCTCATTGATTCTGCATCTCCTCGAAAACAGCCAGGGTGGTGAGCAAAGAAACCAGCCCCTTACCGTGATCTAGATTAACTTTGTGCACCCTCTTGAATTCAGTTTGTTAATATCGGTTTAAATTTTTTTGACTTATGCTTAAGAATTACTGTGTTTACCTATTTTTCTGATCCTTGGCTGTTTTTTTCTTTGTCCTTAAAAGGTTAGACTCATAGACTAAGTTGGAGAATATTCTCCCTTTTTCTGTTCTCTGGAAGGCTTTCCTTGGAAGTTTGGTAGAACTTATATCTAAAGCCACCTGGCCTGATGTGTTCAGTGTGGGAGAGGTTTAAACTACTGAGTTCATGTTTTGATGCTCATAGGAGCATCATTAGTCTTTCTGTTTTTTTTATGAGTCAGTTTTGGTGGTTTGTATTGTCCTAGGAATTTGTCCTTTTCATCTGTTTTTAAGTTTATTGGCTTAGAGATATTTATTATATTCTTTTACCTTTGAAATTTCTGCCACATCTGTAGCCATATCTTTATTTTAATTCCTAATGTGCTTTATTTTTTTTTTAAATTTTTTTATTGTTATGTTAATCCCCATACATTACATCATTAGTTTTAGATATAGTGTTCCATGATTCATTGTTTGTGCATAACACCCAGTGCTCCATGCAGAACGTGCCCTCCTCAATACCCATCACCAGGCTAACCCATCCTCCCACCCCCCTCCCCTCTAGAACCCTCAGTCTGTTTTTCAGAGTCCATCGTCTCTCATGGTTCTTCTCCCCCTCCGATTTCCCCCCCTTCATTCTTCCCCTCCTGCTACATTCTTCTTCTTCTTTTTTTCTTTCTTAACATATATTGCATTATTTGTTTCAGAGGTACAGATCTGAGATTCAACAGTCTTGCACAATTCACAGCGCTTACCAGAACACATACCCTCCCCAGTGTCCATCACCCAGTCACCCCATCCCTCCCACCCCACCCCCCACTCCAGCAACCCTCAGTTTGTTTCCTGAGATTAAGAATTCCTCATATCAGTGAGGTCATATGATACATGTCTTTCTCTGTTTGACTTATTTCGCTCAGCATAATACCCTCCAGTTCCATCCACGTCGTTGCAAATGGCAAGATCTCATTCCTTTTGATGGCTGCATAATATTCCATTGTATATATATACCACATCTTCTTTATCCATTCATCTGTTGATGGACATCTTGGCTCTTTCCACAGTTTGGCTATTGTGGACATTGCTGCTATAAACATCGGGGTGCACATAGCCTTTCGGGTCCCTACTTTTGTATCTTTGGGGTAAATACCCAGGAGTGCAATTGCTGGATCATATGGTAGCTCTAATTTCAACTTTTTGAGGAACCTCCATACGGTTTTACAGACTGGCTGCACCAGCTTGCATTCCCACCAACAGTGTAGGAGGGTTCCCCTTTCTCCGCATCCCCGCCAACATCTGTCATTTCCTGACTTGTTAATTTTAGCCATTCTGACTGGTGTGAGGTGGTATCTCATTGAGGTTTTGATTTGGATTTCCCTGATGCCGAGCGATATTGAACACTTTTTCATGTGTCTGTTGGCCGTTTGGATGTCTTCTTTGGAAAAATGTCTGTTCATGTCTTCTGCCCATTTCTTGATTGGATTCTTTGTTCTTTTGGTGTTGAGTTTGATGAGTTCTTTATAGATTTTGGATACTAGCCCTTTATCTGATATGTCATTTGCAAATATCCTCTCCCATTCTGTCAGTTGTCTTTTGGTTTTGTTGACTGTTTCCTTTGCTTTGCAAAAGCTTTTTATCTTGATGAAGTCCCAATAGTTCATTTTTGCCCTTGCTTCCCTTGCCTTTGGCGATGTTTCTAGGAAGAAGTTGCTGCGGCTGCGGTCGAAGAGGTTGCTGCCTGTGTTCTCCTTTCGGATTTTGATGGACTCCTGTCTCACATTGAGGTCTTTCAACCATTTGGAGTCTATTTTTGTGTGTGGTGTAAGGAAATGGTCCAGTTGCATTCTTCTGCATGTGGCTGTCCAATTTTCCCAACACCATTTGTTGAAGAGACTGTCTTTTTTCCATTGGACATTCTTTCCTGCTTTGTCAAAGATTAGTTGACCAGGGGGCGCCTGGGTGGCTCAGTCGGTTAAGCGACTGCCTTCGGCTCAGGTCATGATCCCAGGGTCCTGGGATCGAGTCCCGCATCAGGCTCCCTGCTCTGCAGGGAGCCTGCTTCTCCCTCTCCCACTCCCCCTGCTTGTGTTCCCTCTCTCGCTGTGTCTCTCTCTGTCAGATAAATAAATAAAATCTTTAAAAAAAAAAAAAAAAAAAAAAAAAAGATTAGTTGACCATATAGTTGAGGGTCCATTTCTGGGCTCTCTATTCTGTTCCATTGATCTATGTGTCTGTTTTTGTGCCAGTACCATACTGTCTTGATGATGACAGCTTTGTAGTAGAGCTGGAAGTCCGGAATTGTGATGCCGCCAGCTTTGCTTTTCTTTTTCAACATTCCTCTGGCTATGCGGGGTCTTTTCTGGTTCCATACAAATTTTAGGATTATTTGTTCCATTTCTTTGAAGAAAGTGGATGGTATTTTGATGGGGATTGCATTGAATGTGTAGATTGCTCTAGGTAGGATTGACATCTTCACAATATTTGTTCTTCCAATCCATGAGCATGGAACGTTTTTCCATTTCTTTGTGTCTTCCTCAATTTCTTTCATGAGTATTTTATAGTTTTCTGAGTACAGATCCTTTGTCTCTTTGGTTAGATTTATTCCTAGGTATCTTATGGTTTTGGGTGCAATTGTAAATGGGATCGACTCCTTAATTTCTCTTTCTTCTGACTTGTTGTTGGTGTATAGGAATGCCACTGACTTCTGCGCATTGATTTTATATCCTGCCACTTGACTGAATTCCTGTATGAGTTCTAGCAGTTTTGGGGTGGAGTCTTTGGGATTTTCCACATAAAGTATCATATCATCTGCAAAGAGTGAGAGTTTGACTTCTTCTTTGCCAATTTGGATGCCTTTGATTTCTTTTTGTTGTCTGATTGCTGTGGCTAGGACTTCCAATACTATGTTGAATAGCAGTGGTGATAGTGGACATCCCTGCCGCGTTCCTGACCTTAGGGGGAAAGCTCTCAGTTTTTCCCCATTGAGAATGATATTCGCTGTAGGTTTTTCATAGATGGCTTTTATGATATTGAGGTATGTACCCTCTATCCCTATACTCTGAAGAGTTTTGATCAAGAAAGGATGCTGTACTTTGTCAAATGCTTTTTCTGCATCTATTGAGAGGATCATATGATTCTTGTTCTTTCTTTTGTTAATGTATTGTATCACGTTGATTGATTTGCGGATGTTGAACCAACCTTGCAGCCCAGGGATAAATCCGACTTGGTCGTGGTGAATAATCCTTTTAATGTACTGTTGGATCCTATTGGCTAGTATTTTGGTGAGAATTTTTGCATCCATGTTCATCAGGGATATTGGTCTGTAATTCTCCTTTTTGATGGGGTCTTTGTCTGGTTTTGGGATCAAGGTAATGGTGGCCTCATAAAATGAGTTTGGAAGTTTTCCTTCCATTTCTATTTTTTGGAACAGTTTCAGAAGGATAGGTATTAATTCTTCTTGAAATGTTTGGTAGAATTCCCCTGGGAAGCCATCTGGCCCTGGGCTTTTGTGTTTTGGGAGATTTTTGATGACTGCTTCTATTTCCTTAGTGGTTATAGGTCTGTTCAGGTGTTCTATTTCTTCCTGGTTCAGTTTTGGTAGTTGATACATCTCTAGGAATGCATCCATTACTTCCAGGTTATCTAATTTGTTGGCATAGAGTTGCTCATAATATGTTCTTATAATTGTTTGTATTTCTTTGGTGTTGGTTGTGATTTCTCCTCTTTCATTCATGATTTTGTTGATTTGGGTCATTTCTCTTTTCTTTTTGATAAGTCTGGCCAGGGGCTTATCAATCTTGTTAATTCTTTCAAAGAACCAGCTCCTAGTTTCGTTGATCTGTTCTACTGTTCTTTTGGTTTCTATTTCATTGATTTCTGCTCTGATCTTGATTATTTCTCTTCTCCTGCTGGGTTTAGGCTTTATTTGCTGTTCTTTCTCCAGCTCCTTTAGGTGTAGGGTTAGGTTGTGTACTTGAGACCTTTCTTGTTTCTTGAGAAAGGCTTGTATTGCTATATACTTTCCTCTTAGGACTGCCTTTGCTGTATCCCAAAGATTTTGAATAGTTGTGTTTTCATTTTCATTGGTTTCCATGAATTTTTTTAATTCTTCTTTAATTTCCTGGTTGACCCATTCATTCTTCAGTAGGATGCTCTTTAGCCTCCATGTATTTGAGTTCTTTCTGACTTTCCTCTTGTGATTGAGTTCTAGTTTCAAAGCATTGTGGTCTGAAAATAGGCAGGGGATGATCCCAATCTTCTGGTACCGGTTGAGACCTGATTTATGACCTAGGATGTGATCTATTCTGGAGAATGTTCCATGGGCACTAGAGAAGAATGTGTATTCCGTTGCTTTGGGATGGAATGTTCTGAATATGTCTGTGAAGTCCATTTGGTCCAGTGTGTCATTTAAAGTCTTTATTTCCTTGTTGATCTTTTGCTTAGACGATCTGTCCATTTCAGTGTGGGGGGGGTGTTAAAGTCCCCCACTATTATTGTATTGTTGTCGATGTGTTTCTTTGCTTTTGTTATTAATTGCCTTATATAATTGGCTGCTCCCATGTTAGGGGCATAGATATTTACAATTGTTAGATCTTCTTGTTGGATAGACCCTTTAAGTATGATATAGTGTCCTTCCTCATCTCTTATTACAGTCTTTGGTTTAAAATCTAATTTGTCTGATATAAGGATTGCCACCCCAGCTTTCTTTTGGTGTCCATTAGCATGGAAAATGGTTTTCCACCCCCTCACTTTCAATCTGGGGGTGTCTTTGGGTCTAAAATGAGTCTCTTGCAGACAGCATATCGATGGGTCTTGTTTTTTAATCCAATCTGATAGCCTGTGTCTTTTGATTGGGGCATTTAGCCCATTTACATTCAGGGTAACTATTGAAAGATAGGAATTCAGTGCCATTGTATTGCCTGTAAAGTGACTGTTACTGTATATTGTTTGTGTTCCTTTCTGGTCTATGTTGCTTTTAGGCTCTCTCTTTGCTTAGAGGACCCCTTTCAAGATTTCTTGTAGGGCTGGTTTCGTGTTTGCAAGTTCCTTTAGTTTTTGTTTGTCCTGGAAGCTTTTTATCTCTCCTTCAATTTTCAATGACAGCCTAGCTGGATATAGTATTCTTGGCTGCATATTTTTCTCATTTAGTGCTCTGAATATGTCCTGCCAGTCCTTTCTGGCCTGCCAGGTCTCTGTGGATAAGTCTGTTGCCAATCTAATGTTTCTACCATTGTAGGTTACATATCTCTTCTCCCGAGCTGCTTTCAGGATTTTCTCTTTGTCTCTGAGACTCGTAAGTTTTACTATTAGATGTCGGGGTGTTGACCTATTTTTATTGATTTTGAGAGGGGTTCTCTGTGCTTCCTGGATTTTGATGCCTGTTTCCTTCCCCAAATTAGGGAAGTTCTCTGCTATAATTTGCTCCATTATACCTTCTGCCCCTCTCTCTCTTTCTTCTTCTTCTGGGATCCCAATTATTCTAATGTTGTTTCGTCTTATGGTATCGTTTATCTCTCGAATTCTGCCCTCGTGATCCAGTAGTTGTTTATCTCTCTTTTTCTCAGCTTCTTCATTTTCCATCATTTGGTCTTCTATATGGCTGATTCTCTCTTCTGCCTCATTTATCCTAGCAGTTAGCGCCCCCATATTTGATTGCACCTCATTGATAGCCTTTTTGATTTCTACTTGGTTAGATTTTAGTCTTTTACTTCTCCAGAAAGGGTTTCTCTAATAACTTCCATGTTTTTTTCAAGCCCAGCTAGTATCTTTAAAGTGATGATTCTGAACTCTAGATCTGACATCGTACTAATGTCCGTATTGAGTAGGTCCCTGGCAGTCGGTACTACCTCTTGTTCTTTTTGTTGAGGTGATTTTTTCCGTCTTGTCATTTTGTGCAGAGGAGAATAGATTAATGAGAGAACAAAATGCTAGAGGGTAACAACGTCCCCAGAAAATATACTCTAAACAAATCAGAAAAGACCTGAAGCAGTGGGAAAAGAAAGGGAAAGAGAGAAAAAAGAAAAGGAAAGAAAAAAAGAAAAAAGAAAAAGATAAAGATAAAAACAAACAAAAGCAGAACAAAACAAAACAAAACAAAAACAGAATGTGATCAAATATGATCAGGCTGGATTATAGATCAGTGCCACACACTAGATTTTGGGTGTATTTTGGTCTGTTAAAAGAAAGTCCCTCCCAAAATTTTAAAGAAAGAAAAACTTATATATGTACAAAAATAAGGGTTGATATGATGAAGGGATGGAATATGACTGTAAAGATGGAAATTACAAAAAATTTTAAAAAAGGATTTGATAAGTTGTTTGAAAAAAGAAAGAGGAGGATTAAAAAAAAAAAGAAAGAAAGAAAAAAGGGAGAGAATGTGATCTGGCAGGGTAGTAGAAAAAAACCATACACTAGAGATTTAGAGTATATTTTGATCTGTTAGAAGAAACTATCTCAAGATTTTAAAGAGAGAACAACTTATATATATATATGCCAAAAATACGGGTAACTACTATGAAGGGATAGAATATGATTTTAAAAATGAAAAATAAAAATGTTTTTTTTTTAAAAAAGGGATTGATAAGATGTTGGTTGAAAAAGGGAAAAAGAAAAATTCAAAAAAAAAGAAAAAAGGAAAAAAGAAAAAAAGACAGTTAAAAAAAATAATTAACTTTGAAAGACTAAAATATCATGGTAAAAAAGCCATGGATTCTATGTGCAGTATTCCCCTAGCGCTGGAGTTCTGCCCTTCTCATTGATCGGTAAACTTGGTCTTGGCTGGCTGTTCTCGCTGATCTTCTGGGGGAGGGGCCTGCTGCCGTGGTTCCCAAATGTCTTTGCCGGAGGCAAAATTGCCCCGCCCTTGCCGGTCCGGGCTAAGTAATCTGCTCGGGTTTGCTCTCCGGAGCTTTTGTTCCCTGCAAGCTTTCCGTACAGCTTTGGAGGCGGAGAGTGAAAATGGCGGCCTCCCAGTCTCCGCCCTGGCGGAGCCGAGAACTCGGGGCCCCGCTCCTCAGCGAGCCCCCAGAGAAAAGCAGTCAGTCACTCCCGTCTCCCCGGTCTCCGGCCACACTCCGCGCTCACCCGGCCTGTGACCGCGCCTTTCTATCTGGCACCCGACCCCGGGTGGAGTCTCCAAACCCAGCAGATCCCCGCGGTGCGCTCCCGCACCTCTCCTCCCGGGGGAAGAAGGTGAGTCTCCCCGGATCTGCCGCTTGTTGGGTCCCTGCTGGAGGAGCAGTGGCCCGACTGTGCCGCGGATCACGGTTTATGGCAACCCCGAGCTGAGAGCCCGCGCCTGGGCTCCGTCTCTGCAGCCGGCTTCCCCGCTCCGATACCTGGGAGCTCTGCCGCACTCAGGCACCCCCGGTCTTTCTGTGACCCTGAGGGTCCTGAGGCCACACTGTCCCGCGAGTGTTCCACCCCCCACTTCGCCACCAGAGTGACGTCCCTCAGCGGAGCAGACTTCTAAATGTTCCGATTTTGTGCTCCGTGGCTCTATCACTTGCCAGAAGCGGCCGACGGAGGCCCCTCCCCCACCGTCTATCCTCCCGAATACCGCCTCGGATTCACTTCTCCGCACGTCCTACCTTCCAGAAAGTGGTCGCTTTTCTGTTCAGAGAGTTGTTGCTCTTCTTTTCTTCGATCTCCTGTTGAGTTTGTAGGTGTTCAGAATGGTTTGATCCCTATCCAGCTGAATTCCTGAGAGGAGACGAAATCCAGGTCTCCTACTCCTCCGCCATCTTGCTCCTCCTATTATTATTATTTTTTAAAGATTTTATTTATTTGACAGAGAGAGAGACAGCGAGAGAGGGAACACAAGCAGGGGGAGTGGCAGAGGGAGAGGGCGAAGCAGGCTTCCTGCTGAGCAGGGAGCCTGATGTGGGGCTCCATCCCAGGACCCTGGGATCATGACCTGAGCCGAAGGCAGACGCTTAACGACTGAGCCACCCAAGCGCCCCTCCTTCCCTTTATTTTCTTTGGGTCTCTCTTCTGTTCTTTTTCAGTCTTTTAAATTCTGATGCTTGGCTTGTTAATTTTCAGTTTTTCTTGTTTTTTTCCTATCAGCATTTATGGTAAAAATGATCTCATCCTGCTGCCCATTTAGCCAGTTCACCCTGGTGTAGCCTCGTGGGTTGAACATTCTGACTGGTTTGTGCTTTACCATAGTTTTGTTTGTTTTTTGTTTTATCCCCACCATTGACTATGAATTGTAGTCTCCATGGATCTGTTCCCATGACCTTTCTTTCCATGATCAATTATCCTCAGGTAAAAGACCTTTCTGGATATTTAAATTTGCCTGAGGGACAGCATCTTTGTTCCGATTTTGAACAGTGCCCATCTGGAATATGCTTTAATCTCCTAAGTGTTGTTAGGTACAGAAAACCTGTGTAATCACTGAAAGTAATTTTAGACACGAAGCAGCCAGAAAGAAGAAGAAAGGGCACCAAGAGGCCAGGAGGTCTTGGTTCCTTTTTTTTTAAGATTTTATTTATTTATTTGAAAGAGAGAGCATGAGAGAGAGAGAGCACAAGCAGAGGGGAGGGGAAGAGGGAGAAGCAGAGTCCCTGCTGAGTGGGGAGCCCGATGCTGGCCTCGATCCCAGGACCCTGGGATCATGATCTGAGCCTAAGGCAGATGCTTAACCGACTGAGCCACCCAGGCACCCGAGGTCTTGGTTCTTGGCTCAGTTCTGCCACCAGCTACTTTGGTGCCGTGGGCTGGTCTGAGTTTGCTCGGGATCAACAGGCTCTCTATGAGCTGATGAGAGGCAGTTGGGCAGGTGTTACTGATAGAAGGGAGCCAAGCCCTTTGTTGTCTGTGTGTTTTGTTTTGTTTGTTTGTTTTTACTTTTCTTGACCCTGTCACCTGCCATGTCTGTAAAATGGGTAGAATGAATGAGATCATTGCTGGGGTTCTTCCCAACCATCCCATGCTATATGATATGATTTCCTTAGGCTTGATGTGCTGATGATGAGAGTCTATTGGCATGCAGCCAGCTCATTGCCTCTGCCCCTGTTCATAATCACGTAATATTCTTATTACAGCTAATTAGTATCCTTATTAAAACAAAAAAAAAAGCCAATTCTTTGGGTTTTGGGAATTGATTTTAAAGATTATATATATATATATATATATATATTTTTTTTTTTTTTTTTTTTTTTTTTTGAGAGAGATAGAGAGAGAGCAGGAGTGGGGGGGGGGGAGGGACAGAGGGAGAGGGAGAAGCAGACTCCCCGCTGAGCAGGGAGCCCTATTGATCCCAGGATCCTGGGATCATGACCTGAGCTGAAGGCAAACGCTTACCCTGTTGAGCCACCCAGGTGCCCCAGGAATTGATTTTAGAAGATAAATTTTATTTGACCAACCTGATGGTATGGTTAGCTGTTAGAAAGGGCTGGTGGGATGCTTTTGTTTCTTCTGCTTCTCTCCCTCCCCCAGCTTTTTATTTTGAAATAATTTTAGATTTACAGAAGAGTTGCAAAGATAGTTCAGAGTTCCTGTTATACCCTTCACCTACCTCCCCCTGCTGGTAATACATGACCATGGTATGGGGATCAAACCTAAGAAATTAACATTGTTAATTTTTAGCAATGTCCTTTATCTCTTATAGGGTTTGATCCAGGATACCACTTTGCATGTAGTTTTCAGATCGTCCTAGTTCCCTGGTCCGATCTGTGACCATTTCTTTGTTCTCCTTGTCTTTCATGACCTGGACACTTTTGAAGAGTACTGGTCAGGAGATTTGTGAAATGTCTCTTAATTTAGGTCTGTCTGATATTTTCACATGATTAGAGTGGGATATGGGTTTGGGGGAAAGTGAAGTGTCCTTGTAATCACATGCTTCCATCACACGTAAAGGTACATGATCCCAACATTACTATTAGTGATGGTCACCCTGATCACTCAAGGGGGTGTCTGATAGGTTTCTCTACTGTAAAGTTACTATTTTTTCTCTTTTACACTTGATTGTATCTTTTTCATTATAATTTCAATGTAATAATTTTGTTATTATTTATTTAAAGATTTTATTTATTTATTTGAGAAAGAGAGAACATGTGAGCAGAGAGGGGCAAAGGGGGAGGGAGAGGGAGAAAGAATCTGAAGCAGACTCCACACTGAGTGGGGAGCCAGATGTGGGGCTCAATCTCACGACTGTGAGATCATGACCTGAGCTGAAACCAAGAGTCAGATGCTTAACCCACTGAACCACCCAGGCGCCCCAATACAATAATTTTAATACAATTCGTTGAATCTTTTAAAAATCAATTTTGTTGAGGTATAATTTTACACTCCATAAAATTTGCTGATGGTAAGGGATTTCTAAAAAATTTAGAGTTTTGGATATTTCCATCACCCCAAAAAGTTGCCTGTTTGCTGCCAATCTCTGTTTCCACCCCAGCTGTAGGCAACCCCCAGTCTGCTCTCTGTCTCTATCAATTTGCCTTTCCGGGGTATTTCATCTAAATGGAATGATACAATATGTGGTGTTTTGTGTCTGGCTTATTTTACTTAATGTTTTTGAGGTTCATCCAAATTGTAGCAAATATTAGCTTCCTAGGAATAGAATTGGTGGGTCATCTGATAAGCACATGTTTAACTTTAAGAAACTGTCAAATTATTTGACAAAGTAGCTTTACCATTACACATTCCCATCAGCGTTATGGGATGGTTTCAATTTCTCCACATCTTGTCAACATTTATTACTGCTTGTCATCTTGACTATAGCCATTTTTTAGTGGGTCAAAAGTAGCATTGCATTGTGGTTTTAATTTTCATTTTCCTAGTGGCTAATGATGTTGAGTGTCTTTTCACTGATTATTAACCGTTTGTATGTCTTCTCTGAAAAAGTGTTCAGATCATCTGTCCATTTTTAATTGGTTGTTTTCTTTTTATTGTATTGTTAGAGTTCTTTATATAGTCTGCATATGTCCTTTATCAGAAATGTGATTCGTAAATATTTTCTGCAGTCTAACTTTGAAGTACGAAAGTTAACTTTAATGAAGTCAGATTTGTCAATTGATTGTGCTTCTGGTATTGAATTTAAGAACTCTCTGACTAACCCAAGGTTGTGAAGATTTCCTCTATGTTTTCTTCTGAAAGCTTTATAGTTTTAACTTCTATTTATGCCTAGATCCATCTTGAATTAATTTTTTATATATGATATGAGGTGAGCGTTCAACTTAATTTTTAAAAACACTTAGTACAGTTTTTTTTTTTTTTAAAGATTTTATTTATTTATTTGACAGAGAGAGAACAGGAGAGCATGAGGCAGGGGGAGCGGCAGAGGGAGAGGGAGAAGCAGGCTCCCCGCTGAGCAGGGAGCCTGATGTGGGGCTCCATCCCAGGACCCTGAGATCATGACCCGAGCTGAAGGCAGTCACTTAACCAACTGAGCCACCCAGGTGCCCCATAAAAACACCTAGTGCATTAAAAAATTAATAGGGTTTGTTTTTTAGAGTAGTTTTAGGTTTATACAAAAGTGGAGGACAAAGTACAGAGAGTTCTTCTACATCCCCCCACCGTCCTCCACACATACACACTTTCCTGTATTATTAACATATTACATTAGTGTGGTACCTTTGTTGCTATTCATAAACCAATATTGATACACCTATTAGTTAGGACTGCCATAACAAAATACCACAGACTGGGTGGCTCAAACAACAGAAAGTAATTTTCTCACAGGTCTTGAGCCTGGAAGTCCAAGATCAAGGTGTTGGCAGGTTTTGTAGAATTCTTCCCAGGTCTCTCTCCTTAGCTTGTAGATAGCTGCTTCTCATTGTGTCCTTGCACGGTCTTTCCTGTGTGTGTGCACATCTCTCTGTGTGTCCAAATTTCCTCTTCTCATAAAGACACCCATCAGATTGGGTGAGAGCTCACTCGAAAGACTTCCCTTTAACTTCATCACCACTTAAAGTGCCTGTCTCCAAATATAGTCACATTCAGAGGTACTGGGGGTTGGGCTTCAATGTAAGAATTTGGGGAGACACAATTCAGTTTACATGAGGGTTTATTCTTTGTGTTGTATATTCTATGGGTTTTGACAAATGTATAATGACATATAGCTATCCTTGTAGCATCATACAGAATAGGTTCACTGCCCTAAGAATCCCTGGGCTCCACCCATTCATCCCTCCCTCCCCATGACCCCTTGACAACCACTGATCTTTTCACTGCCTTCATAGTTTTGTCTTTTCCAGGATGTCATATCATTGGTGTAATTGTAGACTTTTCAGGTTGACTTTTTTCACTAAGTAATATGCCTTAACGTTTCTCTATTGCTTTTTGTGGCTTGATAGCTTATTTCTTTTTGGCACTGAATAATATTCTGTTATCTGGATGTACCATAGTTTATTTATCCATTCACATATTGAAGGATATCTTGGTTGCTTCCTGGTTTTGGCAATTATGAATATAGGTGCCATGAACATTTGTGTGGACATAAGTTCTCAACTCCTTTTGATAAGTATTAAAGAGCACAACTGATGAATTATATGATATGAGTATGTTTACTTTTGTAAAAACCACCAAGCTGTCATCCAGAGTTGCTGTATCATTTTGCATTTCCCCCAACAATGAATGAGAGTTCCTATTGCTCCACATCCTCACCAGCATTTGGTGTTGACAGTTCTGGAATTTGGTCACTCTATTAGGTGTGCAGTGATATCTTGTTGGTTTAATTGGCATTTATCTGATGACATGATGTGGAGCATCTTTTGATATGCTCATCTGTTGTACGTATACATCTTTGATGAGGTCTCTATTAAAATCTCTGGTCTACTTTTTAATCAAGTTGTTTGTTTTCTTACAATTGATTTTTTAAAGTTCTTTGTATATTTCAGATAACAGTCCTTTATCAGACAAATGTGTCTTTTGCAAATATTTTTTCCCAGTTCATGCCTTGCCTTTTCATTCTTTTGACATGGTCTTTCACAGAGCCGCAAATTTTAATTTTAATGAAATTCAGCTTGTCAGTTTTTTCTTTCATGGATCATGCCTTTGTTGTTGTATGTAAAAAATTTATCGCTAAACCCAAGGTCATCTGGATATTCTCTTGTGTTCTTTTCTTTTCTTTTCTTTTTTTTTAAGATTTTATTTATTTATTTGACAGAGAGAGACACAGCGAGAGAGTGAACACAAGCAGGGAGAGTGGGAGAGGGAGAAGCAGGCTTCCCGTGGAGCAGGGAGCCTGATGCGGGGCTCGATCCCAGGACCCTGGGATCATGACCTGAGCCGAAGGCAGACACGCTGAACGACTGAGTCACCCAAGCGCCCCTCTCTTGTGTTATTTTCTAGGAGTTTTGTAGTTTTGCGTTTTATATGTATGTCTGTGATTCATTTTAAGGCAAATTTTTTGAAGGGTTTAAGGTCTGTGTCTAGATTATTATTATTATTTTTTCATGTGGATATCCAGTTGTCCAGTATCACTTACTGCAACTGTCCTTTCTCCATTGACTTTACTTTGCTCCTTTGTCAAAGATCAGTTGACTATATTTGTGTGGGTCTAATTCTGGGCTTTCTGTTCTGTTCCAGCTTCTTCCCTTAAAAAAAAATTTTTTTTTTTTTTTGATTTATCAATATCCAGTCATCCCACCACCATTTGTTGAAAAGACTGTCTTTTCCTCATTTGAAAAGGGCACCTTTGTTGAAGTTCAAAGTGTAAGAGTTTGTTTCTGGACTCATTTCTGTTCCACTGATGTATGTGCCTATCCTTGCACCAGTATCCCACTGGCTTGCCTGCCTTGATTTTATAAGAAACCTTGAAATTGGGTAGTGTAAAACTTCCAACTTTACTCTTCTTTTTCAGAACTGGGTGGCTTATTGTAGAGACTTTGCATTTCATGGCAATATTAGTATCAGCTTGTCAGTGTCCACAAAAATGCCTGCCGGTGGGGCGCCTGGGTGGCTCAGTTGATTGTGTCTGACTCTTGATTTCAGCTCAGGTCATGATCTCAGGGTCATGAGATCGAGCCCCGTGTTGGGCTCTGTGCTGGGTGTGGAGCCTGCTTAAGATTCCCTCTCTTCCTCTCCCTCTGTCCCTTTCCCTCCCTCCCCACCCCCTGCCCTCCTTCTCACTCTCTCTTAAAAAAAGAAAATGCCTGCTAAGATTTTGATAGGCATTGAACTTACAGACCAGTTTGGGAAGAATTGCCATCTTAACAGTATTGAGTCATCCAATCCATGAACATGGAATGTCTCCATTTATTTAGATTTTCTTTAATTTCCCTTGACAATGTTTGCTAGTTTTTCAGTATTCAAGATTTGAGCTTCTTTTGTTTAAATATATTCCTAAATACCGACTCTTTTTTAACACTATCATGAATGGAATTGTATTTTTATTTAACATTAAACCTTTTCAGCTTTGGAAGACTTTATCATTTGGGGAATGTTGTTCTCATTGTCTGTAGAAGTTGGAAGTTATAGAATTCCAATCCAAGTTTGTACTATCATTTCAAGAACACTGAAGGTGAAATTCAAATACTCTACAATTACCATCTCAAGTGAATTAGGTGGTATTGATCACTGGCCACAGATTATTTATTTATTTCATTCATTTTCCCACAAAACCAACCATTCAGCTCACCATCCTTTTGATTGACAGTTTCCATGGGTTTTAGCCCATCCAGTAGGTGACTCTGCTTTTTGGGGGTGGCTCGATGTTTGCTGGGACCACAAGGGTGCCCAGGCCATGTTTCTTTCATGGTGACAGGCTAGTCCAGATTTGTTCTTGGGGTGAGTGGCAGGGATATGAGAGAGAACAGATGGGCACTGACCCTATGTGGCCAGAACCCATCTCTTGATGGCAGGTGCTTCAGAACCACATGTAAAGGGATGTGGATACAGGAGGGGTAATAACTGTGGCCATTTTTGCAGTTATTATGGTAGCATGTGTCTCTGCAACTCAGTCTGGCCGATTAGAATTGGAGTCAGTTTTTTGTTTGGGAGATTACCCACCTTCTGAATCTTGGTGGGGATGAATACCTCTTTTTCCAATAGGAGCTGAATATGCTACATACTTCTTCTCCTGGACTCTAATGCATCTAGGGCACAGGCACCTGTGCAGTTTGGAAGTGAGAAAGATGATGTAGTAGGCTCCATGTAGCACCGATTTTCTGGTTAGGATGATGACAGAGGCAACTGGCTGCGACACTAAGCTCCCA
This sequence comes from Halichoerus grypus, assembly GCF_964656455.1. Taxonomy (NCBI): domain Eukaryota; kingdom Metazoa; phylum Chordata; class Mammalia; order Carnivora; family Phocidae; genus Halichoerus; species Halichoerus grypus. The sequence goes on along the minus strand of NC_135719.1, from coordinate 24,400,964 downwards.
TTGCAGAAACAGCAACTGTGCTGGTATTGGTGCTGGTTGCAGTGAAGTTCAGTTCAGGGTAGAAAAGTGGGAAGGGTGCCAACTGTCACCTCTCCTGCTCTGCTATAGCAAGGTCATTGATATTGTAGGGGAAACAGGACTTAGTCTATTCGGGGTAAATGTACTTTGCCTTAATAGGACATGATGACCCCTTGTTAGAGTTACCAAAACAAGTCCATGCCCTAGAGATGTATTGGGTGGATCTCCCAGCCCGTACAGCCTGGGTTCATGGAGAACTTCGATGTCGCCCAGATGCTTCTCATTGGCTTCAAGTGTCTCTGTGAACTGTGCGCAGTGAGGGCAGCATCTCAGGGTCTTGGGTGCATGAATGGTCCATTCACCTGGGTTTGCTTTTCATTTCAGTGCGGTAGTCTGGTGGCTGTCCTCCCAGTGATCAATCACATGTGGGCTGACCCACCAGCTGGGGAGAACTGGTGGTTTGGGAGGATCTGCTGTCTTGTCAGGTTGTTTAGTCAGTGATGTGAGCCCTTCTTCTAGGTGGTACCAATGACCCGGCTGTGCGGGCGTTCCGCAGGGTTCTGGCGGGTTGATGCAAGTCTGGGGCTAGTGCATGTCACTTCCTTTCCCTGCAGGCAGCCTGTGTGGTGATGGCACAGGTGTGTGCTACCTGCTGCCTGTCTTCGACACCGTGTTTGTCAGGAGGACGTACCGTCGCCAAGGCCTGGGCATGGCCATGCTGCAGGACTTCTGTGAGACATTCCGAGAGGACGAGGCTCTGGGCGTCAGTTGGCCAATTTCTCCTGCCATGTACCAAGGTAAGCCCACCTTGTATCAGGAGGAAGAGTTGGGGTAATGGTGATGGATAACACATGTGCGTTCTAGGTGACTGTGGGGAGGGAGGTTCCTTGGCACTCTCGGCGTGTGGGTCTTCTTTTCCTCCTGAGAAATCTCCCATTGCTTCCGCACAGATGAGGCTTTATGCTGTATCACAGGCGGCGAGCCCTTCCCGGCCTGAGAAATAATTGGATTTAGAGCTAATAAAAAAGAAGTCACAGGGGCGCCTGGGTGGCTCAATCGTTAAGCGTCTGCCTTCGGCTCGGGTCATGATCCCAGGGTCCTGGGATCGAGCCCCGCATTGTGCTCCCTGCTCAGCCGGAAGCTTGCTTCTCCCTCTCCCACTCCCCCTGCTTGTGTTCCCTCTCTAGCTGTCTCTCTTTCTGTGACAATTAAATAAAATCTTAAAAAAAAAAAAAAAAAAGAAGTCACACAACCTCAGAGAGAAGTAGAATCCAGAGAAGTGTGTCCGTGCTGCCAATTGCTGCTGGGCGCTCAGAGGGCCTTTGCTCCTTCACTTGAAGCTTAGAGCCCGTGACTTCGTCCTTTCCACTAGAGGCTGCAGGCGATCCTTAGGAGCTTCAGCTGGGAGGGCAGCTGGAGTGCAAAGGCAAGCTCTGACGGCACTGAGCCCCCAAGCACCTCGTAGCTCCTACTGCAGAAGACAGTCCCCTCTTCCATTCTTGACCCACTGAGTCCCTGTATTGGTCAGAGTTCTCCAGAGAACAGAACCAATAGGATGTAGATATATAGAGAGAAGAGATTTAATATGAGGAACTGACTCGCATGGTGTGGAGACTGAGACTCTCAGGATCTGCAGTTGTTAGCAAGTTGGAGACTCAGGAGAGCCGATGGTGTCCTAACAGTCCAAATGCCCACAGGCGCCAGACCCAAGAAAAGCCAACAAAAAGTTTTTGGTTCAAATCCAAAGGCAGTAAAAGATTGATGTCCCAGCTCAACAGGCAGGAGGAGTTCCCTCTTACTTGTGGGAGGGTCAGCTTTTTTGTTCCATAATCAGGCCTTCAACTGATTGGATGAGGCCCACCCACATGTGGGAAGGCAATCTGCTTTACACAGTCTACTGATTCAAATGCTGATCTCATCCAAAACACCTTCACAGACACACCCAGAATAATGTTAGACCAAATATCTGGGTACCCTTGGCTCAGTCAGGTTGGCACTTAAAGTGAACTGTCACAGTCCCTTTCCATATTCTGGAAGAGAAATCTTTATATATATTTGTCAGAGGAAATGAAAAAAGCTCTGATATTAAACATCACATTCCAAGTCAGTAAGGAGGGCAGATTCTGGTGGGTATTTCCCCAGGGTCCCTTTGCGCCCCCCCCCCCCCCCCGCCCACGAAGCCCACCCACCCCACATTGGGTTCTGTTTCACTTCTTGTGATACAGATGTTTTTGGACCCTTAGTATTGAGTTTCCAGTGCCATTATCATATGGGGAGAACAGATAAGAGAGAGAAGGTAGGAAAGGTAAGGAAATTTCTGTTGCTCTGAAGTCCTAAGAAAAGCAGGTGAAACATATTTTCAAGTAGGTTTAGTCATTTCTTTGTATTTCCAAAGTCTTGGTCTATAATTAAACTCTGAAGATCCTTGAATTTCTGCAAAGAGCATTCTAGGCTTACTGCACTGTGTTGCTCACTTTGAGGTGTTGGAAAGTTCCAGAACCTAGGCAGCTGGTTCTCTGTCCACATGCCTGTCCTGTTCCCCTCATTTTTTTTTTAAGATTTTATTTACTTATTTGAGAGAGAGAGAGAGAGAGAGAGAGAACACAAGCAGGGGGAGTGGCAGAGGGAGAGGGAAAAGCAGACTCCCTGCTGAGCAGGGAGCCAGATGTGGGGCTCCATCCTAGGACCCTGGGATCATGACCCGAGCTGAAGGCAGATGCTTACCTGACGGAGCCACCCAGGTGCCCCCCCCCCCCATTTTTGCTTCGGCTCTGAGACCTTTGTTTGAGTGCATTGGCCTCCCAGGGCAGCCACCTCAGGTTTCCCAGGGAAATAGCAGCCTCCAAGGGTGGGGGGCTGCCCCAGGGCCAGCTCTGCTGAGACCCTTGCAGTGTTCTGTGGATCCCTATTCTCCATCCTCTGTCTCTGCTCTGCAGAGAAAGAAGATATGAAGGTGCTGATTCTGAAGCATGCTACTTGTCTTAGGGGTTTCAGCTACCTAGCCGAGGATGCTGGGGCCTCAGGCTTTTACATCACCCCTGGCTGTATCTGGGCATGTAGGTGAATAGGTAGAGTGTGGAGAAAGAAGCTTCTGGAGGCTCAAGCCTGGGTGCAGGTGCACTGACCGCACCCTTCACTGACTGGCTTTTATTGAGTACCTTTGAATGGACAACAGGGACTCCTGTCCACAGCCCCATTCTTTAGAGCCCCCTTGCAGCTGTGACTCTCTCCATGGCATCAGGAGTCTGTGGGCCCAAAAGGATATTCCTCCTGGGTCCAGGCCACTCCTTCTAAGCCAGCTCAAGGTACTAGGACCCCAGGATTCCTGCCAGTAGTGCTGAGGGCTGGAGTAGACTCCATCCCTGGATCTGTGCATCTAAGGGTGGACCATGCCACCAGTTTGCATGTCTTTAGACCCCAGGGACAGCCACTGGTGGGACATGGATGGAGTGTGGGCATGGTGTCCACATTTGTATGCACAGGCCCCTTGTGGTCTATGTGTGTGGGGCTGGGGTAGGAGGAGAAGCAGGTGGGCAGCCTGCTGGGGGCCGGCTCTCTTGGTATTGCCACATTCTGGTGCAAAACTCCAAGGAGTCCAAGAAATTCTAAATTTGAAACTGGCTTTCCCTGTTGTTATGAAGTTATATTTGTCAAGATAGGAGAGCAGAACATTCTATCTAGCACTCTGCTAGCTTGGCTTACACTTTCTGAATACTTAGTGTCATGCTCTGGAGGTTTCCATCTGTGCTGTTGCCCTGGGCCGGGAAATATTAGGAGAGGGCCTGATGGTGTCCCCATGGGCACCTGCAGGACCAGGAGCAGCTTCCCATTTGGCTGGATTTGGGGCACTGCCGTGTGAAAAATGCTCACCCTGTGAACGTGGACATAGAAGTCTGTAAGCCTTGAGATGACTCTGGAATCAAGGCATCTGCAGAGGATGTGCTGGAAGGTTCTGTGGGAGAGGAGAGCTGGGGAGGCTCAGGGGGAGGAAGGACAGTGCCTGAGGAGAGGACAGTGTGGGGTGATGTTATGGCCTTAATTGGGTCCCCCCGAGTCTTATGTTGAAGCTTCAGTCCCCCACGTGACTGTGTGTGGAGGTGGGGCCATTAAAGAGGTGATTAAGTGAGGTCATATGAGTGGGGCTCTGATCCAGTAGACTGGTAAGAGGAGGTTCTTATTTATAAGAGGGGCCGGGACACAGAGGTATAGAGGGAAGACCCCGTGAAGGTACAGCGACAAGGCGGCCCTCAGCGAGCCTCTGCCTACATCCGGATGTGGGACTCCGTCCCCGACTGTGAGACAGCGAGTCTGTTGTTGAAGCCCCCCAGTGTGTGGCGTTCTGTTATGGCGGCCCCAAGCTAAGATGGGGGTGGGTGAAAGTGGGAGCACCAAGTGGCAGGTGAGAAGGTGAAACGGTGGTCTGTGCGGAGCAGCACCAGAGCGGTGAGCCAGGCTGGGGTGGGCGGGGCCTCACCAGGAACCGGAAGTGCCTTGAGAGGCAGAAGGGGGCGGGCCTTCCTGGCTCACAGTGCGCATCCTCAGTCTGCAGGAAGTTCCTGTTGGCCCACCCGGAGGAGCGGGGTCGCCTGTGGGAGGTGGAGCCCCCAGGAGCCTGGGGCCAGCGAGGCAGCATCTGGCTGAAGGTTCAACTGCAGCAGTCAAGACCTCCAGACTGTGAGTCGCAGTGAGCGCCGTGCCCTTTGAAGCCCAGGTTAATGCGTACTGATGGAGTCAGGCCGGTACAGGTGTTCTGTTTAATGTTGCAAGAACCGAGGGGGGAGGGAGACCAGAGTGGGGGCTTCTTGTCCTTGGCCCACCGTCCTTTCCCGAACGAACCACACCTAAACCTTGCGCTAGATCTCCCCCAGTTTAGCTAAATCAGAAGCTCCCAGGGACGGAGGGGCTCCTCGTTTATAATTAGAAGGATCTCCGAAACCTAAATGAATGTGTGCACCTGGTTAACAATTGGAAAGCCACACAAGGGTTTACTCTGAAGAGCCAGCCTTCCATGCCCCCTCCCGCCACCCTTGTGGGAGATGACACGCATCCGTAAATGGTAGCGTTGCATAGATAGCATTCTGCAAAGGAGTACCTTGTCCTTCCTGTCCTTTTTACTGGCAGCATAGTATGCTGCTGGGTGGAGATGTTGTTTATTTGGGCAGCCCCGGTTACAGACAGACACTGTCCTCAGTTTGGGGTGTTAGAGCTCCTTGGTGAGTTTGCTGGCGGGGTGTTGATGGAGGGGGTTTTCGAGCAATGAGAACAGGTGGAGGGTCCCAAAGGGAGGCAGCAGTTGGGAAGACCAGACATACTGGTGTCTGGTTCTCCAAGTTACTTTTTAACAGTGTGTCTTCCACCTCTCCCACGTTGAGCATGGATTGCACACTGCTGGTGGTTCTTAGCTCAGTGCTCAAGGTGAGGGTCCCTGGAGGCAGGGCCGGATCCGTGCAGAGCCCTTGAGGCTGCAGGTGCGGTGTATGGGTGGGAGGTGCAGGAGGTTCTAACAGTTTTAAGTTCACTGGCCAAAGTGAAAGCCCTGGCTTTTCTTCCCTGCTGGGAAAGAAAGCTCCGGTCAGCATCAAATGCAACATCCCAGGCTGCAGGTAGCTCATTAGAGGGCAGTGGGTAACTGATTTACCTTAGGTCGTGACAGGGAAGAGCGCCTTGGAGTTTATTGATGATAACAGTGATAGGTTTTGCTTTTATGGTGCCTTTCAGCTAGAAGACTTAATGGATCTTTACAGATATTAATGGGGTGACCAGGCACCTGAGAAGGAGGCCATGGCAGGGCTGTGACTACGATCCTAATGAGGTGGTTAAGTGACTTGCCCTGTGGCATCCACAGTTAGAAATGAAGGGGGAGCTGGCCCAGATCCCCATGCAGTAAGCTGAACAGCCGTGCGGGTTTAGGTTTATCGAGGAGCTTCACAAATGAGCCTGCAGCTCCCACGTGGACGAGGCCTTTGTGTCTTGGATGTTGCAGTTCCTTGGCTGGGAATGAAAAAAAAAAAAAAAGTTTGCGAATCCGAATGTGGAAATAATGTGGAAATTGCACAGGCCAGAGGGGGGTAAAGAAGGGGAGGGCGTTTTCTCATAATTGGGGAGACTGCTTTCCTCCGAAGAGAATTCCGCTGGGGGTTATTTCAAGAGCTGAGAGTTGGTGTGGTCTGGTCACAGGAAACTGAGCTGGAAGTCAGATGCCAGACCTGTCACTTTAACTCACTCTGTGAGATTTGCCAACTCTCTCTTTAAAACAGCAAATGAGGGAACTTTCACAGAGAATGTTCCAGAAGCATGCTTGGAGTCCTTTGAAGGAAGAAGGGTCATTATAATTATGATATAATTAGATTACTAAAACTATGTAATTAAAAAAAAATCTAAATTATGATCTTTTCACTCCCTGTGTAAATCATGGCTAGTTCCCAGTTTTCACCCACAACTTCTGTCTCCCCCAGGGCCAGCAGTCAGGATTTTAATTCACTCAGGAAGGTTTTCAGCCAGCCAGCTTCATCTTGTAACAATTTTGTCAGCACTGACATTTCAGGTTTTTTCCGGGTTGGTGAGTGGGGGCTGCAAATGCAATCACAGATTAGCCCAGATGCTCTGCAGTTTCTCAGTTTCTAGTCTGTCTGCCTTCTTGGAAATCTGCAAGTGTTAGCCCATTAGGTTTTCCCACAGGTCACCAAACAGTGCAGGTTCTGGAATCTTCTCTTGCCTTGGAAATCTCACACAGCCATTTAATTTAATTTTAGTTTTTAATCAGTTATTCTTAGAGTTGCTTTCTTGAATTGTTCTGTTTTTCAAGTTCTATCTTTTGTTCCTTTATTTCTGACTGTTATTTTGGAGGTTTCCTACAATTTCATGTGCTGTAGAAATAGAACTGTAAGCAAGAAGCCCAGTGGAGCCAATTGCTTTTTACATTCTAAGTAAGGCATGGACATTTTACATTGTTCCAAAGGGAAATTAGCTTGTGCTCCTTTCAAATGTTTCAAAATCTGTTTTTGAAGCTGCGGCCTTTATGGACTAGGTCTTTTAAAGTTTGCATGGATCTTGCCTATTGATAACATCTGTGGCTTTTAATGGCCCTGAAAATATTTACAGGGTTTTCAGAACTTTTGAGAGAAGGAGTTTGTGGGAATTTTTTTTCTTCCTACACTCAATTACATATGAAGCCTTTGAAACTTGACCAATAGGATCATAATATTATCTGGTGTGACTTCTCAGCTTGCACATGCCTTAAGTTTCTTTACTGGAGGAGATGAAATTGAATGCTCCAACAGTTGAAAAGTTCCTTTACAAAAATGTGGCTGGAGACAGGAAGTAATTGCACACAGCTTTAAAAATTAATTTTTTCATTCTTTAGGTTATAGTTTTGCCTTCTTTCCAGGTGAATTTTTAATAGTTTCAGTCATCGTCCATAGGGAAAATAATTTTCTTCTATTTACATTTAATTTTTAATGCTAGAGTGTACATGAAAAGATGTGAAATATTTGAGTTGGGGAGGCGGGGTCATTTTTCTAAAAGTCTGAATCCTAGTAAACTGCAACTCTAACTTAGTCTCAGCTTGTTCTGATGAGTTGGACATTATATAGTGCAGTAGTTATAGCAATTTTATGGTGGTGAGCTATGGTGGGAAGTGCTGAGAGCAGAACCACTCTACTGGATGGGTTTTTCCTAATGCTGCTCTTTGAAAGGTTGTGTGGTTCCCTCTAGTGGCCATTTTCATCTATTGCGTCCTGTATGGTAACTCGTGGATGGTAACTTACTTTGACCTACCTGTGTGGTTGCTTCTCAGATTCTTATCCTGAATCTTCCAAACTACAGCATTCATTTTTAAAGATTATTGGACCTTTATTGGTTAGGAATAAAATACAAGTAAACATTTGGTAGTTTCTAGCATGTTTTAGTCCATACCACATAAAAACACAGTTTCACACATCGGGGTAGAAAATAATGGATTGTTTACTTCATTCTGTCATTCATTCATTCATTTATTCATTCGTTCATGTATTTTCTCATTCATTCAATAAATTTCTGTGATGGAGGATCTACCAATGCCAGACCACTGGCAGAGGTGATAAGGATACAGTGGTGAATAAGGCTGGCTGAGTCTCTGAACTCATTTATGAGCTTACATTTTTGCAAAGAGAAGTACATGGGCAACCATTACTGCATGATATAGAAACTCCAAGAGAGCACTAAAGTATGCTGGTATTTTTAAATACTTATGATTCAGTTTTGCCAAACCAAAGTTGGCTAATTCATAAAGTTTGTAAATAAACTTTATAATTTATATATATGGGTAACAACTAAATAATATATTCTTTTTTGAAAAGTGTTTGTTTTTTAAAATTTTTTTATTTTTTAAAGATTTTTATTTATTCATTTGAGAGAGAGAATGAGACAGAGCGCATGGGAGGGGGGAGGGTCAGAGGGAGAAGCAGACTCCCCGCTGAGCAGGGAGCCCGATGCGGGACTCGATCCCGGGACTCCAGGATTATGCCCCGAGCCGAAGGCAGTCGCCCAACCAACTGAGCCACCCAGGTGCCCCCCCCTTTTTTTAAAGTAGGTTCCTTGGGGCGCCTGGGTGGCTCAGTCGTTAAGTGTCTGCCTTCGGCTCAGGTCGTGATCCCAGGGTCCTGGGATCGAGCCCTGCATCAGGCTCCCTGCTCAGCGGGAAACCTGCTTCTCCCTCTCTAACTGCCCTTGCTTGTGTTCCTTCTCTCATTGTGTCTCTGTCAAATAAAATCTTTCAAAAAAAAAAAATAAAGTAGGTCCCACGCCCAGCGTGGAGCCCAGTGCAGGGCTTGAACTCACGACCCTGAGATCAAGTCCTGAGCTGAGATCAAGAGTTGGATTCCTAACTGACTGAGCCACCCAGGTCCCCGAAAAATGTGTCTCATTTGCATTTTCAGCTCAAATGAGAAACTGAATATTTATTCCTAAAGGATCTGAATGCCCTCTCAACGCACACATACCTCCACATAGAGATTATGGGGTGTAGGAATCCCACACAGTGGGATGAGAAAGTCATCCCTTTCCAAGTTGGGACTGATTTGGTAAAAGGGGGTGGGGGGCTAAATTAGAAAGTGTGATTATGGGCTCTCTTATGAGTAAAAATTCCAGTGAGCAAAGAGAAGGGCTTAGGAATAAATAGCACTGGAAACTGACTCCATTTAATGTCTGAATAATTGGAAGAAAAGATCATAGTCCAGCTCAGAAATGTTTGACTAGAGCCATCACCTCCCGTCTCCCCAAACCTGACAGGTTTCCCTGTCCTCTGGAGAGTACCATAGCAGGTGTCATAGTGTAAGTCGGGAGGATGGAATTGGGTCATGGTGATCAGTGCTTTTGGAGAGGTCCCCAGTGTATTAGTCTTTTGATTGTCCATTCCCCCAGAGCCACCCCCATTTGTTTATCCTGCTCTCTTGCTTGGGGAGGGCAGCTCACCCAGGAAATGCCAAGGAGGATGTGAGCAGTCAAGGTCGGACGTCTCCAGATGATGGACCCAGACAGTCTGAAGAAGGCAAGAAGGTACGGTGGTGAATATGTCATTCTAGGATTGGGTCTTATTTTCTTAGCAATCATGTTGTGCTTGTTTAGGGGAGCTCTAAACCTGCAAGGCATCTTCCTAATCACCTTGGCTTTGGGCTTCTCCATGGCAGTGGGTCGTTGATTCATACTCGGAGTCTCCGTCCTGCGGTATGAGGAGAGGCCTTCGTAATTAGACCTTTCTGAGGACCTGTTTACTCTTGGTCCTTTTCTCTAAGCTTGACAAGCTCTAATGAAGCCAGAACTAGACAGAGCATGTGGGAATCAGCCGTAACCTTGCACTGTTAAGGAAATACTGAAAAATCTGAATTTCACATTCTGCCATGGACCGGCATCTTTCAAGCAGAGCAAATGTGTGGACAAATTTCTTTCTTTCCTCCTCCCCCTCGAGCCCCGATGCTAGAAAATGGAATATGGCATTAGGTTATTGTAGAACGCAGGGTGATGGGAGAAGAGAACTGGGGACAAGGATGGCTGCTAAGTATTTCTTCGTAGCCCATTATCTGTTGTTCAGTGTTTTATAAGACTTTGAAGCGATGTGATTCCATTAAGTGTTTTCCTGAAGCCAAGACAGACCGTCGCCCATGCAAGGTAATTCTGATAACATTCATTTTCTGCTACGGAGGGGTCTTTGCTCTGAAGTCCTAAAAAGTTGTTAATGGTTTTAAACTCTAGAACTTAGAATTGCAACTTGTGAGCAGTACTGCTTATTTTGGAAAGGAGATGGTACGGGGATAGAAGACTCAACATTGAAGGCATAAGATATCCCAGAAAGTGCTGGATTGTTTTAGAAAGGCTGGCAGGGGAGGGCTTTCCTTTTCCTTGGTTTACAGTGGAAAAAGGGGCTCATTGATGGCCTCCGAGGCCACTGAACTGAGAGTATTGTGTTTCGCCTCTTTGCTGATCCCCGACTTTGCTCTTTTTTTTTTTTTTTAAAGATTTTGTTCATTTATTTGACAGAGAGAGATACACAGCGAGAGAGAGAACACAAGCAGGGGGAGTGGGAGAGGGAGAAGCAGGCTTCCTGCAGAGCAGGGAGCCCGATGTGGGGCTCGATCCCAGGACCCTGGGATCATGACCCGAGCCGAAGGCAGACGCTTAACCATCTGAGCCACCCAGGCGCCACCTCCCCGACTTTGCTCTTAAGCCTTGAAGGCCGTTAGAGGAAGCAGGAGGTTCAGTGTGACGTCACGCCCAGGGGCAGGTGTCTGGGGAGGTCCACATACTCAGGCGTAAGAGCGCCACCTTTTAAAGTAGTGCTTCCTTGCTTTGCTTTTTCTCTGATCTCCATGGGCTGGGCTCTTCAGTTCCTGTCAGGAAATACGTTCCCACCAGTAAATAGGTCCTCAGAGCATCTTATGAACAAAACACGGGGTCCTCGTGGCTGGCCGGGGTGTTGGAGCCTGGCTCATCCAGTCTGAATCTGAGCACGCAGCGTGTGCAAGGGCCTGGCCTGGCCAGGACACCAGCAGGCCCCTTACGGCAGGCACTGGAAAGCTTTGTTGATCTTTTCTTTTCTTTTTATTTATTTATTTATTTATTTGACAGAGAGAGACACAGTGAGAGAGGGAACACAAGCAGGGGGAGTGGGAGAAGGAGAAGCAGGCTTCCCGCTGAGCAAGGAGCCCGACGCGGGGCTCGATCCCAGGACCCTGGGATCATGACCTGAGCCGAAGGCAGACGCTTAACGGCTGAGCCACCCAGGCGCCCCTGTTGATCTTTTCTGATTCAGGAGAGGACCCGTGGAGAATGGGAGGAGACAAAGAGCGGTCAGGACTGCGGAGTGAAAGAAGCAGCATCGGGGCGGCTTGGACGAGCCTGCGGGGCCAGGCCAGAGGGGAAGGAGGCCAAGAGGACTGCGGTGGATGCGGGGCTGGCCTGGGGGTTCCAGCAGAAGCACCTGCGGCCCAGCTCCTGACTCTCAGAGGCAAACCCGAATCTCGTCGAGAGGCCTGCCTGGGCCCCAGGGGACGGGTGTGAGAGCTGCTTCTGTCACTCCCTGCTCGTGTGCCCGGGAGCTGGCCTCTACCCTTGCTGTGCTGTCCTTTGAGGAGAAAGGGATGGCACAGACCCCACCCACCTCAGGCTTGTTTTGTGGGCTCAGGTGATAGAAAGCCTAAGAAAGTGCTTCATCCCTCAAGCACAGAGAGCTACGCAGGCCGCTGTTTTCCCGAGCTCAGATCCCAGAAGTGTGTTTGTTAAACCTAATACGGTTTCTGTTACTCGGGATGAATTCGTAAAGACTGTACTGGAACCACTCGAATATGACTCTTTCTTGAGTGCAAGGAAACTCCAAGAAGGGCCACACCATTCTGGTCTGCGCTGCAGAACTCTGCCTCAGGTTTGCCCCCACCAGCCCAGAGGTCACTGGGAGACCACAGGCACCAGAGGGGTTTCTAGGGGAGACACGGTTCTTTTCCAGAGAAGCTTCCGTGACGAGGGCGGTGGCCCGGACTGCCTGAGGCACACAGTTCGTTGGCGCCTCGCCCGCGTCTGGCCGAGTGGGCTCCAGGTGGGCATCAGGATCTTAGCTGTCACTTCATTCAGAGGGGAAGCCACCGGAGGGGCTTTGTGCCGCTGGCCCTCCAGCCTACGGCGCCGTGAGGGGAAAGGCTTGTACTGGTCAAGGCGATTGTGATGCTCCTTCCCTCCTCAGCCACTGTCACCCCCTGCTCGGGGCATGTGCTTGCGGATTCGGAGCTGAGCCGAGGACCCTGCGTGTAAGACCCCGCTGAGGACAGACGAGGCAGGCCTTCCACAGGGTAAGGCGCGGTGCAGGCTGCTTCCTGAGGCCCCAGAGCCTGCTCCCTGGAAACTGCCGTAGGCCTTTCTCTGCAGCTGGCCAGGCCTCACTGATGGTCAGTTGGGTTCTTAACCTTCCAACCGGCGGGGGCTGGCTGGGTCGTCTTGGGGCAGGCAGCCCCATCCCAGCCCCTACTTGCGGGTGAATGCACATCTCATCTTACCACTGGGCACACCCCTCTGAGGCTTTATCACTGTCTTTGGAGCACCTGGGGCCCTGATGACTCTGCCTTGAGCAGAGTCGGCCTTGCCTTCTGTATCCCGGCTGCCTGGGCTTTCCTGTCCTCAGACACACCTGTGCTCTTGCTTTGGGGTCAGCACTCATGCACTCGCTCTGCCCTGGGCATGTGCCTTTCCCTCCCTCCCTCCCTCCGTCCTTCTGTCTCTCTTTCTCTCTCTGTCCTCCTCTGTCTCTCCCCCCCCCACCTGTGAGCGCACGCACACACACACACACACACACACACACGTCAGGCTGACTCCTGCTCACACATCTAGTCTCAGCTTTGATGTCCCTTCCTGACCACCTGTTCCTCCCCTTCCCACATGGCCTCCAAGCACTGGGCACTCGGCTGTGACTCCCGTGAGCCACCAGCAGGGTCAGCCCTGGGCCTGCTCAGTTGCCCCTTGTGTCCTCAGTAACTGTGGGGAATGAATGGTAACAGATCACCTCAGGGTGAGGGGTGACACCTTCCTTCTCTTCCTCTGTGGGTAGACCCTGGAGATGGATGGAAGAACAGTTTCACCTCTTTAGGGGTGTAGTAAAGCCCATCCTGGAGCCTTGGGATAGGGAGGAGACCACCAGCACCATATGCTGGCAAGATACTGCTATTTCCCTGAGTGGTCAGAGGGCACATCTGATGGGACCTCTGTTACTTATTTACTCATCCATCTGTCTGTCCACCCACCCATCCACCCAGCTGTCAGTCCATCCATCCATCCATCTACCCACTTGTCTTTCCATCCATCAGTCCACATTTGTCCATTCATCTGCCCATCCATTTATTTGATGGACTCAGCTGTCCATCTGTCCATATCTGTCCATCCACCCATCTGATCATCTGTTCGTCCTTCCATTCATTTATCCGTCTACCCACCTGTCTGTCCATCTGTCCTTCTGACATCTATCCATCCATCGATCCAGTTGTCCATCTATCTGCCCACCTACCTGTCAGTCCATCCATGTGCTCATATCTGCCCATTTGTTTATCTCTCCATCCATCTATCTCTCCATCCATCCATCCTGATGTACAACAAATACTCAGCATGCTTGCTCAGGACTGAGCTCTGTGCTGGGCACTGGGGATATATAGGTAAGTGAAATGTGTTTACTGGACTCAAACTCTTCTCTCTGGAACGGTCTCTTCTAGAGTGTTCCCCTGGAGTTGTTGTCTTTCACCCATTAGAAAGAGGGAAGAGTCCAGTGGAAAGAAGTAGAGTTTAGACCTCTGTACGGAGACCTCATGAAGTCCTCCAGTGCATGTGGGCCCCTCGTGAATGAGGCACAGACCATAAAAGTGGGCTCTGCAACCAGCGGGTGCTCTACGTGTAATGGCAGACATGGCCTTTAATGTGTGACTCGGTGGGTTCTGTGAACTTGGCACTGTTCAGGTGAATGGCTGGTGCTTTGTGTTTACATGGAAATGAACCGACAGAAATGTCTCAGGGGTTTGATGAAGTTACTGTTCAATAAAAGCATCCTCTCAAGGGAGAAGAACTGATGTGTTGGTGTTGTTCATTTAAAGATGTAAAGACAAACCCTGCAGAGTTAGAAGGAAACACACTGGAGCTCCAAGCAACCCCCTCTCCAGCCAGTGACACAGACGAGTTGGGTCTGGGGCCCTGTGCAGTGTTCCCTTCTGTGAGGCTTGTATGGGGAATGTCCATAAAGCATGTGTGTGTGTGCATGTGTGTTTTGTTGTTTTTGTTAAATCAGTAATTTACAAACCATAATTTCATTTGAAGTATACAATTCCATGGTTTTTAGTATATTGACAGAGTCGTGCAATCAACACCACAATCAGTACCCCAAAAAGAAACCCTGTACCTGTTAGCAGTCTCTCCCTTTCCACCCACCCTGAGCCCAAGGCAACCACAACTCTTTCTCTCTCTATAGATTTGTCTGTTCTAGACATGTACAAGTAGAATTATACTATGTGTGGTCATTTCCATCTGGCTTCTTTGCCTTGGCATAATTTTTTTTTAAGGATTTTTTAAAAAAGATTTTTAATTTATGAGAGAGAAAGTGGAGGAGAAGCAGAGGGAGAGGGACAAGCAGACTCTGATCTCAGGACCGTGAGATCATGACATGAGCCGAAACCAAGAGTTGGACGCTTAACCGACTGAGCCACCCAGGTGCCCCTGGCATGATGTTTTTAAGGTTCATTCACATTGTAGCTTGTATCAGTACTTTGTTCCTTTTTAAAAATTTAAATTCAATTAAATAACATATAGTGTATTACTAGTTTCAGAGGTGCAGGTTAGTGATTCATCAGTTGCATGTAACTCCCAGTGCTCATTCCATCACGTGCCCTCCTTAATGCCCATCACCCAGTTGTCCCAGCCTCCCATCTACCTCCCCCCCTCCAGCAGCCCTCAGTTTGTTTCCTATAGTTAAGAGTCTCTTATGGTTTGTCTCCCTCTCTGATTTCATTTTATTTTATTTTTCCTTCCCTCTTTGTTCCTTTTTATAGCTGAATAATATTCCATTGTATGGATATACTGCATTTTGCTTACGTATCTGTTTACCAATTAATGGACTTTTATTTTTTACAAAGACTTATTTGTTTATTTTAGAGAGAGTTTGTGTGAGTGAGCTTGGGGAGAGGCAGAGGGAGAGGGAGAGAGAATCCCAAGCAGATTCCCCTCTAAGTGCAGAGCCTGACATGGGGCTTGACCTCACCACCCTGAGATCATGACCTGAGCTGAAATCAAGAGTCGGATGCTTAACTGACTGAGCCACCTAGGCACCCCCAATTAATGGACTTTTAGATTGATTTCTTGGCTATTACCAATAATGCTGCTATGAACATTCATGCACAAGTCTTGATGTGGACATACTCAGTTCTCTTGGGTATATACCCAACAGTGGAGTTTCTGGGTCATAAGGTAACTCTATGTTTTAACTTTTTGAGGAACTGCCCAATTATTTTTTGAAGTGATTGCACCATTTTACGTTCCCTCCAGCAATGTGTGAGGGTTCCATTTTCTCCCCATCCCAGCCAGCGCTTGATGCTAGTCATCTTTTTGCTGATAGCCTCCATCCTAGTGCTTGAGAGCTGGCATCCCATTGTGGTTTTCATGTGCATTTCCCTGATGACTGATGATGTGGAGCACCTTTTCCTGTACTTGCTGGCTCCTTTTATGTCTTCTTTGGAGAAATGTCTACTCAGATCCTTTACCCATTTCTTCATTGGGTTGTCTTTATTATTGAGTTGTAGCAGTTCTTTATATATTTTAGAACCAAGTCTCTCATCACATGTGTCGTTTGCAGAGAATTTCTCCTATACTGTGGGTTGTCTCTTCGCTTTCTTGATGGTGTCATTTGAGGTGCAGCATTTTGAATTTTGATGATGCAGTTTATCTACTTTTCTTTGGTTGCTTGTGCATTTGGTGTTGCAGTAATGATTGTGTCTTATAAATGCAGTCCATCTAAAGGGAGTTATTGCGGAGAAAGTTTTTTGATTACACAATGGTTATAGAAAAATCCAGGGCACCTGGGTGGCTCAGTCGTTAAGTGTCTGCCTTTGGCTCGGGTCATGATCCCAGGATCCTGGGATCGAGTCCCACATCAGGCTCCCTGCTCTGCGGGAAGCCTGCTTCTTCCTCTCCCACTCCCCCTGCTTGTGTTCCTGCTCTTGCTATGTCTCTCTCTGTCAAATAGATAAATAAAATCTTTTTTTTTAAAAAAAGAAAAATCCACAAAGGAGTCATTACTTAGAAGAAACCCATCTCTGGATCCCAGGCTCATGTCCTGCGAGAGGTGCATTGCCTTGTGTGTTGTTCCACCCCAAGCTTACCATATGATCCAGAAATTTCCTTCTGGGTACATAACCAAGAGAACCGAAGAACTGTGGCCAAAAAACATGTACACAGATGTTTAAAGCAGCATTATTGATAATAGCCAAAACTGAAATCAGACACAAAGCCCATCCGTTGGTAAATGGATAAACAAAATGTAGTATATCCATACAATGGAATATTATTTAGCTATAAAAAGGAATGAAGTACTGGTACATTCTACACCATGGATAAACCTTAAACACATTATGCTAAGTGGGAAAAACCAGATGCTAGGTGGGCAGAGGATGTTGGGAATCCGTGGTCTTGCAGAAGCTTGCCTCATGGATTCGGGGTCGGGCAGTGGTGATGGACATTCACTGTTGCGTACTGGGGTCTCAAACATTTTCTTTTGGGGAGTAGGGTTTTAGGCTATCTTAGCATCAGATATTTTGTTCCAGGAAGTCTTTGAGAACATGCCCTTCGGCATGAGGAAGAAAGAAATCCAACTGGTTGACTACTTGCCTTAGGGACCCAACAGATTATGAGACAATTTCTAAAATACCTATTTTCTGCAAGAAGCATTCTAAAAGTTTTGATTTTGATTTAGTTCTCTTTCTAGGGAGAGATGGTCAGCATCTGGAAGTTTTGAAGTTAGGTGTCTGGGTTTCCATGTTGAGAAGCCATGAAATTCCTTGGCCACCTTCCTCATCCCCCTTCCACCTCCGCCATTTTACACAGGGCACAACATGTCACCGTGGCCAAGCAAGAGAAAAGAGCTGGAAACCACAGGAACACTCACGGAGGGTCTGCAAGCCCAGCACCCAACCAAACATCCAGGGAACTGGGCTTTCTGTCATTTGCAGCATCAAATGAGACCTTCTCAGAAAGAGGACTGTCCTGTAGGAAAATTCCTACAAATGGCCCGGCAACTGAAAGGCTTCCCTGAATGTGTTCTTCAGGCTTTCTAGAAGGTCACCTCTCCAACAGTGACCCTTGGCAGTGTGCAGATGAGCTGCAGAGCTTGCGAACTCTCATGGCCTTCATTGCCCCCGACTCGTGGCACCTACTTGCTGGTAGTGAAGTGATTGCACCATTTTACGTTCCCTCCAGCAATGTGTGAGGGTTCCATTTTCCCTCACGGAGGCTGTATGAGGTGCATACTGAGCAGATGGCTCCTTTGGTCCTAGGGTGCTCGGACTCTTCGAATTTCATGGGATTAGAGGGCGTGGCCTTCGGTGCATTTTTGTGGTCTTCCTGGCTCAGTGAATGGGCTTGGTTGGTTATTATTCCTTCTTGGTTCTACACTTGCTTGATTTGGGGAATGTTTGCTGGATTCTCGGGTTACCAACAGAGCAGGCAAAAGCGTGTCATCGAATGTGTGTGTGTGTGTATATATATGTGTGTGTGTGTATATATATATTCATATATATACATACATATATACACACACACACACACACATATATATGTATATGGCCAAATGTGTGTATTATATTTGTAAAATAACTTTAGAAAATTTGCATAAATTAGGACACCTGGGTGGCTCAGTTGGTTAAGAGTGTGCTTCGGCTCAGGTCATGATCTCAGGGTCCTGGGATGGAGCCCTGCATTGGGCTCCCTGCTCAGCGGGGAGTCTGCTTCTCCCTCTCCCACTCCCCCTGCTTGTGCGCTCCCTATCTCTCTCAAATAAATAAAATCTTTAAAAAAAGATTTGTATAAATTAAATCCACATAAGCTACACAAGGAAATCCTATAAGGAACATACTTAAGTGTAACACTGTAGGTGGAACTCGGGCCTTTTCCGGCTGCCCTCAGTGGGCATTCATTGCTGGGGCTGCCCAGGACAGGGGCCTTGGCGAGGAGGGGGCATCGCCTCTTGGCCTGGATCTGTCCTGCCCACACTGGTACCAGCTCATGTGTACAGTTGTCTTGTCAGAGTCTTTGGTCTCAGGAACCCAACCAGGTGGCCATCAAGGGCTGCACTGGTGGCCTCCAACACCTGGACTCTGGCCCTGCAGCCCCACTAGCATCTGCTGATGCTTCGCCTGGTCCCCGCTGGGTGGTGATGCTGAAGCCTGCAGGTTTCCTCACAACACATGTCTTGCTGCTCCTGGCCACATGGGAAATCATTTGGCTTTCCACTGGGGACATTGTGGCTTTGATGTGGAGTGGGCCTTGGCACCCCCATGTAGCTCCCATAGCCTGGGGCTCAGGCTGTTCTTTGGGGTCTTTCCTTCTCTGGGAACTCCAGGCTGGGATGGGGCATACCTCCTTTCCACTCTGGAGCCCCCAAATCTGAGCGTTTCTATCATCTCCTCCCATCCGTGCCCAAATGAGTCTGGCTTTTCAGACTCCAAAGCCAATTACCTGGTCATTTCTTTTCCACACCCTTCAGTGATGTCCTGTGTCGTCATATGGGGTACAGAGCCAAACCCTGAGCACGTACTATGAATGCCTGGCAGAGTTAGGGTCCCCACACTGGTCCACATCACATCCCTCAGGCGGGGCAGGCTCCTTGGCCCAGCCCCACAGTCTTCGAGCCTCCTGTGGGATGTGGGCTGTCGGCAGCAGGGGGCCACCGTTTCTCTCTCATAGGCCTGGTGCACAGCTTGAAATCCCACAGTTAGAAATGTTTGCCTTTGGGAGTGGGTGGTAACCAGGATTTGTGTCCCAGGACTGAAAAGAGCATGGGGCCTGGCTCTAGCCTGGCCCCTTACTCCAGTGGGACCTGGAATGGCCACTTCTCTTCCAGGGAACCCAGGGTCCTCATCAGTGAAATGAAGGGGCAGCTCAAGGGCCCAAATCAGTTTACAGAAGAGATTTGTTTGGGGGTACACCAGGGGTTTAGGACCCAGACGCTGTTGTCCTTCCCAGCAAGTGTGTGTCCCCACCATTCACTGGCTGTGGGACTCATTCACTAGCTGGGGCCAGTCACGTTTGTACTCCTTTGTGGTAGGGTGAATAATGACCCCCCCCAAGATGTCCATGTTAGACTCCCCAGAATCTGTGATATATTCCCTTACATGGTAAACAGGACTTTCCAGGGATCTCAAAATGGGGAGATTCTCTTGCATTATCTGGATGGGCCCAATGTATCACCTGGGCCCTTAAATGAGGGAGGCAGAGGGAGGTTGACTACAAAAGACATCCTTAGGGGGATGTGCTATGAGAAAGACTCCACCAACCGTTGGCGCGTTTTGAAATTGGAGGAAAGGGCCATGCGCCGAGGAGTACAGGTAACTTCTGGAACCTGGACAAAGCAAGGAAGCAGATTCTCTCCTGGAGCCTCGAGAAGTAACACAGCCCTGTGGATGCCTTGGTTTTAGCTCAGGGAGACCCCTTAGGACTTCTGACTTCCAGAACTGTATAATAAATCCATGTTGTTTTAGGCCAGTGCATGTGTAGTAATTTGTTAGTAGAGGCAGTAGGAAATGAGTATACCCCCAGACAGTGGATCTTGACTGGTGCTGATGAGAACCCCCAGCAACATTTGACCATGTCCGGAGACATTTTCAGCTGTCACAGTCAGGTGAGGAGTGAACTGGATCGAGTGAATAGAAGCCAGGGGTGCTGCTCAGCATCCTAAAACACCAAGGCAGCCCTCGTAACTTCAAGAATTACCCAGCCTGAGATGTCATGCCAAGATTGAGAAACCTTGCCCCAGACTGACAGATGCCGTTAGCTCTCAAATCCTGGGTGGCTGCCGGCTCAGTCAGCCTCAGCCTTGTTCAGTTCTGGCTTTGGAGCAAGCCGAGAGCTCAGGCCTTGAGGAGACCAGGATGAAGACTTCAAAGTGCTATTGAGGGGCGCTTGGGTGGCTCATTCGGTTAGGTGTCTGCCTTCGGCTTGGGTCATGATCTCAGGGTCCTGGGATTGAGCCCCAAGTTGGTCTCCCTGCTCAGCGGGGAGCCTGCTTCTCCCTCTACTACTCCCTCTGCTTGTACTCTCTCTCTCCCTCTCTCTGTCAAATAAATAAATAAAAATGTTAAAAAAAACCAAAGTGCTATGGATTGAGTGCTTGTTTTGTGCTGGTCCAGTTCCTGCACAAGGAGGATTCAAGGAACCCCCGGGACTGTGTGCAGCTCCAAGGCTGGGGTGGGGCTTGCAGGATAACCCAGCAGAGACCAGGTGGGTGCTTGGGGTTGCTTCACATCTTGGTCCTCCGTAATGTCCTGACTGGTGAGAAAGTTCTTCCTCGTTTACTGCAGAAATCACTGTGTGCCTAGAGTTGAAGTCCATAGTAGGGCCCGGGAAGTGCTCTGGAGAAGACTCAGCCCTGTATGGCAACATTAGAACTTGATTTTCCTCTTAATCTATGTCTCCAGCCCCCATTCTGGCTGGTGGCAGTAGATGGGTGATCCTAATCTAGAGTTGGAGAGAGCGTGCACCTCTCCCTCTGGGCAGTTTTCTGAGAATACCCGCGGCGGCCACACGATGGCAGCCTTGCACAAACCAAAGCCTGCTCAGCCCAGGACCACAGACCCAAGCAGGGTGTCCCAGGGCAGTGGACACCCACCGGCTTTCCTGCAGAAACCAAAGAGGCCCAGCCTGGCCAGGGGGGCGTCTTTAGTTGTAGTTGGGAACACCGAGCTTTATAAGTTAAAGAAACAGGAGTGCAGACTGCACATACCTGCTTCTGTGAATCTGTTTCGTTGATGTGTTTTTGAAAGGGAAAAATGTTTAGCTTTCATTGTGAGTCCAGGAGTGTAGACACGTTTCAAATTTCCCCATTTCTTCATTAACCCTATGGGCTTGCCAATGCAAAAATAAAGACGTGGGGCTTCCAACACACCGCAGTGCACCCTGCCTCCCTTTGCTGCTGGGTAAAGTGGGAGCCCTCGCCTCCTCCCCAGATCCTGCATGGGCTGAGTGCTTTGGTGATGCGGTCTCGAAAGGGAAGCAAGTGTGCTGCTGGTCAAGGGAACCGTGCCTTCTTGGTTTTCTTCCACCTGTTTGTGTGGCCCCCATCCTCCCCATCAGCATTGGGATGTAGGGAAATGGGGAGATCGTTCCCTTTGGTTCTCCCTCTCGTTTTATTTTTTTATTTTTTATTTTTAAAGATTTATTTATTTATGTGAGAGAGCGAGAATGAGAGAGAGTACGTGAGAGGGGGGAGGGTCAGAGGGAGAAGCAGGCTCCCCGCTTGCGGGACTCGATCCCGGGACTCCAGGATCATGACCTGAGCCGAAGGCAGTCGCCTAACCAACTGAGCCACCCAGGCGCCCCTCCCTCTCGTTTTAAAGATTTTATTTATTTGTTAGAGAGAGAGAGAGAAACAGAGAGAGCCCAAACAGGAGGGGGAGAGGAAGAGGGAAGAGGAAGAAGAGTGATGCGGGGCTCTATCCCAGGACCCCAGGATCATGACCTGAATCGAAGACAGATGCTTAACTGACTGAGCCACCCAAGCGCCCCAGTTCTCTTTTAAAAACAGCTTTATTGAGGTATAACACACACATAAGAAACTGCATGTATTTAGTGCGTACAATTTGATGCGTTTGTCCATATGCACGCACCTGTGCAACCATCACCACGATATCTGGGTAATGGACTGATCTGTCACCTCCAAAAGTTTCCTGTGTCCCTTATATTGGTGTAAAAACACCTACATGAGATCTACCCTCTTCACTGGTTTTAAGCATATAATCCAGTATGGTTGACTGGAGGTGCTCTGCTGTATGTTAGATCTCTAGAACTTACTCATGTCGTGTCACTGGCCCCTCCCCCAGCCCCTGGTAACCAGCATTCAATTCTTTGCTTTTAGGAGTTTGATTATTTTAGATGCCACATATACGTGGAATCCTGCAGTATTTATCCTTCTGTGTCCAGCTTCTTTCACTCAGCAGAATGTCCTCCAGTTTCATCCATGTTGCTGCAGATCATAGGATTTCCCTTTTCAAGGCTGAATAATATCCCATTGCATGCATGTTCCGTATGTCCTTTCCCTGTTCATCTGTGGGCGGGCTCTTGGTTTCCATGTCGTGGTTATTCGTAATGCTGCAGTAAACAAGGGGGTGCAGACAGCTCTTCAAGATCCTGATTTCAATTCTGTCTCTTTAAAGGTGCCCCCCAGGGCAGGACTCTCTCAGCCAGACTCATTTTTGGCATTCGATAGCATTATATTTTTCTTACTCAGCACATTCCCTTCCTTCTGTGTACCACTGCAGGGGGTCCCAGGAGGCCCAAACCTAGCTTCCCCGGGGAGGGTGCATTGACTGACCAAGGAGCAAAGCTCGCAGGGGAGGAACACAGATCCCAGGCGCCTTGGTGCTCCTCCTTCCAGGCCCCTGCCCCCAAGCTCCCTCTCAGCTCTGCTGGCCCCTCAGTATTCTCCCCTGGGAGAGAGGGGTTCAGGAAACGCTGGGGGGACCACATACCTAGAGACAGGTCACCATACAACTGTGATTTGGCCTCGCTTCTCCCCTTCTCTTTCATCAGTCTGGCCCCATTTTCTAGATTGTTCCTTTGAGGGGTTTGTACCCTCTGTCCTTGGAGCTAGGAACCTTAGCTGACCCAGTTTAATTTGGAGTGGGAATATTCTTGATCGAGTAAGGGAGAAAATTGTAGTAAGAGTCAGGGGATTGTGACCTAGCTCATATCTGCCCACCCCCCGGTTGGGGGACTTGGGCAGGCTTCCATCATCTCCATAGAGTGAGGGGCTCCCTGGGGGTGCTCTAAAGGCTCTCCCTGACTCTCTGCAGAAACTTACACTACCATACATCTGTTTAGCTTGTCCGAGTGACTGTAGGCAAAGATGCAGGTATGGCCGTGGCTCACCCCCGGGCTGCCTTGGTCTCCTCCACCCAGAGCATCACAGCAATAATCATGGAGGAAGTAAGTTGGGGACCTGAGATGACTAAATGGCCAGGTAAGAGCATGCTGGAAACCACCGAGTGTCTTGTGGCTCCTGAATAACGTCTTGCCTCAGTGAGGGTAGGAGACTAAGGGTGCTGTATTAGTCAGGGCTCTCCAGAGAAAGAGAACTAATGAAGTATTTACCTCTCCGTCTACCTACCTACCTACCGACCTGTCCATCTCTAAGAAGAGATTTATTATAAGGAATTGGCTCGTGCAATTATGGAGGCTGAGAAGTCCCAGGATCTGCCATTTTCAAGCCGGAGGCCCAGGAAAGTTGGTATAAATTCCAGTCTGGGTCTGAAGGACTGAGAACCAGGAGTGATGAGGGTGTAAGTCCCTGTCTAAGGGGAGAAGACTGAGATCTCAGCTCATGCAATCAGGGAGGTAGGGAGGGAGGAAGAGAGAGAGAATGAATGAGAGCTCACTTTCTCCACTTTTTTGTTCTATTCAGGCCCTTGGTGGATTAGGATGATGCCCAATAATTGGGGAGGGCCATCCTCCATCTTCTTTTTTTTTTTTTTTTTTAGAGATTTTATTTATTTATTTGACAGAGAGAGACACAGCGAGAGCAGGAACACAAGCAGGGGGAGTGGGAGAGGGAGAAGCAGGCTTCCCACCGAGCAGGGAGCCCGATGCGGGGCTCGATCCCAGGACCCTGGGATCATGACCTGAGCCGAAGGCAGACGCTTAACGACTGAGCCACTCAGGCGCCCCAGGGGAGGGCCATCCTCCATCTTCTTAACTCAGTCTACTGATCCAATTGCTAATCTCATCTGGAAACCCCCTCACAAACACACCCCAAAATAATAGTTAGCCAAATTCCTGGGCACCCTGTGAACCAGTCAAGTTGACGCATAAAATTAGCCATCACGGATGCTGCGGCAGACCCAGCAGCCTTGGGATGGAGGGAAGAGGACCGAGCCCTAAGCTAGCGGTGCTTTGGCCACATTTGGGGCCTGCCGTCCATGCCTCCTGTTCCAGTGGGCTCTCACTTCCCTTCCCTGGACCCCAGAGTGCGTGGGATGTGGTGGGCACACTGGAGAGGACCTTAGCAGAATAGCACAGTGATTGCTTGTGTTCTGGTGTGACCAGCTAGCTAGGGTTCCGCAAAGAGAGCCCGTGGACCTTACCCCGCCTGGGATGTGGGGTGATGTTGAGTGGTGTGCAGATGACCACTTTGAATCATTCTGGGTTGATTTTGAAAGGAGTCTTCATTTGTGGAAGGATGTTACTGTTTTGATTTACAGTTGTGATAGGATGTTTAAAACCCATTTTTGTAAGTGGAATAGCTAAATTGACTTAAGAAAAATAAGTCGGTAATAGTACACATGGCAACACTGCAGGAGTGATGTGGGTATGACGGAGGTTGGAAAACAGCAAAAAGACTTGACCTGGAAGGACGTCTCTTAAACTTACAGCAGTGAACTGATCAGCAAGGGCGCTGGTAAAAGTTTGTTAGGGATTTTCGCATCTTGCTGTTTTCTTCCCCTGTACCTCTCTTGGGTCTGTGATACTTTTCTCTCCTCGATTCTTAGACTGCAAGGAGACGGTAGTCAGTTGGCCAAACACACCCGGAGTCTGGAGATTTGGCTTTGTGTTCTGGTTCTTCCACTTTCCGGGTAGGTGATCTTGGATGAGCCTTTTAACCTGTCAGGGCTTCAGTCTCCTCATCTGTGAAACGGGGATAATGAGATCCTGGGCCCCAGGGTTTGTTGGGTGATCCCATATGCTGATGTATGCAGGGACTTCTCACCTGTAAGGCATGTGCCGTTGGGTTGTCACGTTGGCTGTTCTGCCTTGAGGTTTGAGTGGGGCAGGCGACCCCAACCGAGGCCAGGCAGAGCATGCGTTGGTCAAGACAGGATGAGTCTAAGCTGCCTGAAAAGAAGCTGGTGGGAAGTGAGCATGGAGAGACTGTTGTCATCTTGTGGCTACAGGGGAGGGCCAGAAAATGGAACTAGAGCTGAGAGATGGGGATGCACCAAATCCTAGTGGCTTTGATGGAGTCCCTGGATCCAGCTGCACCTGAAGCTAGACCTTCCCCTAGATTTTTCAAGTGATAGCAGTCTCTCTCTTTTGCCTAAGCCAGTTTGAGGTTTTTTTTTTTTTTTTTTTTTAACTTGAAACCAAGAGTCCAGACTGATATTCTTTTTTCTCCAATTTGCTCTGTCTTTTGTAATAATGGAAGGCAAAGAGGTTACACACAACTACAGATGGTTAGAGCTGTTACTGGCCTCCAGGACAATCTAATTCTGCCCATTTGCTTGATGTATGATTTCCATGGGCGTTTGCACTTTTGCCTCTGTGGGCCCCTTTCTCCATTAAAAAAAAAATTATATTTTGCTATTCTGTTAGTATAAAGATGAATCTAACCCAGGACAGAGTTTATTCTTTTTTTTCTTTATTATTTTAAAATAAAATATTTCCTTGAGCCCTAGGCAGAGTGCATGCTGTGCTAATGGATAAGTCAACTCTGAGGGTGTTAGCTTTTCTCCAGCTTATATACAATTTTGTCACGGGCAAACATTTGTAACGAATACTTAGTTCCCAGTTACAGGCAAATCACCTTTTCAATTGATCTTTGATGCAGTTAAGAGCCACATCAACTGAGACCCAGTTCTTAACAGAGCAGGTATAAACAATGTTGTAGATTTTGGTGGGCAGGGTTCAACCTATTAATCACTCGGTGAATTCACCTTGGGTGAATTTATCGGCGGTCTGACTGGCTGTGAAGGCGGGCGCGGAGCAGTGCTCTACTTCTGATTGGTTGGAAACGTTTGTGTTGTGATTGGCTTGTATATGATGGGGATGGGACTCAGGACAGTGCTCACTTCTGATTGGCTAAATACCCTTGTGGTCTGATTGGACAGAATGTGATAGGCTATTACCAAGAGCACTGCACACTTCTGATTGGCTGGACACGTGCTCGCTTATTGGCCTGGGTGTCAGGCAAAGCCTGCAAGCTCAAAATTGGAGGCTGAGAATACGGTCCTGTCAAGGAATCACGCTGGTTGTAGCAGCGCAGAAGCTTCGCATTTGTGTTAATACATCTCAGTCATGGAATGGCCTCAGTACCAGTCTTTCTGGGAAGGTTGTGGAAAGCACACGAACATTAACTTTGCAGAGATGATGTAAAGCTGTCCCTCCGTGAGTGTGGATGGTAGGTACACTGACCTCGTTGTCCTGCTCGATGCTGTGGTTGGAACCAAGGGTCTTCGCGGGGTCAGCAGGCCTGGCGCTGGGTCTGACCTTGTCTCCTGGTGGATTCCAACCTGTGATGGCGTGGGAGTGGGAAAGAGAGCCCCAGCGTTCAGCTCCATCTTATCTCCTCCTCCTTGTCCTCCAAGTCCCTCCCCGGCTTTTCCTAAGAGAGTTGCCAGACTGAGGTCCTGGAACGATGCCAGTGTAACTGGGGTAAGATAAGTGCAGACCAGGGGTGCTTTCCAAATGTTTAGGGAGAAGCAGTCCAGCCTAAATAACTACGAGGCTTAAAAAAAAAAAAAAAAACCACCAACCAAACAAAAAACTATTAGGCTTAAGCAGCGGGTCTCAGAGTGGGGCCCTAGATGAGCACCATCAATGTAACCAAGAATGTGATAGAAATGCAGATTCTCAGGCCCCACCCCAGACCTACAAGTCAGAGCCTTGGCTGTGGCCCAGGAATCCTTGTGTTAACAAAGCCTCCAGGTGACACTGATGCGCACTCAGGTCTGAGAACCTGTGCCCCTTTGAGGTGTCTCTTCCCCAAAGAACACAGCCTTCCTCTCTTCGAGGAGGAGGCCTTTCCGTAGCAGCTTTGCTAACCCGCAGGCCAGGCAGACAGGCACTCGGTGCTGGCTGGCTTTAGCCCTGGCAGGAGGCCCTGAGACCCGAGAGGCCCCGCACCGGGTTCCATGCACCCGGGAGTCCCAGGAATCCTGTGCCGCTTCCCTTTTGGGTCCCTCATCAACATCCAGGTCGAATAGGTCAACCCCCCTGTACACGTTTTGGCTTTTACGTCTCTTACCGACGTGGCAGCGGTAGCCGATCTTGTTATCTCAGAAGCTCGGGAGGCCGCGTCAAGGCTCTGGGACCACGGATGGGGCGGGCCACGTTTTCCCTGGAATGAAAGCCGGGTCTCGGCGAGCGGACCTCCGCAGCTGCCCGACGCGGCCACTAGATGGCGCTGTTGCACTTTCCTGCGGGCTGCGCGCCGGCACGCCTCCCAGCTTCCCCGGTTCCACCAGAGTCCCCGAAGTGAAATAACAACGTGCCATTGTGAGCCGAGGCCTATTTCACTAAGATGTTCAGGAAATGATATGCAGCCAGGAGGCTTTGGCCAGGGGGAATGCTGACTGTGGGGTTGTAGCTGGAAAGCTCTTTAGGACTTTACAAGTCTCCCTCTCATCCACTGCATGCCTCCCCCCGGGCTCCCAGCCCTAGCCCCTTGGGGTGGCATAGTTCAGGTCACAGGCCCTAATATCCGTCGGCGGAGGAGTGCTCATAAAAGTGGTGACAGGCTATTTTCTTCCCCGGGAAAGCCTCTAATCTGATTGCATCCCTCTTGTTCTTTTGTGTATCTGTGCATCATTTTAGCAGTGACAGGAGTAAAAGGAGACCCAGCGCAGATTGGCAGGGGACCTGCAGAAGGCCTCCAGAGGGGCATAGCTTTCTGCTGGGTTTGAGGCTATCAGGCGAGGGCACGTGAATGCGTGGGCCTGTGGGCGTTGGGGGGGCACCAGGCTGGTCCTGGGTTTAGGGCCAGCCGAAGGTTGGAGGCAGCCTCAGTCTCAGGGCCTGGCGGTGCGTTAGACGCACCCTGGAGTTCTGGGTAGCAGAGGGCCACGGCTCCTAGCACCCCTGGACTTGGCAGTCTCCTTGGAAGGTACAGCAGCGGCAGAGACGATAAGGTGCTTTCTGTGTGCTGGACACTGTTCTAAAAGAAGTAACTCGTGCGATCCTCACCACACCCCACGACCGAGGGACCGTCCCGTACCAGATTACCAGGTGAGGAAACAGAGGCACAGAGGGTCTGAGTCAGGCCACACCTGAAGAAGGGCGGCCCCTAAAAGCCGTCCCTGGAAGCCGTGTCCAGCCTGAGGGGGCTGCCCCTGTTGGGACATCTTGAGATTTGTCTCTTCTCACTGGCATTAGAAGAAGCAGAGGGCCCCGGTGCTCTGGGGGCGCATTGCTCCACTGGCATCCTCACCTCCTCTCCCCCCCAGATCAGCTCCCCAAGCCCTGGGGCTGCCGGGGAAAACCAGGTCAGCCCCCACAGGGCACAGCTTTGAGTCCATCGGAGAGGCTGAAAAGAAAGCGCTCAAGCAGCTAAGGCCGCCAGGAGGCATGGGCGAGGCTCTGGTTTTAGAATTAGGCTTCTCAAGAAGAGAAGCCGGGCCACAGGTGCAGGGGGCAAGACCAGGTGAGGGCAAGGGAGCCTCAGGGAGGGAGCAAGACGTCCACATGCAAGAAACAGTGGTGTGAATGGTGCCCCTGAGGTGGTCCCATCTCAGGGAGTGCCACCCCTTCACCTCACTGCTCTGCCTGGCCCCTCCTTTGCGTCCTGCCCCGGGGCTAACTCATCTGTAATTTCACTTTCCCATTTTACTTGTTCTGACATCTTTTCAAACTTCTCTCTTAGAGCTTTCGGCAGTTTGTGGTGAGGAATTTACTTGTATGATTTCCAGTTTCTCATCTGTTTCCCCCTCCTCCGGTCTGTAAACTCCGTGAGATTGTCAGTTTCAATCCCTACTATATCTGGACCTAGGGAGGCTTCTGGAACATAGTGGATACTGGAGAAGATCAGAACGGTTCCTCTCCTGGGCCCATGCTGGTGCCGCCCCTGCCCGATCCCAGTTTGTCGCCGGCTAATGCTCTGATGGCGGAGCATTCTCTACCTCTGCTGGCAGCCACTCAAGATCAGCTTTAAACACCAAGTTTTTATGTGGAGTTAATTTTAAATGGACAGGAGCTGCAAAACTGCAGCTAGTACCAGGTGTGTCCTCGCGCCCCTTACTCAGATTTGCTCTGTGTGTAATATTTTCTTCTGATCCGTTCAAGGTCTCTACATGTATCATGGCCTTTTAAACCTGAATATCTCAATGTGAATTTTCCTAAGAATGAAGATGATTGCTTGTGGGATCACAGTGAAGTTATCAATATCGATTTCATTGGTATAGTACTTTCCTTTAATCTATCTGTACTCTAGTTCTGTCACTTGTCTAATAATGTCTTTTATTACCTCCGCCCCTGCCCCCAGTAGTACAGGATCCAATTAAGGAGCAGAGACTGCATTTATTCATCATGTCTCTTTAGACCCCTTTCATCTGCAGTGTTACCCCAACAGTTCTTTCTTTTATGACCTTGACGTTTTTAAAGCATATACTATCTCTAATTTTTTTTTTTTTTAAAGTGGGACGTCCCTTGTTTTGCGCTTGTCCGGTGTCGCTGTATGATTGTGCTGGGGGGGCACAGTGCAGGGGATGTTGTTCCTTCTCGGGTGTGACATCTGGAGGCCGATTTAGAGCCAGAACCTTCCCCTCCTCCTCCTAGCTCGAGCTGGTTCTGTTTCTCTTTGCTTCCACAGGATCTGTGCATATGCTGTCGTGTCAAAAGGTGGCTCTTTTTCAATGTGGGCTCTGGGAAAAAAAAAAAATGTCTTTCTTCTCCGCTGTGGTTGCAAGAGCTGAATGAGCCTCCTGGCTTTTGGCAGGAAGTTCCGACGTCAGGCATGAGTGATGCCGGAGGCTCCCACGCCTCGCAGACATCCCGTTCTCTGGACCTACGGCCAGGCTGCTCTGCTCAGCCCTCCCCCAGGAGCAGCTCCGGCCTGGGAACAATCTACCTTTTCCCTTCTTGGCAGTGTTGCCGCATAGTTTTTAAAACACTCCCATGTGTGTTATGGGTACACACGGCAGGGGTTTGGAGAAAACACTTGGAAGGCGTCCTCACCCTTGGAGCTTTAAAATGCTGCTGTCCCAAGAAGAGGGGACATTGGAAGGGGATGACTGGCCTACCAGAGGTGACCCACCAACCAGTTGTCACCAAGGAGGGGATGGTGGAGAACCAGACCGTAGGGGACGTGCTATGACTATAGCAATGACACCCTGTAGGTGTTTTTTTCCGCACGATCCTTGCCAGTCCCGGCAAAGAAGAAGGACACACCTTTTTTGATGCTTTAATGCATCCATGGGGGAAGGCAGCCTCGGGAGGTGGAAGGGGTGCCCAAGTTTGAGTCTCGGGTTCAAATCTTGGTTCCGGATCTGATTAGCGTGAGGCCTTAAGTGTCTCGGGCTCCCTCCCAAGTTCAAAGTGTGTAACCCTGAGAGAAGGCAGAATGTCTCTAGTGGGGGTTATATTTGCACACAGTCGGTGCTTCCAAAACAAGGAGTTCCCCCCCCATCCTGTCTTTTCCCTTCACTCCTCCCCCATGGAAGCTGGAGGAGGTGTTGGATGTGCAGCCGTGACCCAGGCCCAGGTGGGCACAGGCATCTAGAAATGCTGACGGCATTGGCATTTTTGATGACTGCATTGGTTCGAGGGCCCCCGGGATTTGTTTTGATCAGAAGCAGAAATGAGGATTGTGTGCTGATTAAGGGTGATGCTGCCTGATGGGCCAGGAGGGGTGTCTGGCTTGACATCAACAGCTGGGCTTGGATGGGTACAGTTTTGGCGTTGAAATTCTAATACATCGATGAAGCCAAAATTAGTAATGTTCCTTTGTCCTGGCTTTACGTTTTTCCAGAGAAATGTGCCTCCCCTCCCAGCTTCCCTCCCGTACCTCAGCGAGCCAGTTGCTGTGTCATAGGCACAGGGGACAAAGCAGTGAACAAGAAAAGACCCACCGCCTGCCTGGATGGAGTTGAAACTCCAGACCAGGGCTTCTCACTCTGGGCAGTATTAGCCTTTGGGGTGGAGAACTCTGTGCTGGGGGGCTGTCCTGTGCCCTGTAAGGAGCTTCAGCAGCATCACTCCACACGCTTGATGCCAGTAGCATCTCCCTTCCCCCCAAAGTTTTGACAATCAATGTCTCCAGGCATTAGTCAGCACCCCTGGGTGACACAGAGCACACTGGTTGAAAACCGCTGATCCGATGGCAGAGACGGACCAATCACTGAGCCTCTGCGGAGGCGGAAAGGGCCTCCGCTGAGGCTCTGTTCTAGAGGCTAGGCAGTGGATCGGGCACTCATGTCGTAGTACCTGCCTGTTGAGCAGGTAATTGAGCACAGGCCCCCAGAATCTCCAGTCAAGAGGGGAACTGTCTGAATATCATGGGAGGATCGTGATGGATGCTCTGAATTGGCACCCAAAGAAAGTAGGTGGAGGTTATCTGTGAATAAGGTGAAGAATACAACGGCCTTCCCTGTTATTCTGCTTTGACCTTCCCCTCACCTTGACATGACTGCGGGGGAGAAGCGTGAGTTCATTTGGTGGCAGGTGGGCAATGTGCACTTCTTCTACCTTTCCATTAAACCTTGAATTCCCGCAGCGTGTCTGTGGCCCCTTAAAGGAGCGGCGGCGAAGAGTGTGCAAATGGATTTCTCTGTGCCGGCTCCAGGGGACCAGACTCAGCTTTTGCCAAATGCTTGGCTGTATCTGGCGCTTGGCAGAGGTGTATCTACATCTGCTGCCTGTGATGTCCAACAGGAGAGTACCATCTGATTCAAGAATCCTTTGCAGAAGATGCTGTCAACACTCCGCCCCAGGTCCAGCTGAGTTCCTTTCTCCCCGCTCAGCTCCGGAGTGTTGATGGGTCAATCAATGTGGTGCTTGCAATTTTCTCTCCACTGGGGATTCTCATGGGGCGGCGGTGAGCCCGTGTGCACGCATGCATGCGAGCTAGCTCCGTGGTCAACACGCACGCATTTAAAGTGCTACAAGATGCTGCTGGAAAGGATTTTTATCTTACTTATTGGACCGTTGAAAGAGACCAGGCCGGCTCCAAGTTCCTCAGAAACTCAAGGATAATTACAAGCATTTCAGCATTTCAGCATTACAAACATGACATCAACGTGGAGATTCTTTTGTGGAACAGGACATGAGTTGGCCATTTCAGTAACTGAATTGGTGTGTTTGGAAACCCCTCTCAGTGAAATAGTTTTCTAAGAAGCCATCTTTGAGAATATATTCTTTAAAAGGAAAACTGTTCTTGGGGTGCCTGGGTGGCTCTGTCGGTTGAGCATCCGACTCTTGGTTTCGGCTCTGGTCATGATCTCAGGGTCGTGAGATCGAGCCCTGCATGGGGCTCCTCACTCAGCAGGGAGCCTGCTTGAAGATTCTCTCTCTCTGCCCATCCCCCACTCTAAAATAAATACATACATAAATCTTAAAAAAGGAAAAGTGTTCTAAGCACCAAAACTAACAATGGTGGGGATGATGTTTATGATGACAAGGACAGATCCACGCAGTTTCAATTTCCAAAGGGCTTTTAGGTCCCTCTCAGTCTCTCGGGCTCTAAACTTTGCAGTAATCTTTGTGATCTGTCTGTCCTGCACCTCTCGTGGTCAGCCAGTTACTGAGGTCCCTAGTGTTTCTGTCTTTCGTCAGTCCTGGGTGGTCCAGTCCTTTCTGTTCCCATCACCCTCCTTCAGCCCCTCATGTGTCTTTTCTAAACTTTGACAAGGGCTGTCTAATGGGTCTGCTTTCTCCTTTTACTTTGTCACTCAGCTTCCAGTAATTTCCTGAGCATCCCAGTATAGCTATCTATTGCTGTGTAATAAATTATCCTGCCCCCCAAATATACTGGTTCAAACCAACAAATATTTATTATCTCACACACTTTAGAGAGTCAGGAGTTTGGAAGCATCTTAACCAAGTGGTTCTGGCTCAGGGCCTCTGGTGAGGTAGCAGCCAAGATGCTGGAGTCCCAGTCATCTGACGGGTTGACTGGGGCCAGAGGGCGCACTTCCAAGATGGTGCGCTCCCATGTTGGTGGGAGGCCTCAGTTTCTCCATGTGGGCTTCTCCGTAGTGCTGCTTGAGTGTTCTCACGACATGGTAGGTGGCTTTTCCCAGAGCAGAGGGTCCACGAGAGAGAACAATGGGTAGGATGCAATGCCTTTTAAGACCCAGTCTTGGGGCACCTGGGTGGCTCAGTTAGTTAAGCATCTGCCTTCGGCTCAGGTGATGATCCCACCGTCCTGGGATCGAGCCCTGCATTGGGCTCCCTGCTCAGTGGGGAGCCTGCTTCTCCTTCTCCCTCTGCCTGCCGCTCCCCCTGCTTGTGCTTTCTCTCTCTGCCAATAAATAAATGAAATCTTAAAAAAAAAAAAAAGACCTAGTTTTAAAGTCAGATACCCTTTCTTCCCCCAAATTCTATTTGTCAGAATCTAGCCCAAACTTTAGGAGAGGGGACTTAGGTTCCACCTTTGAAGGGAGCAGTTCTGAAGGATTTGGGGACCTATTTTAAAATCACCATAGCCCTTATATAAATGTTACTCTCTATTTTTCTAAGGAAGTTAGTCTATAAAGCTCTTCCATGTTGGTTTATCCCAGCTGAGACAGACAAGCTGCCAGCAAAGTTAGCCAGACCTGCTAGATCTTTGCTTAGCACCCTCCAGGGGCTACCCTTTTCCTATAGGAGTCAGCACAAAGTTGCCCCCGCAACATTCTACCTACCAGCCCGGCTGGATGACTTGCTCTTTTCTGGACACGTCCTGGCTTCCCCATCCTCTGCCTCCACTGATTCCCATCACCCTTTGAACCCCTGTTTCTCCTTTATCCCTGTTTTCAGTCACCAAGCCCCGCTGACTTTGCTTTCTCCATCCTTTTGAAAATCTGGTCCCTACCTCATTCTCTCCCCTTCCCGACCCCAGGTCAGACACCTGGCCTCCCACCAGCACTCCTGTGGGAGCCTCCCCTCTGGACTCTCTCCGTTTCTGTTGACTTCCTCACTGATAGCCAGAGATACAGTTGTCCCCTGATCCATCTAAAGTGCATCTCTGACTCTGTTCACTCCTTGCTTAAAATCCTTCCCTGCCTCTCCACCAGGGGCGGGCTAGAGTCCAGCTTCTGTCCGTGATACCCAAGACGCCCTGTGCCTTGTCTGCCAGCCCGCTCTCAAGTCCCCGTTTTGTTCTTGTAGCACCAGAACCCTTGCTGGTGTAGTCGCATGAGGCAGTTCCCCACCTTTGCGTCTTGCTCCTGGTTCCCTTTGGCAGGTGGGATGAAGGACAGGGGAGAAAGGAAGCAACACCATAGGAGCCCTGTGAATGTAAGCCCCAAGAGTCCAAAGATATCTTGGGGAGCACTGAACTTTCCATCTGGCAAGGAATGGGGCTCCCAGTTGATTTTATATAGGCCTCAGAGGATGGGCTTACATAAAGATTCTGAAGCCAAGGTGCTAATTAAACTCCCTAATGATCTTGACCTGGAAAATGAGGTCCTTTCCTGAGTCCCCTGTAAGCCTTGGCAGAGCCGGGGGTACTGCTGCTGCTAATAACTCACAGCCGTACCTGGCAGAGTAATATGCCCAGAGGACTTTCTGCTGTTTTGCACGTTTTAAAACTCACTTCCAAATTAGGGAAAGAAGCCCTTTCTCACTCCCGTGCAAGAATCTGAATTCTTTGAGGCGTTCTGTCTTGTACTCGCCCAACACAGGCAGTATTGTGATAGGATGTGCGTGCTCAGTTAGTATGAACACAGCTGACTTTTAAAGAGAGCAGCGAGGGAATTCTGAGTCCCCCCACCCTTTGCTAAAGGCAAAGTAAAGCCATCTTCTGCCATGACCCCCTTCTCTGAGCTTCTGGATCCCGGGAGCAGGTTGATGCCTTTGCCTTCCAGTCATCCTCATGGCACCGCTGTCCGGGGCTGGTTTAGAGGGAGCTTACTAGGTGTTCCTTCTCTTGTGGCGTATTGTGCTTGTTAGTGCTCTTCAGCAACTATGTCCCTTTACTTCCACTCTAGGCACATGTTGGATTTACATCCTGGCCCCTTGGTGGTTGGGTGGGTTCCGGTGATTGTGCATGACCATGTCACCCACAGACTGGGCATTTAATTGTCAATATGAGACCCTCTAGAACTCCCTTTCTCCCTGGCACTGGGGGAAAGAGATGAAAGATGCCCCTGTCCTTCATTATCCCTGGGGATATGAGCACCTTGATATGCTGTGTTTGGTTGGAAGCTGTGCTTTCATTCACTCACTCACTCCTAAATTAATTCACTCATTCATCGTAATTGTTCAGTATGCCTGGACCTCCAAGCTGAGTCCCTTTGCTTGGGACATAT
Organism: Halichoerus grypus; assembly: GCF_964656455.1. Taxonomy (NCBI): domain Eukaryota; kingdom Metazoa; phylum Chordata; class Mammalia; order Carnivora; family Phocidae; genus Halichoerus; species Halichoerus grypus. The sequence goes on along the minus strand of NC_135719.1, from coordinate 24,365,535 downwards.
GACATGACTTTTAACCCGCTGGGATTTTGGTATTGTTTGTTACTGCAGCACAACCTAGCATATCCTGACCAATGCATAGTGTTGGCATTCTTAGCAACTTAATATTTGCCATAACTTCATTTACACAGAGGTGGTGCCTTTGCCTTCCCTGGTTCAACCATTCACATCCCTGGAGGAAGTTTTCTCTGATGGCCTATTGGATGGCTAGAATTTGTTATCATTTTCAAGACTGGGGAGAAAGAAGTTATGGTCTTAATACTTTTGGCACTCAGCTCAGCCATCTGATACCTTAGAATGACCTTGGCATTCTTTGTGAGGTTAACCTTTCCTGTATGGTAACAGATACCCTAGCTTTGCCCACGCTGCTCTCTTGCTCCATAGTAACTACAACTTACTGAGTACCAACCATGCACCAGGCACTGAGCATACCCTATCTCTAATTCTCAGTACAGCTCGATAAGTTGGGCCTTATATTGTTCCCATTTCTTAGATGATACCACCGAGGGACAGTGAGGCTAAATAGTTTACCTAAATTCACTTTGCTAGTGGAGCCAAGATTTGGACCCAGCCCTGGATGTAAAAGTCTATGTTCTTTTTATTGCATCTAGCCAATTCTTCACCAGTTTCTGGGAAAGAAATGAACGATCCCCACTGGGGATATTAACACCTTGTATTCTGTGTTTGGTTGGATGCTATACTTTCATTCACTCACTCCTAAATTAATTCACCCATTCATAAAATCATTCATTCATAACATTACTCATTCATTCATTCACTCATTCATTCAGTGGGCTTTGTTGGGAGTCTGTTAGGGGCTGGGTTTTATTTGGGGCTGGGATTTCAATGTGAACTGGTTTGATTCCTACCCTCAACCTCAATGGACTCACACCCTTGAAGGGATAGCAATATATACATACACGCAGAGACCCACAGAAAGTGTTACCCAAGGAATATGGGCACACTGAGAAGGCGGCTCCCAGTCTGTAGAGGGTGTCAAGTTGTGTTAGGGTTGCCTTGCTGGAGGAGATGACACCAGAAATCATTTTGGAGGTGTTGGGCTTCTATTTCTCTTTGAGAGTCTTTTACTGTTTGCAGCTTCACTTCCCATCCCATCCAACTACATTGGTATTCTAAGGGTCAATGTCATTATCACTAGCCATGAACCTTCCATTTCTGAAGGTCACAATGTCAACGGCTTCTATATTCTATCCTCTTTCCCTGGCAGGCACTCGGCCCCCTTTTTGTTCTCCCACCCCCCACCTCAGCATCCTCATTTCCCGCAGCCCTTACTGAGAAGCTAAGGTGGGGCCTCCTAAAGAATGATGGTATAGAATCCTACCTCTTTGGAGTCATCAATAGATTTTCCCAAAGTTTGGCCTGTCACTTGTTCTTAATGGCTTCAGTTGGTTGTGGAACTATCCAGCAGGAAAAATGAACAGAACCTTCTGAGTATGTTCTCTTCAGATGGCTGGGGTAATTTGAGCAGAAACAGCTTTGCAGCTCTGGGGAAAAAAAATGTAATTCTCGTGTATGAAAAGCGTGAACCAGAGTTGCCATGTTCACTTCTTGTTTTTAAAGCCCCCACAGGCCAAGTCACATATCTGGGTCAGAGGGCCTATTGATTACCTGTCAGGGCCTGAGGTGTAGGTAATCAATAACACTAACCTACAGGAAAGGTGGCCTTGAATGCAGAGATTCCATCACGCTGACCACCCGTTTCTTGTGGTCTGTAAGTACTTTCTATGGAGGCCGAAACTCTTTAAACTAGAGCCTCAAATGCCCCAAATCTGGGGCAACATTCCTATATGCCAAAGCTTTGGGAATGTTTCCCTCTACGTGTGCCAAAGACAGTTTGATCACGTGGTCTCTCAGCTCTTAAACAGCCATGGGGCAAGCAGAGAGATAGAGGAGAGACAAATGTTGCAACAGGAGGGTTCTTGGGGAGAGAGACAAAGAGTGATTTTTGTTAGGAGGTCCCTAGGACCATAACCTTGACCTTTTATTAATGTTTAACCAGGTACTTAAAGCACTTAAAAAACTCCTGCAAATCCATAAGAGCAACGAAGGGCTCTGTGGTGGAGGAGTCTGGCTTTGCCAGGACCGGCTTGTGAAGCTCCCCATGTGGATGATTTTCTTTCTGGAGAGATGTGCCTTAGAGAGCATATTCTGGCTTCTTGTCATGTATTGGCCAAGGGGGTCTGATCCAGAGTTTGTGTTGAGAAGAGCCAAGGTCATGGGAACTGCAGTGGTTCTTGGGGCCATTTACTTAGCTTTCAATTCCTCTTCCTAAGGGGACCCCAATTTTGTTAGGCCCCCTCTCCCAGTACAGCTGTGGGAGGCAGGGAATGTGGCTGGGGAATCAGCATGTAGCAGTCTTCTGGCGGCCGAGCTGAGTCACAGGGTGAGCACAAGATCTATGTTAGCCCAGTGAGAAAAGTTCCAGAGCCTACTGATGGACTGATGGAGGAGGAGCGCTCACTGGTGCAGGATAAGAGCAATCTACCTTGCAGCCTGCCTGTTTGATGGAGGGCTGCTGGTGGTAGCCATTTTGGACCTTCAAAGGACCAGTGTTAAGATGAAGTTGACTGGGAATAACAGAGCACAATCCTTAAAGACACCATTGAGTTGACAAATCAGTGCCCCCACCTGGACACCCTGTTATAGGAAGTCATCAATGTCCATATTATAAAACCAATTTAAATCTGGGTGGTGTGTTACTTGGAGTTGGAATCATCTAAACCGGGCACGGCACTGGCAGATGTTGTGGGTAAAGTTGTGTTCCTGGATTTTGGCCAAATCATGCTGGTTAACGTTACAAAAACCCACAATTTGAGCCACTGAGTATGGGAAGGGGGTTTGAATTTCAGAATGTCTGAAAAAAAAAAAAAAGGCCTGGGAAGTCAAAGTGGTTAATAACAGATCTCTTGATGTAGGGTGTTAGTGGGTGGTGTCCCATAAGGAGGAAGCATGAGTGTTGGAAGCCACAGACCTGGCCTGGTGAGTTGTTAAGATAGTCAGAGGTAACCAACAATACCGGTTCCATGCTGGTGACACTCCTTCATGGTTTGTCATTCCATGAATGATGGAAATTGCACTTAGTGTTGCTTTAAAATGGCACTTTCCCTAAAGAATAGTAGAACCTCAGACAGTCAGAGACCAACCTTCCAGTGAAACCTTCAGCTTTCAAGGAGAACTCCAAACCTGGAAGCACGGGGAGAGAAAAGTCGGGGGGAAAGAGAGGAGTGATACCAGTTGAGCTCATCCTCACACCTCAAAATCATCAGGTAAGATCACAGATGCTGGCTCCAGGCCTACACAAAGTAGAATCTCCCAGCATGGGGTTCAAGAGCCTGCATTTTCAACAGGTGTTCTGGGAGACACTTTGTGGGGAGGTAGCCAGAGTTTTAGACTGTTGCTATTAAGGGCTCAGCACTGACAGGAGCAGCAGTGAAGCTGAAGGTGACCGGATCCTGTTGGGAAGGAAGAGATTAATGGAATTGACTGAGAGACTAACTGTGTGTGTGAGTGTGTGTATTTGTGAGTGTGTGAGAGTATGTATGTGAGAGTGTGACTGTGTGTGGGAGTATGTATGTATGTGAGAGAGTGTGTGGATGGTTGTGTGTACAAGGGTGTGTGTGTGTGTATGTGTGCAATAGCTGTGAGTGATGAGTGTGTAAGAGTGTGCCTCTGTGTGAATGTGTGGGTGTATGAGATGTGCATGAGTATGTATGTGTGTAAGATGTGTATGTGGGTATATATGTGTGTGAGATGTGTGAGTGTGTGTATGTTTGTGAAAGCATGTGAGTTGTGAGTGTATGTGAGTATTGTGAGAGCACTGTGTATGAGTATATGAGTGCAAGATGTGTGAGTGTGTATGTGTGAGATGTTTGAGTGTATGAGGGTCTGTATGTGAGTGTATATGCCTGTGTGTGAGTGTGTGAGAATGTACATGCTTCTGTGAGAGTGTGTATGTGTGTGAGTTGTGTGTGTGAGAGTGGGTATGTGTATGATAGGTTGTGAGTTGTAAGAGTATAGGTGAATGTTGTGAGAGCATGTGTGAGTGTGAATGAGTGTGCAATATGTGAGTGTGTGAGTGTGTGTGGGAGAGGTATGAGAGTGTGTGAGTATGCGGATGTATGAACATGCCTGTGTGTGAGTGTGAGTGTACGTGCTTGTGTGAGAGTGTGCAAAAGTGTGTGTGTGTGTGTGTGTGTGTGTATGAGAGAGAGAGAGGGAGGGAAGTGGCTGGAAGCCAGGAGGCTGAAGGAGGAAACCAACAGGAGCCTGGAGGCTGAGGCAGTGAGGACAGCATTGTCCGCTGAGGAAGGAGGAGCCTTGGTGGGCGGCTGGGCTGGAGGGGGTGGGCAGATGGCCTTCTCTGGAGAAGCACCCTAACAACCCCACACACTAGCTCCCTTTCTGCGAACGAGCAAATGGAAACGTTAGTATTTTATTTAATTATTTATTTATTTTTTAAAGATTTTATTTATTTATTTGACAGAGAGAGACACAGCGAGAGAGGGAACACAAGCAGGGGGAGTGGGAGAGGGAGAAGCAGGCTTCCCGCGGAGCAGGGAGCCCGACGCGGGGCTCGAACCCAGGACCCTGGGATCATGACCTGAGCCGAAGGCAGACTCTTAACAATTGCGCCACCCAGGTGCCCCTGGAAACTTTAGTACGTTAGTGAGCAAGACCCATCAGCAAGTGAGCAATGAGAAGGGGAAACTGGGCGCAGCAGGGCTAGCCTTTCTCATCCGCCTTTCTCCACGTGGGCTGTTGCCCTGTAATGGGCCACTCTTCTCCCTTGGTGACCTGCTCTCCTTGTCCTTCAAGACTCAAGTCGGTGGCTACCTTGAGGAACCCCTCTCTGCTCCATCCCACAGTCCAGGTTGGGGCCTTCCTCTGTGCTCAGGAGCACCGGGGCTTCCCTATGTCCTTGTATTGCCATTCCCTTTCCTGCTGCGCCTTCAGGAGGCTGACATCCTGGAGGACAGTCGCTGTTGTCTGGTGGCCTCGTCAGTAGGGGCTGAGCATGCAAATTGCAGTCTGGAGTTGGGGGCACGCACCCAGATACCCTTCCCTGCAATGCCATTGGTGTGGGCTCTTGCAGACCATGTGGCATCTGTGTGTGTGAGCGTGTTACTCCACCGTGTGTCATCCATATGTGATCTGTGGCATCACATCCATATGTGATCTGTGGCATCACAGCATGCCACAATTCCATCAGACTTGGGGTTGCCTATGAAATGGGGAAGGTTAAGGAGCCTGGGGGGGCAGTGCCAGCAGGGGGCAGCCAAGTGCAGCGGTACCACTGGTTGGGGGATCTGTCCTGAACCTGACCTTGTACAAAATAAGCTGTCCCAGGTGAAGCCCGAGTAGTCGCGCATTTATTAGGCACAAATTTCTGTAGGGTGAGGAAGAGGCTCAGGTAGGCTGGGCTCTGGCTTCAGCCTCTGCAGCCTCACCCTACTTGTTCTAGAAATGGAAGTTCCACTGGGGGTGACTGGCTTGGGGTGGCCGCCCAGGAGCTCTGGGAAATAGCACAGGCCCTGACTTCATGGCACCTTTTTTTCCCCAGTTCTTTTTATTGTGGTAAAACACACACAACAATAAATTTACTATCATAACTGTTTTTAAGTGTGCAGTCAGTGGTATTAAGTACATTCACGTTGTTGTCCATTCCTACTACACATCTCGAGAATTCTTCTCATCTTGCAAAATTGAATCTCTGTCCCCCATTAAACACTAACTCCCCATTGCCTTCTCCTGCAGCTCCCGGCCACCATCACCCTACTTTCTGTCTCTATGACCTTGACTACCCCAGGGACCTCAGGGAAGTGCAATCGTGCGGGTTTTGTTCCTCTGTGATGTGTTTGCTTCACGTAGCATAAGGACCTCAAAGTCCAACGTCCATGGTGTAGCGTGTGTTAGAATTTCCTTCCTTTTTGAGTCTGAGTAATATTCCGTTGTCTGAGTAGACCACATTTTGCTCATCCACTCATCTGTTGATGGGCGTATGGGTTGCACACTGTCTTTCAAAAGTGTTTCTGTCATCAAATAAAACCATGAGGTCGGAGTCTATATTCTCAATTACTATACTTTGGTCTCCTTGAATCATTTCCCTGGAATCCTCTTTGTGTGGTTAACATGATCTCCATGAGGGAGGCATTTGGGAGGCAAAGATAAGCCGTAGTGTGTCTCTCATTGACATTCTGTGTAAGCTGGAACCTAGGATTTCCCTTGGCAAGGACAGTGGGCTGGAGCCCGTTCCCGGTGTCTCAGGTGTTTGCCCAGTGGTGGGGGCTTCTGCCCTAACCCACCCAGATTTCCCATCGTGCCTTCTTTCTACAAGCTGGTGTGTTGTGGTAGACGCTTGGTCCCTAGGTGCTGTGGTTAGATGCACCTGGCCCTCAATGTGTGACCTCAGGCAGGTGACTTTACCTCTCTGAGCCTCTGTTCATTTGGGACCCCAGAAGGTGGCCAAGAGAAACAAATGAGATAGCACGGGGTCTGACCAATAGCGAGCACTGCGTAAATGGGAGTTTCCTTCTCCATTCCCTTTGTGGTCATAAAGAAAATATTACCTGATTGTTTGGGGAATCACACATAGGATGACATGTTGTGTTCTGTTCAGCCTCCCCCTGACCCACACGAGAGAGTCAGGCTGTCACCGAGAGGCCCAGCTTCATGAAGCATTCCATGGAGCCTCCATGAGTCTTTAATAATCTCCTCATTCAAGGGCACAGTGAGGTCCTGAGCACCAAATGTGGTGGTATTGGAAGCCAGCCTACAACCCAAGTCTGGTTGGATGAGAGGGACACTGGACCCACACTGCACCCACTTGAAAGACCTGTGGGGATTGAATCCTGGCCACCAGCTATCACTGATTACAGCTCAGGAGCTCACGGCTGTTGGTCGGTTAGGTTCAGTCAACGTTTTGGACTAAAAGCCTTGCTGAGTTCATGGTCTGGTCCGGTGCAGCATTTGGGGAGCTGGAAACGAGTCTGGTCACCTTAGAAGTTTTCCTTGTGCTATCCTCCTGGTGATAAGGCTCCATTTCAACACAGATGGGGCGTCCACCCCAAGTCAGCAGGACAGACACGCAGAAACAACCAGCAAGTCTGGTGGGATGTCCGAGGCCCAGCTGGCATCCCGGCTGGAGGCTGGTGCAGTTTGGGACCCAGCAAGGGCACGAGAGCATTTCTGGGGGCTCATCCGTAACCACTCCCTTCTCCCTAGCCCTGCTGCCTTCCCCCAATGCTGCCCTGGCTGATACAGTCGTTTCTTCAGAGCCTGGGTCCACGCACATAGAAACAAGAGCACTATGACTAATTATAAAATCATTATATGATTAAACTCAATTAACTTCAAATAACCCTTGAAATTTGTTTAATGTCAGCCCTTGGCCCCACTTGAACTGCTAAATACTGCTCGCCTTTGAAATTCTGATGAGAAGAGCTGATGATGCTGTGGTGCCCGGTGCTCCGAGGGGCACAGCCTGTGCCTCCGAGTGGGGGGGCAGGAAAGGGTGCCGGTGCCGAGGGTCCTGGGTGCAAGTGGAGGGAGGTCTGGGGAGACAGAGGAGATAGAAGCAGGGGCAACGGCAGCTCTGCTGGGCATCAGACCATGAACTGCTGACACAGAGCCCTGAGGAGCCTTTCACTTGGGCTCTGACAAGTTTGTTCAAACCTTTGGCTTTGGCCTTGGTGCCTGTTACAGACTGAATTGTGTCTCTTCCCCAGCTTTCTGCCCCACTCCCCCTAATTCATATGTTGGAGTCCTGACCCCAGTACCTCAAAACGTGACTGGATTTGGAGATGGGGTCTTTAAGAGATAATTAAGTTCACATGAGGTCATGAGGGTGGGAGATAATCCAGTTCGACTGGTGTCCTTGTAAGAAGAGGAGATTAGGACACAGATACACGCAGGGGAAAGACGTGTGAAGACCCAGAGAGGAGAAGGTGGCCGTCTGCAAGTCAAGGAGAGAGGCCTCAGAAGAAACCTACCTTGCCAACACCACGATCTTGGCCCTGTAGCCTCCAGCACCATGAGACATAAATTTCTGTTGTTTAAGCCGCGCCCATCTGTGGTACTTTGTTATGGCAGCCTTATCAAAGTAGCAAAGGGCCTTTCACCCTCTGCTTGATTTGGGCGACCTGTCTGCTACTCAGCACCATTTTGGGGGGCCCCAAAGTCACCTCACTCAAGGAGCTGCCCCGTCAGCCTTGAAGAAGGTAAGACTGGAGCCCTAACAGCAGGGGCAGGAGGCAGGTACCCCTCAGACTAATTCTGAGTAGAAAGATGAGGGATTGTGAAAATGATCCAGGGCTCTGAGGGAGGGAGGCCAGCAGACACCTGGAATTTCAGTGCTGACTAAATGTTAGAAGAAGTAGGTAAGACAGAAGTGGTTAATGGGTACATGAAAATGTGCTCAATCTCATTATCAGGGAAATGCAAATCAAAACCGCAATCAGATATCACCTCACACCTATCAGAATGGCTGTTGTCAAAAAGACGAGAGCTAATAATTCCTGGTGAGGATGTGGAGCAAAAGGAACGCTGTGGACTGTTGATGGGGATGGGAATTGGTGCAGCCACTGAGGAAAACAATATGGAAGGTCTTCAGAAAATTAAAAATAGAACCCTGTATGATCCACCAATCCCACTTCTGGGCATATGTTTAAAGGGAATGAAATCAGTATCTTTTTTTTCTTTTTTACAGATTTTATTTATTTATTTATTTGAAAAAGAAAGAGAGAAAGAGCGTGCACAAGCAGGGGGAGGGAGAGGGACAAGCAGACTCTGCACTGGAGCATGGAGCCCGATGCGGGGCTTGATCTTAAGACCCTGAGATTATGACCTGAACCGAAATCAAGAGTCTGTCGCTCAACCAACTGAGCCACCTAGGTGCCTGAAATTGGTATCTTGAAGAGATATCTGCACCATTGCAACATTATTCACAATAGCCAAGATATGGAAACAGCCTAAGTGTCCATAGATGGATGAATGGATAGAGAAAATGTAATGTCTATATGACATATATATGAAATATTGAATATAAAATATTATTTAGCCTTAAAACAGCAGATCCTGCCATTTCAACAACACGGATGAACCTGGAGGATGTTATGCCGAGTGAAATAAGCCAGACGCAGAAAGAAAAATACTGTATAATCTCATTTATATGTAGAATCTGAAAAAGTCAAACTCCTGGAAGCAGAGAGTAGGACAGTGGCTACCAAGGGTCAGGGAAATGGGGAGATGTTGGTCAAAGTGTACAAAGTTTCAGTTATGTAGGAAGAATACGTTCTCGAGATCTAAGTGCACCATGGTGACTATAGTTAATAATACTGAATTGCAGCCTGGACATTTGCTGAGGGATCTCAGGTGCTGTCACAACAGTAGCAACAATACGGTAAGTTTGGGATGGATATGTTAATTAGCTTCACTGTAGTATGTATTTGTATATCAAAACATGTTGTATGTCTTACATATACACAATATTTATTAAAAAAAAAGAAATGGGTGAGAACTGGCTAAGTGCTCTGTTCCCTGATTTTTTCACCTGTAAAATGGGAATCAGTATCTACCTCACGGGTCCCGAGAATTAGTTGAATTAATCCAACTTGTACTGTCCGGCAAAGAGAAAGCTCTGAGTATTAGCAATTATATTAGTTATTTTTTATTGCTGTGTAACAAATTACCACATACGTAGTGGCTTAATGAGTTGCCCATGTGTCAGCTCATAGTTCTGTAGGTCAAAGGTCCTGGCATGGCATGGCTGGATTCTCTGCTCAGGGTCTGACAGGCTGAATCGGGGTGTTGGCCAGGCTGTATTCCTTTATGGGAGATCTGGGCAAGAATCTGCTCCCAAACTCAGTCACATGGCTGGTCAAATTTACTTCTTTACCACTGTGGGGATGAGGTCCCTGTTTCTTTAAGCTGACCTTAAGTGGGGGGCTGCTGTCAGCTCCTAGAGGTCACCCATGTGCCTTGCCACATGGTCCCCTCCATCTTCAAGGCCAGCCACAGATATCTGCCCTTGCATTGTATTCCTTTTCATTTTTAAAAGATTTATTTATTTATCTTAGAGAGCGCGCGCAAGAGTGTGTGTGAGAGCACACGCAAGAGCAGGGGGAGGGGCGGAGGGAGAGAACGAATCTCAAGCAGACTCCCTGCTGAGCACGGAGCCCAACTCAGGGCTCGACCTCACGACCCTGAGATCATGACCTGAGCCAAAATTAAGAGTTGGACACTTAAATGACTGAGCCACCCAGGTGCTCCGCATCAAATCCCTTTTGATGCTTTGAGGCTCTTTAGCCAAGAGAAGCCCAGTCTCATCTAAGGGCTCACCTGGTTAGGTCAGGCTCACTCAGGACAATCTCCCTTTGTTAAGGTCAACTGTTTTGGAAACTTAATTGCATCTGTAAAACCCCTTCATGGCAGCATGCAGATTAGTGTTTGATGATGGAATATTTGGGAGAAGGTAGGGGTATACCAGGAATACCAGGGGGAGGGAAGCTCAGGGGCCTTCCAAGAACTCGCCTGCCATAGTAGTTCTTGTTACTGTAAGTATATCCTTCCAGCATCTCTTTGGGCAGCTCATCTCCCTGAAGGCACTCCGGTTTGCTTGCCTCTAAATATGTCCCCTGAGTGCAGAGGCTGCAGTGACATGAAGAATGAGTTATTTTCTTGAGTCATTTTTGTGTGCTTCCTCCTGACCTACTAGGAAGAGGTTCTCCATTTTTATTCCCAGCACCTTTCCCCCCAGTTTATTACATCACTCCTTCTTCCTTTTAGGGGTTAATGCACCATGATCGGCAACAGTCTTTGCTGGGATCGGTCCTGGTGCCCCATGGTTTGGGCGCTCACCTGGCTTCCATTCCAGAAGGGGCTCTGTTGCCCGAGATGCACTGGGCTCAGAGTCAGACGCCGTGGGCTGTGTCCTCACTTGCTCTCATTTATTAACCACCTGGTCTCCTTTCCTAACTTCTAAGTGGGAAATAACGACCCAACTTTCAGAGCTGTCTTAAGGTCTAAATCAGAAGAGGTGCGTGAACACATTTTGCCCATTATAAAACATGCAGCAGATGCAAGGTGATGTTGTACACCATGTAGCCTTTAGACCACCCAGTAAGTGAACTTTGCAGGCTGCTTAGGGCACTTGGAGAACTCAGAGTATGAAATAGATTCCATATTTGCTAGGTAAGACATTGTTCCTTGTTTAGGAAAATCCCTATCTTCTACCCAAATCTATATAACCTTTCATATTCTCCCTCCTTCACCATAGTGACTACGGGGTGAACTCTGGAAACTTCTCTCTTAAATTGCTAATGAAGTCCACGGTTGGCTCATGGGTGCAGCTGGGAGGTTTCTAAAGGCTCCACTTAATGGCTATAACTTCTGGGCTGCAGGTTGGACATCAGCAGGGCTGGGGACTTGCTTCTGTTCGTGTCAGTAGAAGTCCTCACATGGTTCTTCAAGGAGATGTGTACCTACCCTTGGAGGCTGAGAACTTTGACATTTCTGTACTGAGGAGAGCAATCAGTTCTTACTGTGCCCCTGGACAACGAGCAAGATGGGTGTTTCTCTGCTCTTTGTGGTGGTTAATTTTATGTATCAATGTGGAGGATGTTTGGGGTTGAGATGAACATTTAAATTGGTAGATTTTGGGTAAAGCAGATTGGTGGCTTCCACAATGTGGGTGGGCCTCATCCAATTAGTTGAAGTCCTGAATAGAACAAATCGACTGGCCTCTCCCAGCAAGAGAATATTCTCCAGCTGACTTTCTTTGAACTGGAGCTGCATCATTGGCTCTTCTAGGTCTTGAGCCTACAAGCCACAGTGCAACTTTGGACTTCCCAGCCTCCATAATTGTGTGAGCCAATTTCTTAGAATAAATCTCTCTCTGTACTTACAAGTCTCGCATTGGTTCTGTGTCTCTGGAGAACCCTGACTAATGCAAATCTCGCTCCCGAATCTGCTCTTCTCTCCCCAGATCAGTGGTATCCCATCCTTTTGTGACCGTTCTTCTCCATCACCTCCCACCGATAGCCAGCCTGTGACCAGGTCCTGCGGAGTCTACCTTTGAAGGCCTCAGCTGTGCCCATTCTCTTCTGTTTGTGCTTCTGTCCCACAGGCCTTAGTAATTTCCTTGGCTAAGGAATTTGTAAAACTGCTAACTAGCCTTGCTTCTGGTATCATCCCCAAACATGGCTCACTTCATGCCACTTTTCTGCTTAGACCAGTTCACATTCTGGCCACCAATAACCCTTCCAGTTTCTTGTCCTGACCTTCTCCCTTCCCTGCCCTGACTTACTTGACCTTGTTCATTCCTCATGCCTCACTTGAAGCTACCTCCACGGTGGAGGCTTTTTTCAGTCACTTCTGGTTTTTTTCTTGAACATCCACGACTTGGGGATGTGATCAAAATGCAACTCAATTTTCTCCCCACTTTCCTGCCACCCCTGGACTCCATGACCTTACCCATCACTCTAAAGTAATGGAAGGTCCTGCAGCATCTACAGCAAATGGAGTCTCCTTCCAGTAATGAAGATGCCAGTCCTGCATAATATTTAACGCTCTGAATCTGATTCAGAAGAAGTTAAAACTTCTAGACCAGGGCCAGCTGCCCGCCCCATGGGAGGGTATGGAGTCACCTCACTTGCTGTCCTTCCCTCACCTTGTAGTTCTGGCTACTGACCCCTCAAGGCTGGAGCCTGGGGAGGGAGAATGGAAGAGGAGGTAAGGACCACTTTATGGATGTCTTAGTGCGGGCTGTATAACAAAATACCATAGACTAGGGGGCTTAAACATCAGAAATCTGTTTCCTCACAGTTCTGGAGGCTGGAAGTCCAAGTTCAAGGTGCCAGCATGGTTGGTTTCTGGTGAGGGCCCTCTTTCCTGACTTGTAGATGGCTGGCTGCCTTCTTACTGTGTCCTCACTTGGCAGAAAGAGAGAAAGGAAGCAAGCCATTTGGTGTCTCTTCTTCAAAGGGCACTAATCCCATCATGGGGCTCCACCATCATGACCTCATCTAAGAGATTATCTCTCAGAGGCCCCATCTCCAAATACCATCACATTGGGGGTCAAGGCTTCAACGTACGGATTTTGGCGGGGGTGGGGGCAGGGGCAGGGACACAATTCATTTGGTAGCACTTGATTAGTACCACTGTGAGATGCAATTATTTCTCTGGGCCTAGCCAACCTCCAAAGCCACCTCTCCATCGTTATCATGCGGATGTGTCTATGGGTCCTTCAGAGGTTCTGGCCCTCAGGAAGAGGGTAGTACTCAACTCCAGCTGACCGCTCTTGCCCCCTCCTCAGGCTCGGTTTCTCCACCAATCTACCTGCACGCACCTCTTTGTGGTCTAATCTCTTTAAAGAATTTATTTATTTGAGAGAGAAAGAGAGAGAGAGAGAGCATGAGCAGGGGGAGGGAGAGAGGGAGAGGAAGAGAGAGAGAGAGAATCCCAAGCAGACTCCCCACTGAGCGTGGAGCCTGATGGAGGGCTCAGTCTCACGATTCTGAGATCATGACCTGAGTGGAAATCAAAGAGTTGGCCACTCAACTGACCAAGCCACCCACGTGCCCCATGGTCTCATCCCTTTAAAAATGTTTCCGGGACAAGCTCCCACCTGTGGATTCCTCTCTGAGTCCCCAACTCACCTGCAGAGGGGAGACCCCTGCCCCTCTCTGTTAGATCCCTCAAGCACGGGCCAGACACGGGCCACTGTGCCCCCCCTTCCAGGTATCTGCTCGGAGCCTCACTTTGAGAGAGCCATGCAAGCTGAAGTCTTGAGGTCAGCACCCGAGTTCCTGTCCCCTTTCTCAGGGCCCACACGGTCATCTACAGCTCCGGCCACATCGGCTGCACGTGACCCTGGTCATCTGTGCTGCCATCGCCCCCTGTATTCTGGCCCCTCCTATAAGCCCGAGTCTGTGTGGCTTCATTGGCACTGCACCGACCTGCTCTGTCTTGTGGCTCAGCTTCTCAAAAAAGACTACCACTGGTTTCCGCCAGACTTCAGGAGGGTTCATTTCATACCCAGGATCTGGGGTTTTGCTCTGTTGAGTCCAGCTGTGGCCAGGGCCACAAGACCACTAGCCCTGACACGGTCACCGAAGCCCCAGGCTGCATGGGAGCTGGGCATGCACAGCCTTGGGCTAGATTGTCTCTTTCCCCTTAGTCGCCGTGTCTAGTCGATTACTTTGCATGAAGTAGGTACTCAGTTAACCAGGGAGAAGAATGCCTATCTTTCTTAAGAAAGGCACCGTGCTTTCTCTCTTTTCTATATCCCGGTAGCATGCTTTATATGACAGAGGTGTGTAATAAATATTGTTGACTGATTCACTGGGAAAAAGGTAGTCCAGACATGCCTTCTGGAAATGTCCAATAAGCCCCATTATTCCTCTTTGTAGTCCACTGTCATGGAATGGGTCTTTTGGTGTTAATCCCGAAAGGGCCGTAAACAAGATGGCTGTATAATTTTATTGTTTCTCATCCTCCATCAAAGCAGCCTTTCTCGCCTCCATCCGCATCTCTGCCTCATTGCTTCTGGGTTCACCCCTAGTGGGTGAATCATGCTAATAGCCCCTGGATCTTCATTTTGAACAATAATGTTTGTTTCCAGAATAATTGAATCCAGCGGGAACATGAAGGGTGTAGAACAGTTTATAACACTTGCTGTGGAAAAGGGAAAATTCAAGAATTTGCTTGATGGCATTTAGTTCAGGGAACACAATTTATCAGGGCTGTCTTTGTCTACTTATGTTTTAGTGATTCAGTGCTGGGGGAAAATAGCCTCAGACATAAAATGTGAAGAGCACTTCTGGCAAAGCCTGTCGGTTTAATTCAGATGTTAAATATTTTCAGGAGGGTCAACGCTCAAGGACCCTATGTTTTGTCCTTTGAGTGAAACTAGCTAAAATAAAAAGGAGATAATCAGTAGCCCCAACCTGGGATACACTTCAACGTCGAAGGGGGTCAGAGGTCCCAATTTTACAGGAAACGAACGTTCCAGCTCTGGGGCTCTGAGAAAAGAATTGGAAATGTGGGTAATTGCATTATGTAAAAGGCAGCTTAGAAAAATCTTTGTTCCTGGAAAATAGTTGCTTTATTTAGGGTTGATTAAGTTGAAACTCTCTCCCCCAAACTTTTGTCTGTCTGCAGTTTCCCCCAGTTAGCCAAGGGAACATTCTGGCGTAGGAACCCTACAGAGCCATGGAGAGTTTCCCTGTATCCTGTGCTAATTGCCGGGAATGGGTGGGCATTGGTTGGCTTCCAGGTCTCAGGGAGGAAACCCATGGGTTCCTGGAGAGAATTGTGGCCTCTGGGGGCTCCAGCTGTTTGTGTTGGGAGGTTTGTACTGAGAAGATCCTTTATTTCCTCCTCTGGTACCCCTCAGGCAATAGGATGGACTCTGATTCCCCATGCAGAGATCCTGCAATGGGGGACCAGCAGAAGGTTCTTCCCACAAAATTACGCCTTTCAACAGAGAGAGAAATCTTCATCACACCGAGGAGCCAGTATGCCTTAGTTATTATTAACCCAAATACCACATTTAAATAGCTAAGATTTGGGGAATTATACTTTTTTTTTTTAAGATTTTATTTATTTATTTGACAGAGAGAGACACAGCGAGAGAGGGAACACAAGCAGGGGGAGTGGGAGAGGGAGAAGCAGGCTCCCCGCCGAGCAGGGAGCCCGATGCGGGGCTCGATCCCAGGACCCTGAGATCATGACCTGAGCTGAAGGCAGACGCTTAACGACTGAGCCACCCAGGCGCCCCTGGGGAATTATACTTTTATGTTCAGCTTTCCTTATTTACTTGGCTATGGTGTCTAGAGGTAACTAACCAGAAAGACTTTTATAAAATGGAACTTTTTATTAACTCAGTTGAACATAAACATTCATCAGTTTTAGTGTACACATAGTCTTAAAAGAAACTATGCAATTAGAATAAGATCTAAATAATTGTCTCCTTTATTTACTAGCCGCACTCATGGAATAAATTAGAAAGAAAAAGGTAAACTGAAGTAGGAATATGATTTACAAAGCAAAGCAAAACAGAACCACACACACAAACGCATACTTTAAAACAGGAAGTGACAAGGTTTTAAAACAGAGTTTGGGAATGATCTTCATTCCCCAGGGCCCCTAGATTTGTGGTATTGCATTCTAAGGTATGGGATATTTAATTTATAGAGAAATGTTATAATTTGTGATCCAGATTAGGTTTAAGGACTTGGTACCTAAAAATCGTAAAGCATGAGATAAAGTCTTCCCAGGATTTTTGCAGAGAAACAGTGGCTAATTTTTCCATAACGGCGCTCTCTTGCAATTCCTTTTATTATTCATTTAATGTCTATATATCTTTGCAAAAGATTTAACCCTAGGGTGACCGTACGATTTATTGACCTGGCCTGGCCACTTCTGAGCATGAAGGGGGAAGCTTTTAACGAAGCAGGGACATCAGGCTTCAGCTGGGATAGTCAGGGTAGTCTCTCTGGGAACTAGACACCAATGTAATCATGGCCTCTTCTTTGTGTCTACCTTCGCCATCCCAGTGTTTGCTTCAGGAGCTCCCAAAACATTCCTATGGATCTAAAATCTGTAAAGTATCGTTTCGGAGGGGTGGGGGAGGGAATGTTCCTTTAAGGAGTGCTTGTAAGGCAGGAGAGCTCGGTGGTGAAGGGGACACACGCTGGCTAGTTATGGCCCTCAGTTTGGACCTTAGTGTCACCCCTTATTAGCTCTATGACCTAAGGTGACTTATTTCACCTCATGTGCCTCGATTTTCCTCATCTGTGAAATAAGGATTGCTACGAGGGCTGAAGAAGATAAAACATTTATTACTAGTGCTTTGTAGCAAATAGTGTGGTTATTATAGTTACTGTTACGAAATGCTTAGAAAGGATGAATTTGATCAGGCTTCAAAACAATAAAAACTAGGAGTCTGACTTCTCCAAAGAGCCTTGCAGGGGCTTGGTCGGGTTGGAAGGAAGTGCTAATGTTGAAAGGATTTGTCATACTTTGTTAAATATTAAAGCGGGGGCACCTGGGTGGCTCAGTCGGTTAAGCGTCTGCCTTTGGCTCAGATCATGGTCCCAGGGTCCTGGGATTGAGCCCCGCATCGAGCTCCCTGCTCCACGGGGAGCCTGCTTCTCCCTCTCCCACTCCCCCTGGTTGTGTTCCCTCTCTCGCTGTCTCTTTCTGTCAAAAAAAAAAAAAAAAATTAAAGCTGCTTTTCCCTGGGAAGACGCACTTTGGAGGGTGAGGGTAGGAGAGGCTTTTGACTTCTCATACTTTCTCAGACCTTGTACTTTCTCAGATCTGACCCAGGTCCCAGTCTCCCCTTTCCTTGGTGATAGCCATGTGCTCTGGAAGGTGACCTTGATTTGTAGGCCCCTGTATAATATATGAAACCCATTTGCCTTCACTCCTTGAATCCTTACTTAAGCCATGCAAGGAAGTGACGTGGACCCATTTTCCAGATGAGCATATTGAGGCTCACTTGATAAACAGAGGCAGCCAGGGGTAGAGGTAGGACTGGGGCCAGATCTTACAACGCGAAGTTTGGTTTCTCCTACTGCACTGATCACCTACCTTTGAGATTCAGCACACAGAACAGCCACAAGGACACATATCACAAAGGCTAGACTTGGAAACATGGGACAAGCACCGGGGCCAGGGACACACATCACTGGCAGTGTCACTCCTGGGTGCACCTGCGGGTGGCCAACAAGGCCCTGATCCTACAGAGTCTCAATAGTATTTTCTGTTCTTCAATAATTTGAGTTGTTGAAACAGAGCAAATCAGGATGATACACAAGCACAGTGATTTCCAGGGTGTAAGGGGCTATTTCTTTCTTAAAAGAGGAAGAAGAGCAACTCTGTTTCATTGGGCATCTCCCCATCTTTCCCCCAGTACAGACGTCAGGTGCACATATGGAATTGACATTAACGCAAAGGACACACAACATTTCAGTTGGCATGTCTAGTAACTGGGGTGTGTGTGTGTGTGTGTGTGTGTGTGTGCGCGTGTGTGTGCGTGCACACGCACGTCCGCTCTCCCCCCACACGCCTGCTGGGGATGGGGGTGGAGGATCCAGGATCCACGTATGGATCTCCAGATGTCTATTTGGGTGTGAATGGCTACACTTGCCCACACTTATGTCAATTTAACGGCACGACGCTCGCTCTGCGGTGTGTGTTTTGCTGCTCAACATCTTCATTTCTCAGCCGCTTGGTTTCAGACTTGGAAAAAAGCTGCATTTGATGTTGAAAGCTAAGTTCACACCATGCAGGGTATTTTAAAACCCAGCATCTGATGCCTGAAGTGTGAAAAAAATATCTTTTTAATCCTTTTTGTGCGTACCGAAAGCTGGAAAAGTTTTTCTTACCTTACTGGAGAACATAAAGCATTGACAGAGGAAGATGGTGTTGGGGGTCGGGCAGGGTGGGGGGCAACTATATCTGATGGTCCGGGAAGCACTTAAAAATGATCCTTGACATTTCAGCCATAAAACAGTTTCATTAAATACTGGCTTGTAGAAAAATGATATCAACGTTCAATGAGAAGGGTCATCTTTTAAGGAGAGATTACTCAAACTCAAGAAATACAAGTAAGTTTATCTGAATTTTTTTTTAAAAAAACTATGTGATCTTACACATAGGTTTTGAGGCTTACAAAAGAAAAATCAGGACTAAGGGAAGTAAGGGCAGGATGAGAAAGAGTGGGCCTGGTTATTTCACTGAAATGGTCACTATCCACTCCAGCTCATTTGCAATCTGCTGCTGGGCTGGCCACAGCTTTCTCGGGGCTGCATCTGGGTGTGAGGCTGCCTGCCTTCTGCCTGTCTGCTCTCTCAGCCATCACATGGGAACTGAAGGCCCCCCTCCTGCTCCTGAGCCCCTTTCCCTTTATAAATCTCTTGCACTTCTAACGCCCAGTTTACCCACTTGACACATATGCTTATCAGTCTCCTGCCTGTGACTCCCAGTTTCTCACCAGATCCGGGTGACCCTGTTGCTGCTGGTCCCTGGACCACACACTGAGTAAGAGTGAGACACTCATTTGCCGCCTGGGTGCCACTTCGTGTCACACATTTTGTTTTTTGTGTATATTCCCTATTAGAGTATAAGTATCAAGGCGAAAAGGGCTGCTGTCTGGTTCATTTTTGTTCCCCTCCAAGTGTCATTCATAGCACAGTGCCTTTCCCACGGGAGGACCTAAAAGGTGGCAGTTTATAGAAGGAAGTTGGGGGAATGTTCTCTTGCTCAAAATATCTTATGGGAAATCGATTCTGTGTTGGCGGAAGTCAAATCTGATCCCACAATGGGCTTCAACTCTAAAGATGATTTTTTTAGAAGTTAGGGTAGCTCTGGAAATAAAGGATTGAAACTAAGAATTCTAAATCCCAGCGTCCCCAGTTGAGTGGTAGGCATCATCCACAGTATCAGCTGAAGCTTTGCTTTGAGGCTGTGGTGTGGCGGAGGTGGGGGACCCTCACAGGCATCTTCCCTAGTCCTCAAGCCTCTAGGATCCAGCCACTAGGCAAAGCCAGGCAGTGGTAAAGGGGGGGTACCATGGTGCCAAGACCCATGGCCTCCTTGCTTTCTTTCATTCCTCTAGAAGTTGGCAAACTTTGTCTATGAAGGGCCAGATAGTAAATATTTTAGGTTTTGAGGGCTATAAAGTCTCCATCACCACTTCTCAACTCTGCCATTATAATGAGAAAAATAAATGAGCATGGCTGTGCTCCAATAAAACTTTATTTATAAAAATCAAGCGGTGGGCCGGATTTGGCTCACAGGCCGTGTTTGTTGACTGCTGCTCTTGAACTGTGTGTGACATTAGGAGAGGCAGGTAGGGATCAGGTTCCTGAAGGTTTGTTCTGAGAAGGGCTCTTTCCTATTGATCTCTTATTTAATACTCCAAGGAAGGAGGTGGCCTTGCCCCCATTTGGTAGATGAGAACACTGAGGCTCCATAGCATCAGCCAAGTTGCCCGTGATAACATAGTTGGTAAGAGATGCAGGTGGGATTTGAATCCAGATCTACTGAGTCAGAATCCAGTGTTCTTTTTATATTCTGATTTTCTCGATCTTGCCTTGAAGTATGGGCTACTAGCACTAAATGCCCACTGTACCTGCATAGGTCACTCCATCTAGCTCTGGAATCGAGGCCTGTCCCATGCTAACACACATGGTGTGAGACGGTCTCTGACCCAACTCTCTGCTTACCAGTATAGACAACAGTGTGTTACCTTGAAGCATGCAGGCGCTGGGCTGGATTTTATACAACAGGCCTTTGTGCACAAGCCAGTGAACACCAATAGAAAAAAAAAAATAACCTTATCGCAAATTAAAAGAACAATCTTTAGAAAATAGCTAAAATGTAAGGTTAATTGGAGCCAGAAATGTCAAATTAATGCAGCAATGCACTGGGGAGCCTGCCCTGGCCTTTGTGCACAGAATCAGTGCACACGATGAAAGGAAGCAGGGAACGATATAATAGGATTTTAGGGAGTCCCCTGTCATATTAAACAAGCTTAGCAATTAATTTCTTGCTGCAATGTTATTTTCATTGGCCTATATTTTCTGTGACCTCTCACATTTTTTAAGCTACCAATGCAGGGCAAGTGGGATTTAGGACTGAAATTTTAAAAACCCACAAAACTGTTGTGACTGAAAATCAATAGAAATGTGATAAAAACTGCAAAGGGGGTGGGTGAGGAGTTGGAGCGCTCTTGGGGTGAGTTGGGGTTCACAGGTCCTTCCGTGGGCAGACGGCGACCTGGGAACAGGGGGCCTGCTCTGCTTGGTGATCTACCTTGTTATCTCAGCTCCTTTCCAAACCAGCCCCCAGCTCCCGTCTTGCAGGAGAGGCTTGGAAAACCCATCAGGAGGGTAGTGGCCTTCTAGTCCTATGTCTTGGATTCACTGAGCATGAAACACAGGCCAAGCACCTTTCGAAAGCAATACCTTATTTAATCTTCATCAAAACCTTGTGAAGTAAGTTCTATTGCTATTGACATTTTCAGATGGGAAGGAGCAGGAATGGGGTTGGAATAGGTAAATGCCTGGAGGGAGCCGCATAGATAGTAAACATCCCAAGCTGGGATTTGAGCCCGGGTTGTCCTGTTTCCAGGGGTGGTGTGCTTAACTGCTGTGCAATGCTTTCTCCTCCTCAGGATGACACCGAAGTTCACCTGGAAGTGCCTGAAGGCCACATAATCATAATCAGTTTTATTTCTAGTTTTCTTTATTTTTATTTTTAATCACGGTAAAATATATAACATAAAATTTGCCATCGTGACCGTTTTTAGGTGTATGGTTCATGTTGTTGTACAACCAACCTCCTGAACTCTTTTCATCCTGTAAAATGAAACTCTGTTCCCACTAAACACCAACTCCTCATCCCCCCCAACCCCCCTCAGTTCCTGGCCACCATCGTTCTAATTTCTGTCTCTATGAACTTGGCTACTCTAGGTGCCGCAGATGGGCAGAGTTATATAGTATCTGTCCTTTTGTCACTGGCTTATTTCACTTGGCAGAATGTCCTTAAGGCTCATCCAGGTGGTAGCAGGTGTCAGGATTTCCTTCCTTTTTAAGATTGAGTGATATTCTGTTGTATGGATAGACCACATTTTGTGTATCCATCAGTGGACATATGGCTGCCTTCCACCTTTTCTCTGTTGTGACTTACGGTGCTGTACACCACAATCCATTTTAAAAGTTGGGATTAGGGTGCACCTGTAAAGGGGTTGCAGGAGGAATTCCCCTATATTCTGATGGTGGTGGTGGTTACAAGAATCTGTTCATGGGATCAGATTGCCTGGAGACACACACACACACACACACACACACACACACACACACAATGAGTGCATGTAAAAACTGGTGAAAATGGAATAAGGTCTGAAAAACAGTATTTTTTTTTCCAAAGAAAAAAGTTCCAAAAATAAGTTTTTGAAGAGAAAGTTCCAGAGAGGATTTTTATTCACCACAAATCTGTGCCACTACTGGGGCAGTGGGGGGGTGGGGGTGAGGTTAGCACGCTGCATGTGGTATTCTGTTTGTGCAGAAGGAAGGGTTTAGCACCTTTGTTCTTTTGAGGCACTGGATCCTCTCGGGCTCTGTTCTACAGCACCTGGAACACAATGGGGCACAGTGATCCCGAGTCATAGGTGTAACTATTGCATCCTGTTTACTTTTAATTGAAGTATAAATGACATATAATATTAAATTCGTTTCAGGTGTACAGCATAGTTCTTCAGTTATATACATTACAAAATGCTCACCATGATGTGTTTTACAATATTATTGACTGTTTTCCCTTTACTGTACTTTTCATTTCTGTCAGTTATTTATTTTATAACTGGAAGTTTATACCTCTTACTCCCCTTACTCTCCTTCATCCATTTTGCGCATCTCCATCCCCTTCCCATGTGGCAACCACCAGTTTGTTCTCTACATTTATGAGACTCTCTTTGTTTTGTTGCCGTTGGTGTGTGCATTTGTTTTTTAGATTCCACATAATAAATGAAATCGTGCACTCTTCGTCTTTTTATGTCTGGCTTATTTTACTTAGCATAGTACCCTCTTAGATCATTCTTGTTGCTGCAAATGGCAAGATTTCATTCTTTCTTATGGCTGAGTAATATTCCATTGTATATATGTACCGCATCTTCTTTGTCCATTCACCCATCAGTGGACACTTGGGTTGCTTCCATATATTGGTTATTGTAGACAATGCTGCAACATACATAGGGGTGTATATTTCTTTTCAATTAAGTGTTTTTATTTTCTTTGGATAAATACCCAATAGTGGAATTACTGGATCAAATGGTAGTTCTATTTTTAGTTTTTTTTTGAGGAACCTCTCTCCTGTCTTCCAGAGTGGCTGCACCAATTTACATTTCCACCACCAGTGCAGGAGGGTTCCCCTTTTCTCCACATCTTCACCAACACTTGTTAGTTCTTGTCTTTTTGATACACGGCATCCTAACAGTGTGAGGTGATATCTCTCTGTGGTTTTGATTTGCATCTCTGATGATGAGTGATGTTGAGCATCTTCTCATGTGTCTGTTGGACACCTGTGTGTCTTCTTTGGGAAAATGTCTATTCCGGTCCTCTGTCCTTATTGCATTCTATGGATGAGGACATTGAGGCTATAAAGGGGTAAGTAATGGTCCAGAGTCATACAGTTAGTAAGCCAGATAGGGCCCCTTTGTCCAATGGTTACATCTTTGTCTTTTCACACATGCTGTCCTGCTTTCCTAGTGAAACAAGGCTGTAAGGAGTGGGAACAGTGTTTGTGTAGTCTGCTGTTGGCTGCGACATAAAATGATGCAAACTCTCTCATGGGTTGTCAGCTTGAAGATACTAACAGGTGTCTCTGTTGAGATTTTTGAGGATCAGATTGTCTTTTGCAAAATGGTTGACCAACCAATAAAAAGATAAGGTACATTTAAGTATTAGGACTAATCTTTGCAAGGCACAGAAGCATTTCAATAAATGACAAAATGCCATATAAGTGTGCTACTTTGGGCTTCATGAGAAAGAATACGTGTATCTGGAAATTTTTTGGATGGACTTGGCGTAGGGAATTTGAAGGGCTTGCCATATTTAAAAGCTAGAAGCCTGAAATATGGGTGTCATGGTTAAAATGTGCCATACCTGTCTTGAAAAAATGTTGCTTCTTGGAATTGTTGGAATGCCTATAACTTAAACACTGGGGTAGTTCATGTTACTGAATCCAGCCCCACATTGCTTGTCCAATGTCAGGCTCATTTGGAATAAAATGTTGTATTAATTTAGACATGTGTCTCAGGAGACATGTGTGGCTGTTGAAGGACCACTCCCAAAGCATGCTCTAGGAGCACGGAGAAAGCTCCCTGCATCATAAACAAGCCCTCAGAAGACCAGGGGCCCTGGCCAAGAGTGGGTTAGAGGGCTGGCTTCCCTTATTCTGAAAGGAAGAAAGAAGAAAGTGAGCATTTGGCTTCTTCAATTACAATTCTTGCCACATCCTTCCAAGGTAGATACGGTTTTCTCCACTTTGCTATTGAGGAAACTGAGGCTCAGAGAGGTTAGCTTACCGAGGGTCAAACACTTGTGAACAAAAGAGCCAGGCTGGATCCTACATTCTGATCCCAAGTGCGGTTCTTGCTCCTTCATGTTATGCTGGATTTCCCGTCATTTGGCTCTTCAGGACAAGTGGTAAAGCTGGACATTGGAAAATTCCATTGATATATCTTCCCCATTTGTGTGTATGTGTGTTTATACCCACGTCAGCACTTACTATTTAATATATAGGATGAAACTTGATCTTTCATATGCTAATTGATTTTTCGAAAATGTTCATTTCTTACATGAAATGTGCAATTGTTGAAAATTCATCCAAATTGAAGGATGAGTTTGAGTGTGTTTAGCCAACTCAGCAATTCATGATCCCCTAGGAGACATGAAATGGGGGTAGGTGACTGTATACAGCTGGCTTATTTCCAGCCCTTCAGACTCCATTGAGAATTTAGAATTCAGAGGCTCTTTGAACCTTCCTTACCTTCCCCTTAAAACTGGCCCAATTTGTATGTATTCCCAGAATGCTGAAAAGGTGGGAGAATTTTAAAAGGTGGAGAGGATTTTGTTGTAATATGGGCAAACCCTTAATTGGCTCTGCCAACCAGGTGGCTAGTTGATAAACCACTGTATTACAACGGTATAAGCAGCAACTTATAGTTAAATATTTGCACGTGTATCTAATTGCCTATATGAAATTATTCCTGCCAAATTAGAAGTCTGGTTGAGCCTTCAGAATAACTTGGCATCCAACATGCATTAATATTTTAAACCGTCGCTAACACTTGGTGCTGTAGATCCAATTTTACTAATGCGTTTTTTTAAAACACCTCCCACTGCAGTGTGTAATTTTTGAATATCTGTAGCATGCTTAGAATACTATTGTAAGGTCTGGAGAACCACGAATCCTGATTGTGTATTCACAGTGCCCAAATAACCAGTAGGGGGGAAGAAAAAACAAAACAACTCCAAATTTAGTTAATCAACTGGTTGTTATTTTTCTTTCCCTAAATGATTTAAAAAAAAAAAAACAACTGAGTTAGCGTTGTGTTACTGCTTTGGGCGGAGCATGGAGAGAGTTGGTCACTTAGCGTGATGTCGTGTGGATGAGGGCACAGCAACTGTGCTTCAGGCTTTAACCCATGAATGATGTCCATCATGGAACATGCGCATTTGGCCCTGTGTTAGAGCAGAGCCTTGCTGGCATTTGCAGCATTGTGGCAGGTGGGGGTTTGGGAGAGGTGTTTCCCCTGCTCCGGGAGGGGTGGTGAGCTCAGAGCCCAGGGCTGAACCATCAGGAGGCATCCTGCAGGGTGGCAAGGGGCCAAGATGGTCCAGGCCGAAGGAGGAAGGACAGAGCAGGCTTGGAGAACGCTGGGAGGTTGGCGTGGTGTCTGGCAGGTAAGGGGCCCAGAGGGGGTGGTGGGGAGTGAGGTTGGCGAGGACACGGGGATTTGAGATCATGCGAAAACTTGCAAGGTGCACCAAGGGCTATGGACCTTTTAACCTGAGGCATTTTCAGCAGGCGCCATGCTCTCTGACCATGACCATGACTACCACATCTCTGAGATAAGCATCTCATGGGCTGTAGCACCGACACTCAGGGAGAACGTCCCAGACTCCAAGAGCCTGGTGAATCCATGTGATCCCCCTGTTCCCCAACCATGGGGTCTTCCACAAAGATCATGAGAAACATTATGAGAAATTAGAATTCGAAAGCAGTATTGGCTGGGTGGCTCAGTTGATTAAGCGTCTGCCTTCGGCTCAGGTCATGATCCCGGGGTCCTGGGGTGGAGCCCCATGTCTGGCTCCCTGCTCAGGGGGGAGCCTGCTTCTCCCTCTGCCCCTCCCCCCACTCATGCTGTCTCTCTCTCTCTTTCAAAAAAAAAAATAAAATCTTTGAAAAAAAAGGCAGTATTGGTGCAGCTCAACTCAGACACTACGGTGGCTCTTCATTTATTTCAGTTAACAAACATTTGTGTCGTTCAGTGGTTTTCCAAAGAGACAAAACATCGGGAGACATTTTTGGTTGTCATAACCAGAGTGGGGGTGCTACTGGAATGGCATCTGCTGGGTGGAGCCGGGGAGGTTGCTAAACATCCTCCAGTGCATGGGACAGCCCCCATGACAAATTACCTGGCCCAAAATGTTAATAGTGTTGAGGTTGAGAAATCCTAATTTCGTACCTACTAGCTTCTGGACCCTGTGCCAATGACTGGGAGTGTTGAGATGAATCAGACTTGATTGGTGACCTTGGAGCTTGTCAGCTATGGCGAGGACACACTTGGAGGAATGCAGCTAGAGGTCACCCAAGGGCTGTGAGCTGTGGGTTTCTGCAAGCAGTAGCCCCTCCCCTTGAGTCCCCACATGGACTCAGGTGTTGGTTTTGCCTTTTCTCGTGTGAAACAAGTCCTGTCGTTCTGTCCTTGGTTGGCACCAGCTCCTTTGGCCTGCATTGAAAGAGAGACTAGTGCATGGAAGTTGGGGTGGGGAAAAAATGTCGAGGGGAAGACAGCCAAAGAAGAGATGCTGAATTTAGAATGCTTTGGTAGCTGGGCTTTCATTTTACTTCTAAATTGTATTTTATTTGAGAGGCAGGCAAAGACCTTGACTTACGGGTTTTGCAACCCCTGAGTTCTGGATGAGAGCTGACACACGGGGTGCTGATTTGGAATCCGTACCTGCACGAAATCTCTTACACTCTCTCTACTTGGTGTCCTTTCAGGGGGGCTGTTTTTTGGTGTCTGAGGCCTCCAGATGCTGGTGTAGCTCATCCTAAAGGAAGCAGAGCCATTCAGAATCGTCCTTGCCAAGTCTCTCAGCAAGTGCCTTATCTTCTCACTCCCTGGGCCTGCTTTTGCAATCAGGCTAGTTACCAAAATCCCTGCTTCCTGCTGACCTTCTCATGCTGTGGAGGGCAGGCTGCAGCTGCACCAGCAGCCGGGGCCTCCGACAACTTCCCAGATGTTTGTGCTCTAGGGACCATGGTCCCACCTCGGCCAAAATGCCTCATGCAACAGCTCCTGCAAACTCAAGCCTGCAGCCACCCTCTCTGAGAAGCCCCTACCCCGGTGTCACAGAGTCATTTGCTGGCCACTCCGGGCCACAGCAGCAGGTAGAGTGACAGGGTGGGGCCACCGCAGCCGGACCCATGGCCCAGGCTGAAGGAAAAGAGTGACACAAATCTAAAAGAAAATGTAAAAATTCTTGCATGCTGGAGAAAGATTGTGCTGGCCTACCCACTAGGTTCCCGCTGAGCACAGTTGTAATTGGAATGTACTCTTTGCAAAGTTTATTGGGTCCTGGAGCGACTTGTTACTGAACTGGTCAATTAATCTATTTTTTTTTTTGTTGTTTTTTTAATGAGTTAGGGGATTTCCTTTAGCAGAAAATCACCAGGAACCATGACCAAATGCCCAGAGCTCAGGGAAAGTCTTGCCTTTCCTTCTCGAAAACCTCGTTCAACAATTAAAGGAGGAAATGGACTCCTCCCGCTACAGGTGGCAAATTGGGCCGATCTGGGAACCAAGGAGGAAGGATTGATCCTGCACAGAGGTGAGCGCAGGGAGATCACCATGAACCGATTACTCAAGTGCGGCAGTTTGAGTATTCGGAAATAAAGCCGTTAGTCTCCCTGCTGAGAGACAAATGATTTCTATTTAAAAACCTGCTTGTTCCATGCACTAACTCCCAGTGTAGCAATAATTAATGATATCAGAAGGTTAAGGAAGACCTTCTGCTGAAATCCCTCTGCTCCAAGCATGAAATTGGATTAAAGTGAAGATAAACTTAGACATTAAATCTGTTGAGGAAATCAGTAATTATGTGGAAATGCACACATTTTGAGCCATTTGAGTGAGTCAAGTGGATGATGGGCTGATAGTCTTGTCCCAGGCATTTGGGCCTTGGTGGAAATGAACTGTCAGAGTGGATGCTAAAAAGGGCATCATTCTACCTGCCTCAGTCCCAATTCCAGATTTAATTTTTTTTCCCCAAAGTGAAGTTCTGTGGGCCTTTTGGATATACTCTGTGGCCAATACTTCTGGCTGTCTGCCTAATATGTGTTTTCCCTCCTTCTTTATGAACAGATTCCACCCCCCCCCCCGCCGCAGGGGAACAATGTACAGGCCAAAGAATATAAGTTCCCATGAAGTCTTGCAGTTGGGGGTGGCTGTGGAATATAGTGCTGGCCAAAGTCATGGAAGTCTACTTGGGTGGAACTTCTGGGGAAGTTATTTGTTTTTCGTGATTAGAAGGGGCAGGGTCAGCTGGCATGTGCCTTTTGCTCTTTGTTCTTTGCCTTTTGCTTTCCCCTTCTGCTCTTTTTCTAGTCTGGAACAGAGGTGGAAGGGCTGAAGGTTGGGCAGCCATTTTGTAACCACAAGGATGAAATTTCTGTCCTCAGGTTGGTGCCGTTGGCAGCTAGAAGGAACTCGGCCCCTTTGTGATTTCTGAGGACAAGTGGGAAAGAGAGAGCCCCACCATCAAGCATCTTAAGTGATCAAGCCCCAAGCCATGAAGTTGAGATTTAGAATAAAATCCTTTTCCTGACTTCAGGCATAGAGCCAAAAGAAAATCCAGTCGTGGGCAGCACGGTGATGTCATTTGGGATGACTGAGCATAAGGCTTCCCTGAGGGGGTGAGCAGTGGAGCATTCTCTTGGCTTGGGGGGGCTGGAGGAGGAGGTGCCGTTGGCCTCCTCAGGTGTGTGGCTGAGGGATGTGGCTCTTTTGGTCTTCACTGGGTCTCCTCAATCCCCTTGGTGTATCCACGTGTCCCCCTGTAGGGCCCCAGTCAGTTCCCTTCTCTCTGGGTTCTGAGGTGAACAGGAGGCATCCTTGTATCAAGGCCAGTAGGACTACTGGAGAAAAACTTCAGGCCCTCTCCCTGCCAATATCCAAAGGTCACTGTCTAAGACAGAGTGGATTTCCACACTGCTAGTTCCCCTGGATCCTAGGATGCTGCTGTTGGATCCAGGCAAAGCTGAACCAGAGGATGTTTCTCTCCTTTGAGGCACCTTCTGCTAAGGACTCTTCATACTTGCTTTACGTGCTTATTATTTGGGGTCAAGCTTCCTTCTCAGGGCACCATGCCTCTGCCTTGCCCCTCTGGGCGAAGCGCACACTCTGTGGGGTCAGAGGGTGGGGACGGAGTGCAGGGGCCATGTGCTGGACAGGCTTTCCTGGATTGGGGCAAGGAACAGCTTTCAGGCTGGGGGCCTCCTGAGCAACACGCCTCCCACCAGCAGGAATCATCAGCTCTCTTCTGCTTCCTCCGTGACATTATCAAAGTCCTTCCTTGGCAAAGGGTCCAGTATTTGGTCTTTAATCATTCAAAGCCCACGCTTCTGTGCATTGCTTTAATCAGTCCTCATAACAACCCTGGAACTAGTTATTTTAAGCATCATGTCACATATGGGGGAAACCGAGGCTACACGAGATTCAGTATCTGGGCCAAGACACAGCGTTAGTCCTTGGCAGAGCTGGGACTGAATTCAGTGGGTCCTTCTCCTTTCTTCCAGCACTACCTCCACACTGTCCCCCCCGCAGCCCCCCGTCGACATTCCCTCTTGTGGTGGCACCCCGGGAATCATAGGGACTGTTGGCTGAGCTGCTTGCATTCACAATAGCTGGTTTTCCCCTCCTTTCTGGACACACAACTGAATTGCTTTTTTTCCAGGCCTCCCTTACATCAGCTCAGGCCAGGGATATGGGCAGAAATGATTTTTCCCGTGTGATGCAGACTCTGAATGTGGAGGATCCAGAGGGACTTTAAGAAAGCTCAGTGGCAGAGCCACAAGATATGTCTAAGACATGCTTAGAATAGAGCCACCCAGCTTACATTGGTCTGTTCTATCAGTGAGACATTTGGGGGTTGTTTGTCACAGCAGCTAGTGTTGATAGCCCTGACCGATACAGACTGCTTGGGATGTTGACACACACACGTATTGAATCTTGTAAGTCATGACTGGCTAATGGGGAGAAACCATGTCCCAGATAGTCTGAGATGGGTGTAAGTTGTTTTGTGGAGACATTCTCTTAAAGTCGGAGATTCCCTTTGCTACATGTCTCTGAAGATAGCTAACATGTGCTGTGCTTTGGGGGATAGAGCCACTAAAGCTTGAAAATAGCTTGTAGCTCCTGGTTATCAGGTTTGTCTGTCCTCAGTCTCTTAGAGTTTTTCCTTAGTGGTACCTTGAAATGCTGAACTGAATTCCTCCTTAGGTTTTTCCATACACATAAATGTGAATGTCTTACAGCCACTTTCTGAATCTAGCTCATAGGAGATGATTCTCAAGTCGTGCAAGTAGCTCTAGGCAACTTTGTCACCTTCTGCCACACTCCCCGTCTCACACACACACACACACAGAGTTTAAAGTTGCATATTGTTTTGTTTTGATCCCAGTAGTGGTGCATTTAAGGCTGTGTTTATATATCAGAGAACAAGTTATTTCACTTCTGAAATTCAGTTACTTCATGTGGAAAATGGAGATAAATATAACCATCTCTCTGGGTTGTCTCAAGAACTGAATGTGGTAATGTATGTGAAAGCAGTGAGCACTGTGCTGAGAGCCCAGTAAACTCAACCAACGGGAGACCCGATGCTTATTAACCACGTAGACTTGTCATGAGGGTTGAAGCTGAGGGCGGGGCAAATCCCGAAATTCACAAAAGCCTTGAAAGCAGTTTGATAAGAACACGTGTGATGAGAAAACATACTGGGAGACACTTTGCAGCCAATTATCTGCTCCAATCAGCCTAGTTTTAAAAAGAGATTTTAATATGTATCAAAGGGTTAACATTTTATCTTTATCAGAATCCCAGAACTCTTCTCCTGTCATTTTGCTTCACCTTTTATTCTCTGTTCCAGTTAAAAGCTCCTTTCTGTCATTTCCCCCAAGGCAGATTAGTATATACTCCGTGGCTTGTTTTAAGTGAAAATGCCCGTAAATTTGAACGCTTATTTATTATTTATGGTGGCAGAGGCAGGCTTTCCTTCTCGTGTTCTCCCCATAGCCTGCCGACACCTGCGAGCAGACGCTGAATTTAGGAGGAACGGTGCCCTCCAACGCTGTGCCTCTATTGAACCATCCCCTCGATGCCTTCCCTCTGGAGCATGCTTTACCGTATCTCCGCCCGTCCTTTTCACTTCATTTCAACGTTGCTTCTTCTGACATCAGTGAAACTGGCCAGAGTTGGCAGCTCTTACATTGTGCATCCAGAGAAATATTTTGGGGACCTATTAATTCTCAACCACTTCAGTTGGCAGGTGGAAGGCCTGGAAACGAATGAGTCTGGCCAGCGGCCCGGGCTGTCAACCAGGTTGCTGTTCATTAGCGAGGCCCCGCCTTCTGTGCTCAGATGCAGTTCTACTTTACAGACAGTTTTCTTTATCTGACTTAGCGGACCGCTTTGGGATCTTGGGGGTTATTACTCTCCTCGCTCAAGCAGGAACTCAGAGACACTGAGTAATGCATAAGGGGGAGGCAGCGCCGGGGTGGCGGGGGGCGCGGGGGTCTTGGCCAACGGGTTTTGATGTATTCTCCTTGCTCCTTGTTTCTATTCCTGACTCTTAAGGTTTGCATTTCAATCCCATCAACGGGGAAATAACGAACTTAGAAAAATACCTTTGTCTTTTCTTGCAGAACAGGAAATCACATTCTGATGTGTGTCATGTGAATTTCTTGTCTGTGAGCAGAACCTTGGGCTTCTTAGCTACCCAGGCATTCCTTCTCCCCCTCTCTTGCCTCTCAGCCACCACCATCCTGTTCTCTGCTCCGGGGCTCCCACTGTGAAGAAGAAAAGTGGGGGAAAGCTTCTGGATGTTCTGTCTCTCCCCCTTGTTTTAGTTTTTCTTCTAGGAAATTGCTTTTGTTTTCTTATCATGAAAGTTTTATGTGTTTCCTATAGAAATTGCTCAAAATGCTCTTAGAGAGCGTGCTCCAGCTGAATTTAAACTGGGATTCAGATGTGGCACTGCCTGGTCAACAGGTGGGGTGATGCCCCTCCCTCCCCCAGCCCCGTTCTGCCTCCCTCTGCCCATCTATTCATATGAATTTACTGTTTTTCTTTTTGCACAGGGTGTGGTAGGAGGCTCGCAGAGGGGGAATGGTTTAAACCAGAGCATTTGAGTCACAAGGACTGGGAAAACCCACCTGGCCTTTTTCTAAAGTTTGGGAAGGGTGGTCCTGGGGGTCCCCAAGACTCTGAGAGTCTGCAAGATCTCCCTTTTTCCAGTCACATATCTGTGTGAAGCCGGGTTTTCTTCATATACTTCCACCACACACACACAGATATTGCAACAGATTGAATGCAGAAGCAGATCCAATGATACAGCTGTCTTCTATCAAGCCAGATGTTCAAGAGATTTGCAAAATGTAAAACAGTGCCTCTCTTATCACTAAGTTTTGTTTTGTTTTGGGAAATATAATTGCTTTTCTTTTTTCTGAGACAAAGAGTGAGAGAGAGTGCTCATGAGCTGGGGTGGGGGGCAGAGGGAGAGAGAGGGAGAATCTTAAGCAGTCTCCACACTGAGCGTGGAGACTGATGTGGGGCTCGATCTCACAACCCTGAGATCATGTCCTGAGCTGAAATTAAGAGTTGGACATCAACCAACTGAGCCAACCAACTGCCCCAGGAAATACAGTTTTTAAAAGTAAAAATATGTTATTTATGTTAACATGTAATAGTTTATTATTATTTTTGTCAGTTAATAAATATATTCACGTTTTTCATTTTAAATTTATAATACAGTAAATATTGATAGGTAAAACCTATATAAACCAAATTATTTTGGTGTCCTCAAGTTTTAAGTGTATAAAGGGATCTTGAAACCAGCAAGTTTGAGAATAATTATCCAAAATAATATCTTAAGTATTCAAAATACCTGTTGGTGCCTTAAAATTAGTGGTTGTTTGGAAGCATCCTAAATGTCCATCAGCTATCATGGCTAATAAATGATGATATATTTATACAATGGAATACTATACGGCAAAAACAAAAATGAATCCACTATAGCGATGCACAATTACATGTGAGTAAAAGAACCCAGGCACAAAAGAATACATCTTGTAGGTTTACAAACCGGTAACAATCAACTTTAGTCTTTAGGGATGTAGACATGGGTGGTGAAAGTATAAAGAGAAGCATGGAGGTGAGACCTTAAAAGTTAGGGCTGTGATTGCCTTCGTGGGGTGGGGTGGGAGGGCCTGTGAATGGACAGGGTTTGAAGGAGCTTCTTGGAGTTGGCAGTGTTTAACTTGTATACACCGAGGTTTTATGCATTTGTCTGTATGTGGGTCTGCTGGTTGTTAACCGATTGTCTTTGAGCTGCAGACCTACCCTTGCGTACAGCTTTTTCGATGTGGGGGATGGCGCTCTGGAAGCCACATTCTCCTTTGCCAAAAGGCTCGATTGTGCATTGCTAGTCGGGGCCTCTGGGGAGAGACTGGAGGTCCGGGAGATGAAGGAGGGGTGTTGTCCTTCTGATGTCACTGCAGTCACTCTCCTTCACCCCCATGGGTCCAACTGCAGCCTTCTTAGGCTCTTGGAACCAGCCTGGTAGCCCTTTTCCAGGATACACACTACCAGCCAGCATGGCACCCAGTCCAAATGGAGCAGTGGCCTGTCCTGGAAGGTCTGATTTCCAGCGCTGCAGGGTCTCTCCTTCAAGCCGCTAAACTTTGATAATCCCAACCTCTTCCCTTTGTCCCTGCAGCCTCAGGGCCAGTCCCTGCTTCCTCCAGGTAGCTGCTTTCCATGGAAGCACTTATAACTTATTATTAGCTGAGATTATTAAGTGGTATCAGGACCTGTTATTGTTCTTCGTGTCATTTGCATTTTATTACCAAACATTATAGATTGGAGGAATTGCTTTGGAACCTCACTTGGGAGATAGTCTAGGCGCTTCCTCTACAATAACTGTGTGTCCACCTTGTTCCTTTTCTTTCTAAAGATTTATTTATTTACTTATTTATTTTGAGAGAGAGAGAGAGAGCACAAATGGGGAAAGGGGCAGAGGGAGAGAATCTCTCATAAGCAGACTCCCTGCTGAGTGCAGAGCCTGATGCAGGGCTCGATCTCACGACCCTGAGATCATGCTTAACTGACTGTGCCACCCAGGCATCCCCACCCTGTTCCTTTTCATCCCCAATATTAGTTAACACGACTTTATAGTAAATCTTCAATATTAAAATTGATGTGCTTCCTGTCTCCTGACTAAACCCTAAATGATACAGAAAATAGTTCCAGGAATGACCCTCAGGGGGTAAAAGATCTCAAAGATGGGATTTGGGCATGATTTGATCGTGTTCTTGGACTTGAATTCAGTGCTGAGCTCTTGGCCGTGGCAGGGAGTGACGTCATGAGTAATCAGTGTCCCCTACAGTGGCCTTTAATGTAATGCTTCCTGAAGCAAGGGCCATGGGGGATCAAGAGGCTGTGGCACTTGACCATTAGGTAGAATGATGACTGCAAGGACTCTGGGATATAGGATGGCATTTGTCAATGGGCTGGGACACTTACAGAAAGAAAAACAACACACTTGGATCTTTAAACTCTCAGTTCAAGTCTTGGTCACAGAACCAGAGAGCTTCTAGGGTGACCGCCCTCAGAATCTCTTTTCCTTGTAGCCTCAGGGCTGACTTTCCTGAAAATCAAAAAAAATATTTAATTGTGCAGGTTGCAGAATTAAAACCTTTTTTTGAAATAAAAAGTGAAATCAGAGCTATGGCAAGTGTCTCACACGAAATTTAGGGTGTTCTTTGGGAAGGAGTGGGACCCTGAGTCCTGCTACGGGGACATCTGGATGGACTCAGATGAAGCTGATAATTTGGAAGCCCTGAGACACTTTGATCCTTTTTTTGACTGTGGAAGCAGCTTGCCTTCTGTGCCTGAGGAGACCAGGCTTTTATCATGTGAAGACACCGAAATAATCTCATGCGGGGAAGTGGCCTTTTGTGGTAGGCCTACCTTAACCAAAACCCAACCAACCACCTCTCACTGCCCAGCACCCTCCAGAGAATGAGTACAAAGCCTGCACAGGAGGAAATAGCCTGTATTACAAAATAATTGCAAGATTTTGATAACTTATATTACCAGAAACCTGGGGACTACGTGTAGTGAAGTATTTTAAGGATGCTAGACGGAGAAGACAGGATACAGCACTGGAGGACCACATGTCTCTGTATGGTTGCACTTACCAGAGCTCGCAGAGGTCACATGCAGCTACACTTGGATCTACTGGTTTATTTGGTTGGATGAGTACAGCTCGGACCCAGTGGTGACCCACACTTCATGACGGCAAGATGCCAGAACTTCTTCGGCATAATGTAGAGAAAGGGATCCAAAGGCTTCCGGGGATGGGAACGTGGAAGTGGATTTATTTTGTGAAACCTTTGCTCTTCTCTGCCCACTACATCCCTCAAGAGGTCCCAGAGCATCTTCCCTTTGTTAAGGAGCTGAGAAATGCAGGGGTGAGGGGGAACGCTCGCATTCTTGGAAAGCTTCACTGGTTGCTCTTCCCTGATGATTGGAGGTGCTGTTGGTCAGCTGGGCTCTCTGGCTTCAGTGGGGATGGAGGGCTGTGCCCACCACGATCTTTGGTGGTCGCTAATGGTCACGGTGTTCTTAGGAAAGAGATAAATGGGCAGCCTACTAAAATATATCTTTATTGGGGCGCCTCAGTGGCTCAGTTGGTTAAGCTCAGGTCATGATCTCGGGGTCATGGGATCCATCCCCGTGTCAGGCTCCCTGCTCAGTGGGGAATCTGCTTCTCCTTCTGCCCCTCCCCCCAACTCGTGCTCTTTCTCTCTCTCTCAAATGAATGAATGAAATCTTTAAAATAAAGATGTATCTGTATTATGGAAAACTCTCCACTGTGGAGAGTCTGGCCTTGTGCTCCAATCCCAGGCCCAAACCAGTTCTCAGATCTGGAGCCCCTTGATTGAGGGGAGCCAGGGTTCCCCTGAAGACTGCTGGGCTGTCACAGGTATAGACCATAAATCTTCCTCCAAGTCTTCCCCAAAGGAAGATGGGGTCGTTAATAAGAGTGACGCCACACTGAGGAAACAGACTTACAGAGACTCGTAAGGATTTTCTGACTCTGAATTAATGCTAATTTCCTGGAGACCCAAAATGCCCCTGGGAACCATCTGTTGAAATGGGAGCTTATGGCACTCAAGTTATAAATGGGGAACTGAGCCAAGCTCAAATCTCAGGGGTCCCAGTAGGTCTGTGAACTCATCCTACAATTATCTCTCTAGTTAGGGGATATAAAATGAGGATATACACCCTTGGCAGTGGGCAGCGTTCATAACTGAGTTCTTTATGGTGGGAAGTCTCTGGAGCTTCTCTTCCCTGCCTCGATAGTAAACCAGAAGCTATACTACAATTCCAACTCTGAATTGACATAAGCACCACCCCAGAAGATGTGAAGATGTAAGTGATAGGGGCCACGTACTTGCTATAATCCCATGTCACTCACCTTTTTGGCTTGCACAGATGGTGGGTAGATCCTGGAGAATGAGTGTGAACAATCCTCTCCTTAAGCCAGTTATTGACTTCAGTTGCAGCTGCTGTTCCAGATGTGGCATTTTTATTTTGGAGCCAGTCAACATCGTCCTTGCTACTGGGATGTGGCTCTTGACCAGATAAATTTGCTTTTTCTCTAGACGCATTTGTAAAGGCAGTCAGATGCTTGCTTTTACCTGACGGGACCAAATTACACCTGACTGATAACAGCGTGTTATAGTTCACAATAAAAGTTTTTAAAAATTAAAAATAAAAATAATACAGCTCTTACCTGTGTAAATAAAATGACAGTTCTCTGTGTTGTTAATGCATCATGCGAAACTGGCTGGAGAGATTTTCCTTTGAATCAGAAGGTGTCTTTGAGATGGCTTAAGTGCAGAGGTGGGCGGCATAGAATGCACAACATTTACTTTGGGGACCAGGGGGCAGGCCACTAAGGTAGGCAGCTTCGAACACCATGCACGGGGAATCTGCTGAGTGCCGGCGCATACACACAGCTGTGTGTTCATGGACCGTAGGCGGTAAGACCAAACCGTGCTTCTCCATATGAGTCCTTGTTCAGAGTGTGCAAATTGCAGGCTCTGGTTCGAGATCGAGTTGCTTCTCAAGACAGCATTCCAGTGCTGGGTGCTCCGGAGCCAGGCATGGCAGTGCTTCCTTTTATGATGACACACGACTCTGGAACAGCACTGGGAATGCTTAGCTTGCAAGTCACTTGGTCAAAGCTTTTCATAGTTAGGCAGGGGTCAGTGGCACACTGTTTTAATCACACACCATCCAGATTAACCCGAACAAACAAAGACGACTATCAGAGCCTGTTGGAGACTGTCCTGTGTGAGAAATGCTCTCTGAGCACGGAAGGTTCCCTCTCTGCTCTCCTTTTTGATGGAGCCTGCAGAGGAATTAGAGGCTTGGCATAAATCTTTCAAGTAACTAGACTGACCTCACACCCAAGGCAGGAAAGAAGCCTGCAAAATACAAAGCCGTATGTGTGTAAGCACTGCTGAGGAAGGATGGGAAGCGCCTTTCCCTCCTCACCCTTAGATTTCAGTGCGCTTCCCTTGACTTTCCATAGCCCTTAGGGATTCCCTGCATCTTAGTATCTCCCACACTCTTCTGTCTTTAGAAGCTTCCTGGGCTGCTTCTGCAGCTAGTCTGTGAGCTAGCAGAGATGCGTGCCACTATTTTCTCTTCCCTGCTGCCCTGGTCACAAGTCTGTGCTTTATAAGCAGTTTCCCAATGTAAAAATTTAATTTAATCTCTCTTTTATCTTCTTACCTCTCTGCACTGACAGTCTCTTACTCCATAGACAGCCAGGCACACGTACACACACACACACACACACACTCTGTCCTTTAAGAAAGATGGGTTAGAGGAAAACAGTTTAGAATTATAATTTTCTGGGGGCTCCCGGGTGGCGCAGTCAGTTAAGCGAGGGACTTTTGATTTTAGCTCAGGTCGTGATCTCAGCATCCTGAGATCGAGCCCCGCGTTGGGCTCTTCGCCAGTGGAGAGTCAGTTTGAGATTCTCTCTTTCCCTCTGCCCCTCCCCCTGCACTATCTCTCTCAAATAAATAAATAAATAAATAAATAAATAAATAAATCTTTAAAACAAAGAATTATATTTTTCTGTTCTAGTTCTATACCACAGGGCATCATTAAAGAATTGCAAATAATCTCTTCCCATGGTTAAAATAAGTGTCTAACTCATATATACCAAGTGGGATTTCTGTTTTGTTCCAGAGGCAGGATGCTGGGCAGGATATGCCAATACCAAATTAGGTTCAGGGGGCGCCTGGGTGGCTCAGTCGGTTAAGCATCTGCCTTTGCTCAAGTCATGATCTCGGGGTCCTGGGAGCGAGCCTCACATGAGGCTTCCTGCTCAGCAGGGAGTCTGCTTCTCCCTCTCCTTCTGCCCCTCCCCACTGCTTGTGTTCTCTTTCTCTCTCTCTCTCTCAGATAAATAAAAATCTTAAAAAAAAATAAAATTAAAAGAAATTAGGTTCAGAAAACTCCAAAAAAAAAAAAAAAAGGAAAGAAAGAATAAAGCCTCAGTAGATAGTAAGGGATTTGAATTTGCTAACTGACCAAGTGAGAGGGACTCTTCTTTCCTTCGATAATACTGCCCAAAGTCAAGGTTTCCATGATACTCAGAGGGACCCTGAGGTTCTTGGATTGCACACCGTTCACAGAGCACCTTGCAGGCGGCCCTGGCTGTCCTTCCTTGGAGAGGCTCTCCCGTGAAGTGGAGCCTGCGAGGCTGCAGATCTTTCAGTCGGATAAAGATCCCCATCGAGTGAAGACAAACCCTGCCCCGTTGCTCTTTGCTGACTGCAAATGAGGATTAACAGGGCCTCCCCTGGGCGTGCTGTGGGGCTAAACAAAATAATGAATGTCAAAAGCCCCGTAAATGGAGACTTTAAAAACAGGGCAGTCATCCTGCTGCATGTTCATTCAGATGGTAGCTCTTGGTCTGAGCCAAGAGCATGCAGCACCGAGGCTTCACTTCAGTGGAGAAGCTCTTCCAGAGAGGGCACCCGGGAGCAAGGGAGGTGTCCCCGCGATAGTCCTATGGCTTAAATTTCTGGTCACTGTGTGTGTTTTGAATCCACGACTTGGAGGTATTGTCATCTGAAATGGTCTCTCTCTTTTAGTCAATTACCAGGTTTTGAACTGAGCAACTTTTTTCCCACTTGGGATTTTATATCCTTTGTTTTTTGTTGTTGTTTTTAAATATTTATTTATTTATTTTAGAGAGAAAGAGAGAGAGCATGCGCACACACTTGGGGGGAAGGGTCGGGGGGAGGGAGAGAGAGAGTCTTCAAGCAAACTCC
Source organism: Halichoerus grypus (assembly GCF_964656455.1). Classification (NCBI taxonomy): domain Eukaryota; kingdom Metazoa; phylum Chordata; class Mammalia; order Carnivora; family Phocidae; genus Halichoerus; species Halichoerus grypus. Next base: position 24,326,082 of record NC_135719.1, on the reverse strand, counting down.
CAGCTGAGCAGGGAGCCTGACATGGGGTTCGATCCCAGGACCCTGAGATCATGACCTGAGCCAAAACCAAGAGTCGGCCACCCAACCGACTGAGCCACCCAGGCGCCCCTTATATCCTATCTTCGTACTGACATGAATGTAAATGTGAAACTATTTATCTAGATTTATATCTGTGTGGATATAACACAGATAAGATAGATGGTAGGAGGGCTTTTTTGCCAGCCACCCCCCTTCTTTTCTCTGCCTTGTGTCCTTTCCTAAAATATATATATATGAATAATATATGAAACAATTAAATATATAACTATTAATTACAATAATATATGTAATAAAATAGGATATATAAAATTTAAATGAAATATATAATATATGTTATTAATTATATTATGTTATATATACTAATATAATAATGTGTTATATATAAAATATAAATAGCCACAGTTGTCAGGAGAAATGGTTGCTGGTCTTGCAGCTGTTTCTTTCTGGGGGACCTAGAGGATGCTTCTGAAGAAGCTCTCAGGGGCCCTCCAATCTGGTGGATTGCAAGCTGGAGGTCTGCCAGGAGGGAAGGGGTGGGAAAGAGGGCAGCACAAGGAGACTCTGGGACACGCGTCTGAGCAGGGATGGGAAGGGCAAAGAACTGAATGTTGTGAGTGACCACCATCATCTAGTGGTAGGATTTCTTTCTGGTAGCAGTGGGTTGTATCTTCAAGCACATTTAGGCATGGCTCACATAACTAAGAGGTTACAAATGCAATCTTAATATCTATCTCTCTGTCGCCGACTATTTAAAAAAAAGATCCAAATTGGTTTCTCTGTTATCTGGCATGAGTAGGGCATAGCATATTCAGGTCAATTAAATTTTACAATTAAGAGTAGCAGATAAACTATACACACTTCACTAGTTCTTACAGATGGGGGCTGCATGAGCACCAATTCACATTCTAGCGTCATAGAACAAGATGCCCTTCTGTGGATGAGGACTTGGGAGTTTTAGTGTCTCAGGGTCATGAAAGAACACTCGCTACCACGGACTAAAAGAGACACAGGGCTCTTAGCCATCATGGGTTCGGGGGTTTGGGTTGTGCTCTCTGGCTCCTTACAAACCCTACATCAAAAACTAATGAATCTATATGTTGGCTAACTGAACACAATAATAAAAACAAACAAACAAACAAGAAAACAATGGAAGATTTAAACCGGGCATTCATGCTGCATTAGTTTGCTAAGGCTGCCATATTGAAGGGCCACTACTGGGTGGCTTAGAACAGAAATTTACTGTCTTACAGTCCTGGAGGCCAGCAGTCTGAAATCAAGGTGTAGGGAGGGCCATGAGCTCTCCGAAGGCGCTGGGGATCGGAGGAGGAGGACCTGTTCTTGGCTTCTCCCCTTCCCTCTGGTAGCCTCAGGCTTGTCGATGGCCATCTTCTCTCTATGTCTCTTCACATCGTCTTCCCTCTGTGTCCAGATGTCCCTTTATATAAGGACAACAGACATCTTGGATGATGGCCCACTTTAATGACCTCATTTTAACTTGATTGTCTTTATAAGACCCTGTCTCTAAGTAAGGTCACACTCTGAGGTACTGGGGGTTAGGACTCAACATACATTTTTGGTCGGGGTTGGGTGGGGGGGAACTACTATACCCATAACATGTGCTTATAACAGATTGAAGCTCTGGGTAAGATTTGTTGGCAAAAGAAGTTCATTGTTAAATATTTTGCAAATCCATTATGTGAAAGGTGAGGAAGTTAAGGCCTGGTGAGTTCGATATTTTGCTCAAGTGGTAGAGCTTATGTGGCGGATTTCAGATTCAGGTCCAGGGCCATGGGACTTTTCAGTTTATTTTCCAGCACATAGCAGGAGTCACCATGCTACTTGATAGAAAGTTATGATTGCTAGTATGGCTGCAAAAGCAACTTTATTCTTAAAAGTTTTTATTAGTCTTTTCATAAATGTCCCTTTTAATTGGAGAATTTGACATCGACATTCTGTTGGTTGGAAAGAGCCTAAGGCAACGTAAAGTAATTGTCTTTCATTAGAAGAGTTCAGAAGTACATTTGATGATCTCTGTCAGCAGCTGAAAAATAATTCATTTCTTCCTGGAATAATTTTGAATCGAAAAGGTGGAAAACAATCCAACAGTTAATGACATACAATCAATATTGAATAGAAGGAACATAAGTGTTGTTGGGCTTCTTTTATTTCTTTATTCCCTCTCCACCTTCTTTCCCCCCCACCCCCCCATTATCTGACAAGACTCATTGACAGATGCTAATTTGAAGGATTCAGAACTTCTGGGAGAGTGGAAGCCAATTCGAAATCCTGCATAGTCTTGATTCTCTTGTGATAATTTGGAAATGTGGAGATCCACAAAGGGAAAGTAATCAATCAGTGAGATTTATCTTATTAGACCAAGATCTGTGTTGTACTGTTTGGCATGAAGGGCAGCCTGAGGTCTTTCCAGATAGCCAGTCCTTTGGCATGTTGCACGGTGGGTCATGTTTGTCCTGGGTGACCCCTGATGCTCTCTTCATACCCCTTCCTGCTCATTGTCCATATGGCACCTGGGGCTGTCCTTGTTCACTTCCTGTCATTACTCCCAGCGAACTCTGGGAAGATGGCGGCTTACACACACATGTCTGAGGCCCTCTTCCTCTTTGGAGTAACACAACAACCAGTAAGGATCAATGACCAATATAGGCATGGTGGTGAATTTGAGCTCTCTGAGGAAGACTAGGGGTAAGGGGGTGGGAGAAGGGCAGAATTCTCTAAGGCATAGGGTGAACTAGGAGGGAGCAGTGCAGAGGACAGTGCCTGCCCCTCCCAGCAGCCCAGAGGGAAGACTGCAGACATTGTGCCCCCCCGAGGAGGTCCAGCCAGCAGAAGCCTGGGCTCTCCCGAGGGATCCTTCTGAACCTTTTTTTTTTTTTTTAAAGATTTTATTTATTTGACAGAGAGAGACACAGCGAGAGAGGGAACACAAGCAGGGGGAGCGGGAGAGGGAGAAGCAGGCTTCCTGCGGAGCAAGGAGCCTGATGCGGGGCTCGATCCCAGGATCCTGGGATCACGACCTGAGCTGAAGGCAGACGCTTAATGACTGAGCCATCCAGGCGCCCCCTTCTGAACCTTCTGCTCTGAGGCTGCCCATAGTGCTGACCCTGGAGAGCAGAAGGGGCCCCATACAGAGGCTAAAGAACTATCTATGGACTGTTGGGGTACCAACAATGTGTTGGTACAACTGGAATACACCCAAGAGTAGTGAGGTTCCTTTGGTATTCCTCAGCTGCAAAGTGAGTTGTGTGGGTCCTCCAGGAGGCAGCTGCAAAGATACACATAGAAGTACAAGATATTTGGGGTTAGTGCTTGTGAAAGACAAAGAGAAGGAGCAGAACTAGTCAGGGAAAGCCTTCAGACATGATGGGGGTCTGCTCTCTGTGCCAGAAGAGAGGGGAGAAGCATTGAGATGCAGCTGTGAGAGTCAGCCGTCCCTGTGTGGAGCCTGCAGTGTCCGGATGGGGCAGAAATGGCCAGTCCTAGTGCCCCCACTGGGTTTAGTCACTGGCTGGGAGCAGCCTGAGGAGGATATGGCCTCAGCTTGAGCTCTGCAGCTCAGGGCTGTCAGCCATTTGCACTCCTGGTGGAAGATTCTTGATGAAGAATCTCGAATGAATGAACGGAGACTGGAGGTGAAGGAAAGAGATGTGGGTGGATATTTTTATATTTATATCTGTATCTATATCTCTCTCTGTATCTCTGTGTATCTTTTCTCTCATATGTCTATATGTACATCTATATCTATATGGATAACCTCAGTGGTATGCAGGAGAGCAAAAGAAGGTTTTCTAGAATTTAAAACAAAACTTTTCTTTTTTTTCTTCTTTTTTTAAAGATTTATTTATTCATTTAAGAGAGAGAGAGAGAGCACAAGCGGGAGGGGCAAAGGGAGAGAATCTCAAGCACACTCCCCGCTGAGTGCAGAGCCAGATGGGGGGCTCCATCCCAGGACCCCTAGATCATGACCTGAGTCAGTTAAGGCAGATGCTTGACTGACTGAGCCACCCACGCACCCCTCTTCTTATTCTTCATTTTTTTTATTTTTTATTTTTTTATTTTTTTTTTAAAAGATTTTATTTATTTATTTAACAGAGAGAGAGATAGCGAGAGCAGGAACACAAGCAGAGGAGTGGGAGAGGGAGAAGCAGGCTTCCCGCGGAGCAGGGAGCCCGATGCGGGGCTCGATCCCAGGACCTGGGATCATGACCTGAGCCGAAGGCAGATGCTTAACGACTGAGCCACCCAGGCGCCCCATATTCTTCATTTTTTTTAAAGATATTCTTTATTTATTTGAGAGTGAGGGAGAGAGAGAAGGAGCAGATGGGAGGGGCAGAGGGAGAGGGAGAAGCAGACTCCCTGCTGAGTAGGAGCCCAACTCGGGGCCTGATCATGACTTGAGCCGAAGGCAGGCTTAACCGACTGAGCCATCCAGGTGCCCCAAAACAAAACTTTTCGATATCAAAAAATCTTTATATTTATATGCATATGTAATATGTATTTGTATGATATATATAAAATATATGTACATACACAAATATGTAAATATATATGGGTGTATATATATACACCCAGCTAGAAACATCTATGTATAAATAGTTTATTTGTTTGTATATATGTAATCTTTCTGTTGGTATAGGCCTAGAGAAATGTACGTGAAGGTAAGTGCACATGTAAGAGTGTGGTTATCTCAGGGGTGAGAACAAAGCAGGGGTTTTTGTGCACACCAGTTATTTTCTTCTACAACTTTGGGTTGTATACTTGTTGCAACAAATTATTTGTGCATTAAAATTTTACTTTTTATCAAAGTAAAATGTGCTCAGTGTTAAAAATCTAGTAGTACCAACAAGATTTACAGTGGAAAAGAGGCCCTGCCCTGCTTTTTCCCACAGGCACTTTTAATTATCTCTGCTGTCTCTTTGCATGGTTACTTCCATATTTTCAAATAATATGCTCATGCTGCTCTTTCTTGATTTTTCCCATTTTAGACTTTGTCACTGTCTTCCTGACGGTATGGTGGAGCATTTGTCTCCCTGGCACCACCCCATCCCACCTGGCCCCTCCTCTCCTTTGTTTTCCCTGTAGGATCCTATGGTATTACAACCATTAGTTAAATCAGTGAAAAGTGTCTATATCATCACTGACTGTGGTTTCCTGGAGAGCCGAGTATCTTGCTATAAATACATTTCTTTTATTACTGGGGTATTTTGTGTGTTTCTAGTGAAAAATTTTCCTCTACCATTGATATGTCCTAGCAGGCAGAATCCCTCTTCAGAGCAGTATGCCTTTCTTATGTGACAGTATTTTACATTAATTTTATGCACATTCAAGCACATATGTGTACATTTTCCTTCCCCCGTGAAATAGTAGGCACACTATACACAGTATCCCTAACTTTTTTGTTTTTTAAATAATACATCCAAGGTATTGTTCTATATTAACACATGTAAACATACCTTATTCTTTATAGCATAGTATTCTATCATATGCCTACACCCACATTTATTTAACTGGTGTTCTATTGATGGAAATTTAGGTTATCATCAGATCTGGAATGAATATTCTTTACACAAATCATTTTATATGTGTGTTTATTGTCTACCTAAAAGGATAAATTCCTATATGTGGAATTTCTGGTGAAACAGTAAAGCCATTTTAAGTTTGGATGATACAGTGAAGCTGTCCTTCAGGGCGGTTGTATCAATTTACATTTCCACCAACATCATTTGTTTTTCTAGACTTTTGCCAGCAGAGAATGTTGTTAAATAATTTCCTCTTTGCCAAAGTGAGAAGAAACTACAATGAGATATAATTACAGCTTTATTTTTGCATTTCTGTTATTATGAATGAGTTTGAGTATATTTTCATGTATTTTGGAGCCATTTGTAATTCTTTTTATGTGAACTATCTAATGGTGTATTTTGCCGAATTTCTGTTGGATTCTACATCCTTTTCATCTGTTGAAACTGTATATATTAAGGGGATTGGCTTTTTGCTGGGTTCTATCTTATGGATTGTTTTCTTCGACTTGGGGTTTATCTTTTGAATTTGCTTATAATGTTTCTTTCATGCAGAAAATTTCAGTTTTTATCTAATCAAATTTTGCAATTGTGTAGTAACCTTAGTCCACTTATGAGAAAACATCAGACAAATCAAATTAAGGAACATTCAACAAAATAACTTAATGCTTTTCAAAAATGTCAAGATCACCAAAGACTTAGGATCTGTTACAGACTGCAGGAGAGTAAGGAGAAATAACAGCTAAGTGCAACATAGTATCTGGATAGGCTCCTGGAACTGAAAAAGGACATTGGTGGAAAAACTGATGAAATTAGGGTAAGAAGTCTTCAGTATTATGCCAGTATGGATTTTTTGGTTCTGATGATTATATTATAGTTATGTAAGATGTTAACATTAGTGGAAGCTGGTGGGGTGGGGGTGGTGATATGTAAAAATTATCTGCTCTATTTTGCCACTTTTTTGTAGGTCTAAAAAGTTCAAAAAGTTTGCAGTTTTGGCAGAAGCTTTGTCTACCCAATATTTATTTTATCTTCCTTCCTTATTTTTTTTTTATGATTTTATTTATTTATTTGAGAGAGAGAGTGTGTGTGAGAGAGAGATCATGAGCAGGAGGGAGGATTAGAAGGAGCAGCAGGCTCCCCACTGAGCAGGGAACCCAATGCGGGGCTCAATCCCAGGACCCTGGGATCATGACCTGAACCAAAGGCAGACGCTTAATTGACTGGGCCAACCAGGTGCCCATCCTCCTTCCTTATTAACAAAATACTGGGCAATGTGAAGAAAGCCAAATTTGCCAAGTGGGGCTTCTGTGAAAGCCAATTTGCCTGCCTTTCTCTTCCCAGTTGCCTGGGAAACAGAAAACATGGCTGGAGCTTCAGCAGCCATCTTTGGTTCATGAAGGAAAGGACAAAAGAATTGCAGAGACCTTAGTCTTGGCATCAGGGATATCCTGAACTATTAGCAGCAATGGTCTATCCTTTTGTGATTCAGTTTCTATATACCTGGAATGCAATTTTTACTAAATAGCAGCATGGCTCCTGGCCTTTCTCACTTCAAAAACTAAAAAAAAAAAAAAAAAAAAAAAAAAAAGACTCCAATTTTCTTCTAGTATGACTTTGGTTTCATTTTTTATTAAAAATGTTCATCCAGGGGTGCCTGGGTGGCTCAGTCAGTTAAGCGGCTGCCTTCGGCCCAGGTCCTGAATCCAGGGTCCTGGGATTGAGCCCCATGTCAGTCTCCCTGCTGAGCGGGGAGCCTGCTTCTCGCTCTCCCTCTACCTGCCGCTCCCCCTGCTTGTACTCTCCCTCTCTCTCTAATAAAAAATCAAAAATCTTAAAAAAAAAAAAAAATGTTCTTCCGTCTGGTATTAATTTCATTTGGTCTGAGGCTTGAGAGATCTAGCTTAATTTTTCCCCCAAATACCTACTCAGTTGCCCAATACCATTAATGTATTGAATTTCCCCCTCCTGATAGTCAGTGTCATTTTCATAATATACTAGATTTTAATAGATATTTTAGTCTATTTCTGGGATTTCTGTCTGGTTGCCTTGATCTAATTATTCATGTGCTACTTTCATAATACTTTAATGCTATTTTATAATATATTTTAATATTTATTAGGACAAGTGTCTCCTCTTAACTTTTATTTTTCAAAAGTTTTTGCTCTTTTTAAAAATTAAATTAAATTTATCTACTTTTATTTTTATTTATTTATTATTTTAAAGATTTTACTTATTTTATTTGAGAGAGACAGAGAGAGAGCGAGCGCATGAGCACAAGCAGGGGGAGTGGGAGAGGGAGAAGCAGGCTCCCCGCTGAGCAGGGAGCCCGATGCTGGGCTTGATCCCAAGACCTTGGGAAACCAAAGGCAGACGCTTAACTGACTGAGCCACCCAGGCACCCCTAATTTATTTATTTTTAAAGTAAACTCTACCTCCAGTGTGGGGCTTGCTCTCACGACCCTGAGATCAAGATCAAGAGTCACATGCTCTCCTGACTGAGCCAGCCAGGCGCCCCTCAAATTTTTCTTTTTTTTACTTTTTATGTATTTCCATATAAACTTCAGAATCAGATTGCGTTCTAAATTTTTTTGGTTGGCATTTATATTGAGGTTGTATTAAATTTATGTATTAATTTAGGGAAGAGTGACATCCTTTTAATATTGAGTCTTCCTATCTCAACAAATGACATATGCCTTTCAATTTATTTAAGGATATTCTTTAGCAGTATTATGACATTTTATTTAGATAGGTCTTACACATTTCCTGTTAATTTTCTTCTCACATATTCAGTTTTTTCCATTGTTATTTTAAGAGAGTTTTTCATTATGTTTTCTAAGCTGTATATAGGGAATATAATAATTTTGTATAGTTTGTAATTAGACAACTTAATACATTTTCATAATGTTTTCAGTTGATTCCTTTTTAGGTTTTTCCATTATATAATCATGTAACCTGCTTATAATGATACTCTTATTACATTCTTTTTATACTCTAATTTTGTCCTCATGTCTAATTGCATCAGATAGTGGGGAGGAAGTCAGAGTTCTAATATAAAACAGGTGGCACATTCAAATTGGGTAATAGGAGAGAAGTTTAATAAACGAGTTGCTTCACAAGTGTGAACAAAGTGCAGGGAAACAGGGCATGGTGCAGTACTCTGGCCAGTAACAGTGGGAAACTCTAAACACCTCTAGGCCTGAAGGGGTGAAGGACGGGAGAAGCTATTGGAGCCTGAAGCCAGAGAGAGCTGTATGGAAGGGTCCTCAGACAGGACTGGTGGCCTTTAGTTGAGAGACACAGCCAACCTGCTGTGACAGGGAGGGAATGGGAGAAGGATGCCTGATCACTGTGCCCTCGTATCTGCTAGTGCACCCCGCTGGTAGAACGCAATGATGTTGGTAGAACGCCAGAGATAAGGCATCCTCTTGATGCACTCTACATAGGTGAGCTTCCCTAGCAAGAGCAAGATCGAGAAGGAGAGAGTAGATCTGGAGGGGCAAAGAGTGTGAGTACAGGGCATATCCTTGTCTTGTTCCTGATGTTAGTAAAGAAAGCCTCTAGTATTTACTATTAAGCATATGTGTTTGTATGTTTGTATGTGTAAATATCTACATAGCTACATGTAGGTATGTGTATATGTATGTATGTATTATCCATCTGTGTATGTGTATATGAAACCATATTTAACAAGTAAGCATCAATTTCTTTTTCTAATTAAAACATTCTGGCATGCTTGGGTGGTTCATTCAGTTAAGCGTCTGCCTTCTGCTCAGGTCATGATCCCGGGGTCCTGGGATCGAGCCCCGCGTCGGGGAGCCTGTTTCTCCCTCTGCCCCTCCTCCTGCTCATGCTCTCTCTCTCTCTCAAATAAATAAATAAATAAATAAGATCTTTTTAAATAGTCTATGATGGATGTTGAATGTTATGTTAGAATCCTTGTGGTATTTAAAGAAATGATTATATGATTTTCTTTTGATATAGTAATAATAAATATTTTAGTGCATATCCAATGATCATATCATTTTTGCAGTACTGATATGAAAACTTAGTCATTGTATTATTTTTTTTACTGTGCTACTAGATTCTGTTTGCTGATATTTTATTTAGGATTTTTGCTTTGATATTCATGGGGGAGATTTTTCTGCAGTTTGGGTATTTCATCTTTGTTAAATTTTCTGTCAATATTATGCTGACTGCATAAGAAGAATTTGAAAGCTATGCTTCTTTATTTTGTGCTGTGCTAACAGTTTAAATAGCATTTGTGTTACCAGTTTCTTTAGTGGTTGGTAGAATTTGGTAAACTGGTCCTGTGTATGCATGTATGTCTCTTTTTGACAACTTGCTCCTTTTTTTTAAAAGATTTTATTTATTTATTTGATATATAGAGAGAGAGCACAAGTAGGCAGAGAGGCAGACAGAGGGGCAGGCAGAGGGAGAGGAGAAGCAGACTCCCCGTTGAGCAGATAGCCCGATGCAGGGCTCAATCCCAGGACCCTGGGATCATGACCTGAGCCGAAGGCAGACGCTTAACCGACTGAGCCACCCAGGTGCCCCAAAACTTGCTCCATTTTTTAAATGGAAATTTGTCTCTTTAGATTTTTCCTAATCAAAGTTGATGAGTTTATGTAACTTATATTTTCCTAGAAAATCATCTATTTTATCAAAGTTACACATTTACCTACATAGAGCTGACCAAACTAGTGTATGGTTCTTTAAATTTCTTCTGTAACTATAGTTATTCAAAATTTTTTTGTGTATGTGTGTGCTTTTTCTGTTTTTTCTTGACTTGTTAGTGGCAATTTTTAAAAATTATGTTTTCTAAAAAACATCTTTAGATTGATTTCTACCACTTTCTGTATCCCAAATCATTTATTTCTGTTCTTTATTATTTCCTTCTTCTGATTTATTTAATTTAATTTTCTGGTTATATTTCTAATTTCTTGAGTTGGATTATTAAATCATTTATTTTAATTCTTTGTTATTTATTTCTCTTAGAATTAAGGCTGTGATTTTTCTCATGGGACCACTTTAGCTGTAACCCGTGGGTTCTGTAATATAGTTTGTAATATTGTTTGTAATATTGTTTTTTCTAACTCTGCAGAGGACAATGCTGTCCTCTTCCGACTCAAGGGTTGTTTAAAGAAAGAGTTTTCAGATGTAGGCTTTCATACCACTTTTTTGTTCTTTTAAGAAAAATACTTTATTTTTTAGAGTAGTTTTAGGAAAAATTGAGCAGAAGGTACAGAGATTTCCCATATGCCCGCTGGCCCCCTTTGGTCCTTACTCTTTTTGGGATGAGAAACCAATGGAGGGTTTTGCAGAGAGAACATACATTTTGAAGGGTTGCTCCAGCTGTTTGTGGAGAACAGACACAGGTGGGAGCAAGGTGACTAGCTCCCCTTTGTTAGATCCTGTTCTCTGGTCTGCTTGTTTTCCTTCGCTTTTCTGTTCACTCTTTAACTCTGCTTGGAGCACATCCCATAGTAGTTTCTTAAGAGTGCTCCATAAGTAAACACTCCATTTCTTTCTTTTTTTTTTTTTTAAGATTTTATTTATTTATTTGAGAGAGAGAGAGAGAGATCACAAGTAGGCAGACAGGCAGGCAGAGGGAGAGGGAGAAGCAGGCTCCCTGCTGAGCACAGAGCCCGATGTGGGGCTCGATCCCAGGACCCTGGGATCATGACCTGAGCCGAAGGCAGATGCTTAACCATCTGAGCCACCCAGGCGTCCCAGTAAACACTCCATTTCTTTGTGTGTCTAAAAAGGCCTTCATTCTCTCCCTACAATTGAATCGTAGTTTGGATGGGGTATACAATTCTAGCTTGAGAATTATTTTCCATCAGCATTTTACAGACCCCACTGTCTTCTAGCACCCGGTGTTGAGAAGCTTGGTGCACTTTCGATTCCAGATCCTTTGCTTGAGACTCTTTCTTTCTGGAAGCTTTTAGGATATTCTCTTTATTTTTGAAGTTTTATAATGTCATGATAATGTGGTGTTATTTAGGAGCATGTGTGTTTTCTCATTTTACTAAGCATATAGTGTAGATATCCGTATTTTTCAGTTCTGGGAAAACTTTGTTTTATTTTTTGAGTTTCTTCAGCTTAATCTTCTGTTCTCTGTACTATTTGTTAGATTTTGGACCCTCCACATGATCCTTGAAATTTCTTTATTTTTTATTTTCTAAAGATTTTATCTATTTATTTGAGAGAGAGAATGAGCACGAGTTGGGGGCAGAGGCAGAGGGAGAGGGAGAAGCAGACTCCCCGCTGAGCAGGGAGCCCGATGTGGGACTCCATCCCAGGACCTTGAGATCATGACCTGAGCTGAAGGCAGACACTTAACTGACTAAGCTACCCAGGCACCCGATTCTTAAAATTTCTTACCTTTTCCTTACATGTCTCAACTGTATGTCATTTTGGTATATTTCCTGGTGAATTTTTTCCAGTATTATTTATGAACATTTCTATTAATTTTTTTGTCTTTGAAATGATATTTTTAATTTCTAAGAGCATTATTTTATAAAAAGAATTATGCTTTAGTTTGGCGAAAGCAAAATATATTCTCATCTCAAAATAGAATTAAAAAATTTTTTTTTCCCCTCTGTTCCCGACATGATTTCTCTTTTCCTCTGGGTTCATTCTTTTTTTTTTTGCTTATTTGTTTATTTTCTCTCTCTTTTTCATATCAGTTGGCTTGCTGTAATGTCTGATGATTTCCTTAACTTTGGGTGGTTTCAGTGGAGGCCTGACAGTTCCCTGGGTGGTTCCCAAATATGAGACTCTGGTGGCCTTTTCTCTGGTTTGTTCAGTTTTCCCAGCTGAATACTGGAATCTATCTCCTGGAGGAGTATTTCCTTGGCTTCCAGCTTTTTGTATATGAGGTGTGAAATTGGAGCTAAGAGTCAAGATAACTCCATATTTGGTTCCTCAGCGACACTGCCCCATCCCGAGTTCAGACATAAGGTGTCTTGGGTCCTGTAACATTCATTCCCTTTCAGTTTCTCCAGGGTGTAGACTTCCATTTCCCTGCATGGAGCGCAAGCCATCTGCTGGCATTCTGTGTGGATAGGATAAGGGCAGGCCTTTCTGTAGGTGACTTTTAACCATTATATTCAACCCTGGGCCTCTGACTGCAGAGGCATTTTGGGAGGCTGGTGGACTCTCTTCCTGTCCATATGCCTCTCTGCAGACCCTTTGGGCTATCATTTCCTCTGTCCGCTGAATCAGGCACCACTGCCCCATCTGCCTTCCGTTTCCTAAACTCGTATGTCAAAATCTCTCTTCCACTGATGTACTTGACATTGTTGCCTTGCTTACTAGGCTACACATTTCTCCCCTTTGTTATAATTTCAGTGAGGTTTCAGGTAGAATGGAGACAGACATTTCCTCAATCTACTTACTGTCTTTTGATAATCGAAAACTCAAATAAGGAAAATTTAAAAGGAAGATAATTCTACCAGCAGAAGAGCCCTTTTCGCTTTGGAATTGACTTAAGCACTCACTGTATTCCCTTCCTTAGTATATGTTTCACTGTGAAAACTCATTGTTATTTTCAAAGGACTTTCAGGCACAGAAAACTAGATAGAACTTTGGAAGAGTAGGGATGAGGGCCTGGAATAGCTCACGTAGGTCCTGGCTCCTGGGGAGAGACAAGTCATGCTGGACCCCCACAGACATCTTGAAACAAGTGGTCTCATTGCTCGCCTTGTGGCTTTTCCAGACACTGAACGTTGGGAGGAGATGTTGGGTGGATCCTGGGAACTGAGGGGCAAGGTAGGGCAAAGCCAAAGCAGCTACGGATAGAGGTTTCTGCTGCACCTGACCTTGGTGACTTTGAGGACCCAGAGAGCCCTCTAACTTACAAGCTGGGGACCCTCGGGGCAGACAACACAGCAAAGCCACCAGGGCTATGGCATTCCTCCGGGTCTGACCACTACATCAGCTTCAGAGGTGACTCTTCCAGGTGTATGTCGGTGTCAGGCACCATGCTGGGTGTGTGACAGGCAGAATCTCAGTTGCCAGAACCACCTGGCAGATAAGGGTCACTATCCACATTTTATGGAGGAAGAAACTGAAGCCCAGGCAAGTAAGAATTAAGAACCAGAACTTGAATCGAGGTCTGCTTGGCCTCTGCTTCGACCAAGGCACTAAGTCGATTTCGGCCAGACATCTCATCAGCAGCCTGGGGGCCCAGTTTCACCGCAGACGTGTATCACTTGGCTCCTATGTTATAGGCGCACGCAGTGTCCTAAAATATTTTGAATTAGTTGGCAATGTTGGGAAACTCAGGGAGTTTACATAATCCTCCAGAATTCCAGCTTTTTTTGGAAAAGTCAGCAGCCTTGACCACACTGGATCTGCAATTCTTATGTGGCAACAATACCTTGGAGCCTGGGCAGTTTATACCTTTAAATGCCAGGGAGGTACCCTTCTGTATGGTCCCCAAATAGCCCATGTGAGCATCTGGCTCCTGGAGAGCATGACATTATTCTATGTAGTTGCAGCCGAACTCCACAGATACCTTAGAACAAGCCGTGGCATCTGCTGGCCCGTTTGTCCCTGTCCGCATCCATCGTGGGTCCTGCTGTGGGTGCCTGTTACTGAGCTTGTGTCCCAGTTTTCCTTACAGTAAGATCTAATAGACTGGTTTATTGAATGAGCCGGACATAGAAGAGGGGAATTTGTAGAACAATTTCATGCATAATCATTCTTCCCTGTTAAAATCCCTTCCTGGGGTCATTCTTTCTTGTCCCTGGATGAATCTTGGTGCACCTAGAAAATAAGAAGTGCTCTTCAGTCTAATAATCACGTTGCTTCCACCTTCTTCCCCTCCCACTTGTGCATCTTGGTGAGCAGGCTGCTGTAGGCCGGGGAAGCTGGTTGGCTGGCTGATTTACCTCTCCTGGCTGCATTGGCCCCTCCAAGTCAGCAGTGCGGACTGGTCCAATGCAGCTGGAATAGCTGGAAACTGGCTGATGTTGGTGTCCCCAGCTGAACTGACCCTTTTGTGGTTCCTATCTCGGATCTCTACCTGCAATTCAGTAGCTTTTTTTTTTTTTTTTTTTTTAATTTTCATCTAATTTCTGTGAGTTTATTATTTTTTTGAAGAACCAGTCTATTGATACAACTTATATGTCTTTAGATAGGTTATGTGTTTGTTTGGCAGCATATATTTGAGATTCATTTAGTCAGTTGCTAAAAAAACTATTTTTTAAATGATGGAATTTAAAATATACATGTTGGTAGGAATGCAAACTGATGCAGCCACTGGGGTAAACAGTATGGAGGTTTCTCAATTAAAAGTAGAAATATGACATGATCGAGTAATTCCACTACTGGGTATTTACCTAAAGAACATAAAAACACTAATTTGGAAAGATACGTATATCCTTGTTTGTTAAAGCAGGATTATTTATGATAGCCCAAATATGAAAGCAACCCAAGTATCTATTGATAGATGAATGGATAAATAAGATGTGGAATGTTATGTCGCCATTTGCAACAACGTGGGTGGACCTAGAGAGTATTATGCTAAGTGAAATAATTCAGACAGAGAAAGACAAATACCCTATGATTTCACTAACATGTGGAATCTAAAAAACAAAACAAATAAATAAATAAAAAGCAGAATCAGACCTATAAGTACAGAGAACAAACTGATGGTTTCTAGGGGAAAAGTAGCGGGGGGATGGGCCAAATCGGTGAATCTGTACTCAGAAAACTATAAAATACTCATGAAAGAAATTGAGGAAGACACAAGGAAATGGAAAAACGTTCCATGCTCATGGATTGGAAGAACAAATATTGTGAAGATGTCAATGCTACCTAGAGCAGTCTACACATTCAATGCAATCCCCATCAAAATACCATCAAGTTTTTTCAAAGAAATGGAACAAATAATCCTAAAATTTGTATGGAACCAGAAAGGACCCTGAATAGCCAGAGGAATGTTGAAAAAGAAAAGCAAAGCTGGTGGCATCACAATTCCAGACTTCCAGCTCTATTACAAAGCTGTCATCATCAAGACAGTATGGTACTGGCACAAAAACAGACACACAGATCAATGGAACAGAATAGAGAGCCCAGAAATGGACCCTCAACTCTATGGTCAACTCATCTTCGACAAAGCAGGAAAGAATGTCCAATGGAAAAAAGACAGTCTCTTCAACAAATGGTGTTGGGAAAATTGGACAGCCACATGCAGAAGAATGAAACTGGACCATTTCCTTACACCACACACAAAGTAGACTCTAAATGGTTGAAAGACCTCAATGTGAGACAGGAGTCCATCAAAATCCTAAAGGAGAACACAGGCAGCAACCTCTTCGACCTCAGCCGCAGCAGCTTCTTCCTAGAAACATCGCCAAAGGCAAGGGAAGCAAGGGCAAAAATGAACTATCGGGACTTCATCAAGATAAAAAGCTTTTGCACAGCAAAAGAAACAGTCAACAGAACCAAAAGACAACCAACAGAAAGGGAGAAGATATTTGCAAATGACATATCAGATAGAGGGCTGGTATCCAAATCTATAAAGAACTTATCAAACTCAACACCCAAAGAACAAAGAATCCAATCAAGAAATGGGCAGAAGACATGAACAGACATTTTTCCAAAGAAGACATCCAAATGGCCAACAGACACATGAAAAAGTGCTCAACATTGCTCAGCATCAGAGAAATCCAAATCAAAACCTCAGTGAGATACCACCTCACACCAGTCAGAATGGCTAAAATTAACAAGTCAGGAAACGACAGATGTTGGCGGGGATGCGGAGAAAGGGAACCCTCCTACACTGTTGGTGGGAATGCAAGCTGGTGCAGCCACTCTGGAAAACAGTATGGAGGTTCCTCAAAAAGTTGAAAATAGAGCTACCATACGATCCAGCAATTGCACTACTGGGTATTTACCCCAAAGATACAAAAGTAGGGATCCGAAGGGGTACGTGCACCCCGATGTTTATAGCAGCAATGTCCACAATAGCCAAACTGTGGAAAGAGCCAAGATGTCCATCGACAGATGAATGGATAAAGAAGAAGTGGTATATATATACAATAGAATATTATGCAGCCATCAAAAGGAATGAGATCTTGCCATTTGCAACAACGTGGATGGAACTAGAGGGTATTATGCTGAGCGAAATAAGTCAATCAGGGAAAGACTTGTATCATATGACCTCACTGATATGAGGAATTCTTAATTTCAGGAAACAAACTGAGGGTTGCTGGAGTGGGGGGTGGGGTGGGAGGGATGGGGTGGCTGGGTGATAGACACTGGGGAGCGTATGTGCTCTGGTAAGCGCTGTGAATTGTGCAAGACTGTTGAATCACGTATCTGTACCTCTGAAACAAATAATGCAATATATGTTAAGAAAAAAAAAGAAGATAGCAGGAGGGGAAGAATGAAGAGGGGGAAATCGGAGGGGGAGACGAACCATGAGAGACGATGGACTCTGAAAAACAAACTGAGGGTTCTAGAGGGGAGGGGGGTGGGAGGATGGGTTGGCCTGGTGATGGGTATTAAAGAGGGCACATTCTGCATGGAGCACTGGGTGTTGTGCACAAACAATGAATCATGGAACACTACATCAAAAACTAATGATGTAATGTATGGTGATTAACATAACAATAAAAAATTAAGAAAAAATAAAAATAAAAAATACATGATTTGTATATTATGGGTTAAATTTTTCAAAGCAGTAATGGATCAGGGCCTATAATGGAAATGGTATATACTTGTACATTTTAAGTACCTCAGTGCTTAAAATTTCTTAATTGGAATGCTCTTTCCCTTGGCTAATTCATTAATGAAAGTATTTTTCAAGTTAACGCTATGGAGTATGAAGCAGTCCTTACATAGTGTAAACTTGTTTATGATACTTTGATTTCACTTTGTTTTTTTAAAGATTTTATTTATTTGACAGAGAGAGACACCCAGAGAGAGAGAACAGAAGCAGGGGGAAGCAGGAGAGGGAGAGAGAAGGCTCTCCGTTGAGCAGGGAGCCCACTGTGGGGCTGGAGCCCACTGTGGGGCTCGATCCCAGGAACCCGGGATCATGACCTGAGCCGAAGGCAGATGCTTAACTGACTGAGCCACCCAGGCACCCCTGAGTTCACTTTATTTTTTTTCCCCTGAGTTCACTTTAAAACTTTTAGTTTGCTCCTTATACATAATGGTTCATACTTGATATAATAAGTGCAGACACACATGGAAGAAATACATATCAGCTGTCAGATTTTACAAATGATAGTAAAAACACCATGTCTTACTACTTTTGACTGCTTTGCATTCCGTTTTAGCACCCTGGCCTCTTCTGAGGTTTCAGGTTCCTGCAAATGGTACTGTAGGCAATAACCTTTTTGACCCTAGGCTATCTTGCTTCTGTGAGCTCCACATCCCGTCTTCTGGGAAACCTGCACCTTTGTTCTGTACAATTGGTATTTAACCCATTCTTTACATCAAATTCTCTCTGTTTAAAAGAACTGGCATGGTTTCTGTTCCCCTGGCTGGACCGTAGATCCAGCAGCTCTAGCATCTGTCTATTTTCCCAGTGCTCCGGATAAGACACAGATTACCTCTGAGAAGTACTGGTTAATTTCTGGCAGTGCTTAAAAAATCATTTCCTCACTTGAGTTCTCTTTCTCTCTCCTCACATCCATTCCTTTCCCATCTCTTGAATTTTCTCACATTTCTATGAAGAGAAATGGAGCACATTTGCCAACTGGTTAGCTTGAAGTAGCTAGAGTAATGGTTCATTTAGTCAAAGTTGCTGGTAGAAAGATAGGGGTGGGGGGGCGCCTGGGTGGCTCAGTCATTAAGCGTCTGCCTTCAGCTCAGGTCATGATCCCAGGGTCCTGGGATCGAGCCCCGCATCGGGCTCCCTGCTCGGCGGGAAGCCTGCTTCTCCCCCTTCCACTCTCCCTGCTTGTGTTCCTGCTCTCGCTATCTCTCTCTCTGTGTCAAATAAATAAGTAAAATCTTAAAAAAAATAAAAAATAATAATAATAATAATAAAAGAAAGATAGGGGTGGGTTATACATTTACAGAAGAATTCTGAATCATGGTTCCTTTATAAGTATCACTTTGCCTTGACAATGTTTGTTAGCCGAGCAAAATAACTGAAAGAAGAAGGGTTTATTTGGAAACCTGATTTACACACAGCTGGTTAAATGATTGAATAGATTCCTTTCTTTGGATCTCTCCATTCATAGAGTCTGTACTGTGATTTTTATTCTAATGACCTTTGGTATAGGTCAGTTCTATTGTTCTTATGGAACTGTGTTGAAGAAACCTGTGGGTGTTTAGAAAATGGTTATATAATTAGTGTGAATAGAATTCTGAAGCAGAAAAGACTTGGAGAGGTCCTCTGGTTCATCTTCTTGCCTTCAGGCAACTCAACACCTAACCCAATTTAGACAAAATATTCAGAGAATTCCTCTCATTGCTTTTATTAGCTTAATTCTTATGTTAAAAATAGTTTCCTCTAGAAATCTCTCCTTTGATTTTACTTTGAATTAATTTAGTCTCTTCATCCCTCACCCATTCGTTCAACACAGTTCTTTCTGAGCTTCTGCTCTGTGCCAAGGACTGCTAGCAAAGGAGACAGTCTCCACATAGCCCCTGGGGTTTGTACCAGGACTGATGAGGGAAACAGGTTGCAGGAAGGCAGAGCTCAGCTCAGCGAAGGAAGAGCTTTCCAAAAGGGAGAAACGCTCAAGATGGATCGGGCTCAAACACACCTTTGGGTCACTTGGCCAGAACTAAGGAGGAGGGGCACAGCTGCTGGAGGCTTGGACTGGGTGCCCTTCAAGATCCATTGCAACTGTTGGATCCCGTGTCTCATCTGAGTACTGTATTGTTATGTGGACCCTTTCTTCCCATTTGATTTTCAGGGAATTCGTTCTTCTGTTTATCCTGGACTGGTAGGAAGCCTGGTCTTGCTGACAATGAACTAGTCATTAATTGGCAATTGCTTAGTCATTAATACTAGAGAAATGACCCGTCCTCCTGATTCTCTTAGAAGGATGCTCCCTGCCTTGCCTCTCTCCCCATCTCACCACCCAGCTGATGCCCGATTACATTCTCTGTCCCACCAAATACTTCCCCCTTCACTGCACTCAACTCAAGTGCAATTCTACTTTTATTTGAGTGATCTTTGTATGATATATATAAATTCCACTGACACAACATCTAGCCTGACATAACACCTAGCACATAGTGGGGCTTAATAT
The DNA here is from genome assembly GCF_964656455.1 of Halichoerus grypus. Classification (NCBI taxonomy): domain Eukaryota; kingdom Metazoa; phylum Chordata; class Mammalia; order Carnivora; family Phocidae; genus Halichoerus; species Halichoerus grypus. The sequence goes on along the minus strand of NC_135719.1, from coordinate 24,306,278 downwards.
CACTTGTGTAATATTATGTATATGGCATATAATATGTATATATATATAACATAATATGTATATATATATATAATATGTCCATATACTTTGAAATGACTGAATAAGTCTTTAGTCGTTGACTGGATTTGTAGAAAATAAGAAAACAATGACATTGTGTTAGGATTCTCCAGAGAAATAGAATCAATTGTCTATACCTATATATCTATATCTAGATCTTGAAGGAATCAGAATACATGATTTTGGGGTCTGGCAAGGACCAAATCTGTAGGGTGGGCCAGCATGCCAGAAATGTAGATAGGAACTGATGTGCAGTCTTGAGTCCGAAGTCCTTAGGGTAGCAGGCTGAGAACCCATGCAGGGTTTCTATGTCCAGACTTGAGACACAATTGCTTCTTCTTCATGATCCCTCAGTCTTTGCTCCTAGGACCTTCAACTGGTTGAATGAGGCCCATAACCCCCATTATGGAGGCTGATCCACTTTACTCAAAATCTACTGATTGTTTGGATTATTTGTTCTTTGGGTGTTGAGTTTGATAAGTTCTTTATAGATTTTGGATACTAGCCCTTTATCTGATATGTCATTTGCAAATATCTTCTCCCACTCTGTCGGTTGTCTTTTGGTTTTGTTGACTGTTTCCTTTGCTGTGCAAAAGCTTTCACTCTGGAAAACAGTATGGAGGTTACTCAAAAAGTTGAAAATAGAGGTACCATACGCTCCAGCAATTGTACTACTGGGTATTTACCCCAAAGATAGCAATGTAGTGATCCAAAGGGGTACATGCACCCCAATGTTTATAGCAGCAATGTCCACAATAGCCAAACTATGGAAAGAGCCAAGATGTCCATCGACAGATGAATGGATAAAGAAGATGTGATATATATATATATATATATATATATATATATATATATATATATATATATACAATGGAGTATTATGCAGCCATCAAAAAACCCGAAATCTTGCCATTTGCAACGATATGGTTGGAACTAGAGGGTATTATGCTAAGCAAAATAAGTCAATCAGAGAAAGACATGTATCATATGATGTCCCTGATACGAGGAATTCTTAATCTCAGGAAACAAACTGAGGGTTGCTGGAGTGGTGGGGGGTGGGAGGGAAGGGGTGGCTTGGTGATGACATTGGGGAGGGTATGTGCTATGGTGAGCGCTGTGAATTGTGTAAGACTGTTGAATCACAGGCCTGTACCTCTGAAACAAATAATACATTATATGTTAAAAAAGAAAAAAAGAAAAAGAAGATAGTAGGAAGGGAAAAATGAAGGGGGGGAAGTCGGAGGGGGAGATGAACCATGAGAGACGATGGACTCTGAGAAACAAACTGAGGGTTCTAGAGGGGAGGGGTTGGGGGGATGGGTTAGCCTGGTGATGGGTATTAAAGAGGGCACGTATTGCATAGAGCACCGGGTGTTACACGCAAACAATGAATCATGGAACACTACATCAAAAAAAAAAAAAAAATAAATAGAAGAAAAATCTACTGATTGTTGATTCATCATATTGAAAAAACAAAGCTTCACAGCAACATCTATACTGGTATTTGACCAAACAGCTGGACTCTATAGCCTGGCCAAGTTGACATATACAAATTAAGCATCACACACATAAAAATAAAACCTGCTTTGGACACCCAGTAGATTGGGCACCATATTAGGCATTGTGGCAGACAGACCCTAGGGTGACTCCCAAGAACTCTGGCCCTCTGGTGTCTGTGCTTCTGTGTGATCTTCTCCCTGTGAGTGTGGGCAGAACATATGACTTGCTTCTAAGCAATAGAATATGGCAAAGGTGATGGGATGTCACTCCTGTGATTGTGTTCTGCTGTATAACACCATGTTAGCTGACTGGAGTGAGCAGCTCCCCTGTTGGCCTGGAAGAAGCAAGTTGTCCTGATGTGGTCTGACCATGGAGAGACTCACGTGGCAGGGACTTGAGGATGGCCTCTAGGAGCTAAGGGCTCAGTCTTACAGCTGCAAGGAACTGACTTCTGCCAATAACCATGTGAGCTTGGATGGGGGCCCTGAGCTTCGGATGGGCCTTGATTGCAGACCCAGTGCAGAGGGCCCCACTAAGCTGTGTGATTTCTTTCTTTCTTTTTTTTTTTTTAAAGATTTTATTTATTTATTTGACAGAGACAGAGACAGAGAGCAGGAACACAAGCAGGGGGAGTGGGAGAGGGAGAAGCAGGCTTCCTGCTGTGGGACTCGATCCCAGGACTCTGGGATCATGACCTGAGCCGAAGGCAGCCACTTAACGACTTAGCCACCCAGGCACCCAGAAGCTGTGTGATTTCTTGACCTGTGGAAGCTGTGAGATAATAAATATGTGCTGTTTGTTATGCAGCAAGAGCAAGCTAATACAGGACATTGTGCGCACCCCGCACTAACGCTCGAGGTAGGGGTCAACGCTAGATGACAGGCTGTGGCTACAAAGTCAAAAAGCTGGCCATATCAGAACTCCTTCAGAGCACAGCTGGGACTCCCAAGTCCCAGCGTGTTCCAGCCCACACCCACATCTCTCCACATTAAGTGTGGGAGAACAGACCAGATAATGAGCTCTCTGAAATGGTGAGGATGGAGAGAAAATTCCATTGTGCATATGTAAACAGAGAATCCAGCAGGTGAGATTTAAATGTCTTTTTTCACCTGAGAAGGACTTCAGGAAGCTGCATCACTGTCTCTAGGAGCCAGAAGAGTCTCCAGACTCCTTCCGAGAGTAACCTTAAAATGCCAGAGGAGTTCTTAATTAGGAATGAAGGGTTTAAACATTGTCTGAATTGATCTTCCTTTGCACCCATGCGTGGTCTTTGATGGACACTGATACAGACCAGGTAGGGAAGAGGTGAGCTGGGTGAGGGTGGGGGGAGGAGCTCAGGATTCCTGACTGCTCTTGTCCAGGGCTGAGCTGAGCCAGCCTGAAAGTGTCAGAAGCCTGCTTGACAATTGCCTTTTCACTTATCGAAATAAATTAGCTCCCTGTGGTTAATGTTGCCTCCTGCTATCTGTGGATGTCAGGACTTTTTATTATCCCTACCTTCCGGGACTCTCTTCTGTCTTGACTTAGTTCAGGAGACAAAACTAAGACAACGTTGGGAGTCCTGAGCCTGTTTTAATGCAGAAGTTCTGCCTTGGGGGATGCACAGGTTTAATCTGGTCACAAGATGAGGAGAGCTGGGGCCAGGACTCCCTGGCATGGGCTCTCAGAGACCAGGAGGCCCTTCCATGAGTCTTGTGTGGTCCCCTGGACAGTAAACCCATTCTTCCTGGAAAGGGATCCTTGGTGATATTCTTTTCTCTTCTCTAAAGTGAGCAGCTTACTGCTCCTTTTGAGTCTCCTGTCACCTTCTGAGAAGCTTCCCCAGCTTAATCCTGTGAAAACCCAGCTTTTTCTCCCTCATAACATCAGAGATCAGGTTGCTCATCCTCTTCAGTCTGTGTGTTAGTTTCACGTTCTCTGTTGCATGACATGTGACCACGCTCAATCAGCTGCCCCTGCTTATGGTTCTCTGGCATTACCTCCTGTCCCCTTGCTCACTGTACCCAAAGTTCCAGCTGTTGGGAAACACCTGCCTTGCCAGGGGTGTGCCTGACCTCTCACTCTTACTTCCATCACTCTTCCGTCCTTTGCAGAGGCTGTTCACACCCCCTTCTAGAACCTTTCCCTGCCTCCTGGCCAGTGCTCACAAAGCACAATGTAAGTGTGCCTTCTCTGAAGAGCTCTGCCACATCCCCAGTATGCTCTCTCTCTCTCTCTCTCTCTCGATGACTGGCTCGGAAACTTTAGGCAAGTTGCTTTGCTGCTCATGGCTCAGTTTTCTAGTCTACAAAACAAATCTTGTAAGAATCCTTACTTGATATGGTTGTTGGGAGGTAAATGAGAAAATACATGAAAAAGGCTTTAGCACAACACCCGAGGCATACTAGTGGGTCAAAAAGTTAGATATTCCTTTATACTGACTTTATTTATTTAGGTCTTTCTCTCTGTAAATCTGTGAGCACCTTGAGGACAAGAATTGTTTCTTAGTTGTCACTGTTGATCACCGGGCCTCGCTGTGGCAGGTTGTATTCTCCCCAAATGGTTGCAACCTGACTTTGGCACTCTTCCCAGTGGGAGGTGGAGTCTGTGTTCCTTCCCTTTGAAGGTAAATGGGCTCGTACCTACAGTGGGAGTGATGCTGTGTGACTTCAGAGGCTGGGACATAGATGGTGACACACCTCACAACCTGGCTCTTTTGCGGTGCTTGCTCTTAGAATCCAGTCTCCATGCTGTGAGGAAGTCCAAGCCTGGACCTCCATGAACAGGCCCACATGAAGAGGAAATGGGGGCCCCTGGCCCACAGCCCTAGCTGGGCTCCCAGCTGATTTCCAGTGTTAACATGCCAGCCATGAGGGTGAGCCATCTTGGAGGTCCATCCTTCAAGCATAGTCCAAGTTGCCGTTTGGAGCAGAGACAAAACAACTCAGCTGAGTTCTTCCTAAATTGCAGATCTGTGAGCAAAATAAGTAATTGTTGTGGTTTTAAGCTACTAAGTTCTGGGGTAGTTTGTTACTCGGTACTAATAGCTAGAACATCCACTGTAGCCCCGACTTAGAAGCTTTCCAATCAGAAGGCATTCATTAATGAATCAACAGGGATGGAGTAGAAGTCTGTCTATCCTTGAAGTGACCTCTCTCAAGGCGGGAGGAATATTTTCCAAATCTCCAACTCTTCCCATGATGCTTTCCACTCTGTAAATGTTGGTCGAACTGAACAAAGTAAGTGAAGAGACTCAGCCGAACAGTATTTGTAGGGTGTTATTACATACCTAAAATTCTGCCACAGGAAGCGTAGGGTAAGTGTCTGTCCTCAAGGCGCCTGGGATCTGTTGGGAGGAGAAAACACACAAAGGAAACTATTGGAATGTAATAGGAGAAATTACATGTCCAAAAACCAAAGTCAGTGTCAGGAGAGGTCTGAAAGGGGCAAGGCACCAGGAGGGAGTTGGAGTTGAAGCAGGCTGTGAGGGCTGAGGGAGCTGGAGTATCAGGTGTGCCAAGGGGAAGGAGGAGGACATCCAGATGGGGCAGGGGAGAATGAGTGGGGTGGGGCAGCAGGTGCTGGGAGGGAGCAGAGCTTGTAGGTCCTTAAGCGTCAGGATGAGGACTAGGAGTTTGGTTCTTTTAAGGCCCATTCTAGGTTCCAGAACAAGGGAGTGAATTGATGAGTGGGTGTGTTGGGATTTGGGTGGATTTGGGTGGGGCAAGCAGGATCCAGGGTGGATTTGGGTAGGGGGAACCAGGAGGCTAGAGGTGGGTGGTAACTGGAGGTCTCAGCAATAATTGGAGGGCCTGGGGGTGTTTCATTACCCAGGATATCGTCCCTTAGTCAGTGCCCCATGGATACTGCCAAGCCTCTCTTGGTTGCCTCTTGTCTGCCTGTGGATTGCTTATGTGTCTTCTGGTGGCACAGCCTTCTTGTTCATGAGGTGGGGTGGGGACCCAGGTGACAGCTTTGAATCCTGACTCCATCTCTTATTAGGTTGTGTGTTCTTGGACAAGTTAATTAACTTTGTTGGCCTCAGTTTCCTCACTTGAGAAATGGGAATAATAATAATACAGGGATTTATGAGATTGTAAGTTGGTTCATACGGAGACAAAATGCTCAGTGAATATTCCTGTTATTTTATGTCACAGCTTCAACACGTTTCCACAGCTGGACTCTGGCAAGAGGTATTTACTGATCTTTTATTTGGGACTCTGGGGACTTCCCAAATAGCCATCATTCGCCAATTTATAGTTTATCTCTTAGATGGAGCTACGTTAAGGGATGCTTGAACTCATTCAGCATATAATAATTTAATCAAATTCCAGGGTATCATACTATTTCCCTTCTGTGTTGTTCTTCACTTAGAAATAATTGGCAAAGTCCATCACTTGGCATCTATAAAATTGAACGTTGTCTCTAAGGAGGGTTTAATCCAGGCAGACAATCACAAAACAGCCTAAGTGACCTTTGGTCCTGGAGAGAAATGGCCACCAAAAGATGATATCTCCCAGAATTGGGGTTCATTTGGTGATGTAAGTCTTGCTGAAGATGGCTGAACTCTGGAGCCTGGGCTTATGAAAGATTTTAGAGCAGATTTTAGCAGCAAGAAATTCTTCTGTCACTCTTTCTCTCATTCCCTGTTCTTAAATCCATCCATTCATCCATCCATCCATCCATCCATCCATCCATCCATCCATCTTTCTGTATGCTGATAGATCTTTTTCATCAACAAAGCAAGTTATGGTTGATTTATTTGTTAGCTTTACTGGTTATTCAACAGAACTGTGACCAAATCAATGAATTGTCCTAGTTATGTAGACCCAGCTAAAATATTAACACATTGTCCCAATGAAGCAAATAATTTTTGAGCAGGATCTTAGTCTTCAGTTCCATTTGTAATATGTGATTCATTTTTAACATTTAGTATCACGAGTAGGTACTTGTTATTAATAAAGGTAGAGCTTTTGTTAAATTTGAAGCTCCAGTGGGTCCTTGATAACTGCCCTGTAGTCCCTTGTTCCTGTAGGCACTCATGATTGATTGATTCTTTTTCCCAAGGCCAGGAAGGACAAGAGGCCTTCTTTGGTGTTGATTGGAAGCATTAAATGGAGCACAAGGGAAAAGCACATTGCTCCGATTACTATCTTTCCTAAATTGGATATAGAATCTTCTTATTTCATAAGGCCTTCAGCACTGATTTAAAAAAAAAAAATTCTTTTCTCTTTCATTTACAAAAGGTGCCTCAGGCATCCATTGTATGATAGGTGCTTAATAAATAATAATAACAGTTATTATTATGGAGCAGAAATCTGCTGATCCTTTCACATGAATGGAACCTTGAGACCTCTTTCTATTATAGAGGCAGATGTATTTGTTTTAACACCACATTATTGTGGTTTTTTAGTTCAATGCATCAGCATTCTGTTTATCCACATGCTTCAGGATTTATGGTTATTACTGTGTCTGTTTTTCTGTCTCCTCCATATTCCCAAGCTTCACATTCTTTTCTTTCTAAATTCCAGAAGTTCAGATAACAACATAAAATGCATAATAAATTTGTGCCTCCGTAAATAATACGGGAAGTGACTGAAGCTTGCATGGGAATAGACTCATTTTGTCTGTTTTTCTCACTTGAAAAAATTTTGATGAGTTTATTCTTTATCACTTTGGGAAATAATGTAAAATGTGATCAGAGGCCCACATAATCTGGGCTGTGTTCCCAGAACTGTTTTTATTTAGTGTTGCTGTATTTGGGTGATGAAATGTTTATGCCACAGCAATAGATTTTTCAAGTTACACCATTTTCAGTAAAGATGCTGCATTTAAACCTCTTCTTGTCCATTTTGGGGTGATCAGAGTAGGGAGTTTTTTGCTCCAAACCTTATCCAAAGTGTATTGGATGGAATGTATTTTCATAGGGATGGCACATTTCTCATCATTTCATAAAATGCATATAATTTTATCTTTTCTTCATGACTCAAAGTGGTTATGAACCTACGTTGGGGAGCACTTCAGTGTCTTCAGGAAATATCAAGGCATTCTCACACTAAATATCCCCAGGCTGCTTTCCGGAACTTCTCTGTCGTTGGTTCCTTCTCCTTCTGCATTCCCAGGCTATTCATTTTTCCTTTCTTTTTGCTGTTGTTTCTGCCTAGTGTTTCCCTCTCTCACCCCACAGTCATCTTGTGAACTTTGAGAGGGCAAAATGGAGAGTGCTGTTGGTATTGTATGTTAAATAAGAATCAGTACGCTAGGAATAAGGCACCAGGCTCTGTGTGGGAACTCAAGTTTATGGACTAAAATTCTGCTGAGAGCCACTGGTGTGACCTTGGGCAACAGTCTCTTGAGACCTTAGTTTCCCCTGCTATAAAATGATGAAGTTAGGCTGCAAGACCTCTGGTCTTAACATTTATGAGTTTACCAAAGGCAGCCTTTAGTCTCTGTACTTTCTGACAGGTGTAACGACCCTCTGGATGCCATTTTTGTTTACCTGGGGGTTTTTGAGGCATCCTCATGGTAATCTGCTGATGTTTCCCCTCAGATGAAGGGAACATTAACCTCGTCATGACCTAGCCCTGCCCTCACATATCAATCTGGGATCCTTCCCCCATCAATTACCAGGACGCAAATCTCTGCTTCAAGAGGCTGCTTCTTGTCGGAAAACCTGGCCTGTGACAGAACTATTCAGTAAAGATTTCTGTGCTTGACTATATATTCTGTACTGAAGAAACATTAACAAAATAATACATTAAAAAAATGTAAGAGCATACGGTAGGATAAATAATGGCTCCCAAAGATGCTCAACTCCTAGTTCCTGGAACCTGTGAACATATTACCTTGTGTGGTAAAAGGGATTTTGCAGGTGCGATTAAGTTGAGGATCTTGAGATGGGGAAATTATCTCGGGTTACTTGGGCTGGGTCCTATGTAATCACAGGGTTCTTTGTAAGAGGGAGGCAGGAAGCTGGCTCTAAAGATGGAGGAATGCTGGTAGATACTGGGAGAAATTGGAAAAGTCAAGGAAGCAGATTCTCCCCAAGAACCTCCAAAAAGGAATGCAACCCTGCTGACCCATTGATTTTAGCTCCCCTCAGCCTCCTCTTGGACTTCTGACTTCCAGAAACATAAGAAACTACGTGTATGTTGTTTAAGCCACAGAGCTTGTGGAATTTCATTATTGCAGCCACAGGGAGCTAATGCAGAGCTGCTCCTGTTCTCCCTGTCTGAGTCATTCTCTGTTCTCAGTCTCCTCCAGCAAAGGGAGCTGAATAGAGGGCTCCAGAAAGGGTGCTGGATCCATTTTCCCAGACATGGAACCCAAAGCTGTGCTGTGGAGGACACCTGAGCCCAGTTCTCTAGCTCATTTGTCCTGCCTGTCGTGTCATGGAGTGTGGACTCTCTTTGTAGACCCTCGTTCCCTGGACAGTGAGAGAGACTCTGGTAGAGGGGTGGTCTTTTGAGAGCCAACACTTCCATCCCTATCCACAGTACATTCTTGTTTTTGCTTGTGCCTGCAGGATGCAAGCCTTCCTTGGGGTTATTTTTGAAGGCTGGTTTCCTCGGATACCCCCCTTTATTTTTCCAGGCTCCTCTTCCGGGTCCTGATCCTCCAGGGCCGCCTCTGCAGGTATTTTGGCCCTTGCTGCTCTCCGTACGCTCAGGTCCCACTTTTTGCTCTGTGTCCTGAGCATTCATTGCTCTCGTGCCAGGCCTCTGTGACATCACCTGCTCCAATCTGAGGGTTGCCATGGTCTGGGTGTCAGTCAGAACCCTCCACCCTGAGCACTTATAACCTCAGCCTGCAAATTTTGCATTCTCCAATGCTCATATTAAGGTCGGGTGAAGAGGGAAAGAGACAATTGAAATGTAAAGTCTCATAACAAGAAAAACCACAGGGTGACCATTTTCCTTGGCCATTGGTGCATCTTCCTTTCCCTTTCCCCTAAAATATACCTTATGCTACAAATGCTCCAGCATGTCTTTTATATCACAAAAGAAGTGTTTGGGTGGACTGGGAGCCTAGTTATGATCAATAAGAAGCTATGTTTGCCATATAGAAGGGCATTCCCATTTCAGACTGCTAAAAATGCCAATTCATTTTCCTCATTCATTATGGCGAGGTTTCTGGTGTCCCCTGGATGTACTTTATGTGTGGAGGGAGCTCTGTGTTCTGCATTTATAGAGTTTGTTCTGTTAGAATGAGGGTGTTAATTATGGGCCTCTGTAAATTACCTGTTCTGGTCTGAAACTTTGCCCAAGGAGTGTTGTATTTGAGTCAGTTTTCCAGCAGCTTTGTTGAGAATGGTCAGAAGTTCAAATATGATCAGTCTTGTTTCATTTATTACTTGTTTGATTACTGTGAACTGGAAAGGAGGAGGGGATGCTGGAAGGAAAATGCAATGTCCTGAAGTGGGGCAGAGCCAGGCAGACCTGGTTTTGAATCTCAGCTCCATGATAGTAATATCTACCTTTCACGATTGTTGGTGAATTAAATAATATGATATAAAGTGCTTTGTTTGGTACCTGGGATGTGGTGAAGGCTCAATGAGATGTTAATTTCCTTGCCTCACATTATATAGTCTGTAATCATGCTAGACTTCTAAAGATCCAAGCTGCAAGCACTACCCAAGCATATCATCGTGGTATGTGGCAGAATTTTCTTATTCTATAGTCTGTAATTTCTTAATCTATAGTTCTTGGCTTCACACCCACTGAGCAGTGGGTGTCAGGCATCCCAGGGATGCATGGGTACTTGCTAGAATGAGTCATTGCTCAGCTTTGACGTTCAAATTGGATTTTGGTTTGACGTTCTTGGCATTATCAAAGGGAAAGGGTTTTCTAAATTCTTGAATGCAACCAGATCAGATCTTGAAGGTGTCAGATCATATGGCTTTCAATAGTGTGAGGAAGGTCCTCCTTCACTTATGAAGGCTAGCTCATGAGGTTTATCGCTCTGGAAAGAAGAAGGATGTCCCAGAGAAGTGGATAGGTCCAAGCCTGCCTCCTCTGGCTTAGGGGAATGTGGGATAAAAAAGGGACAGAGTCATAGAATTGAAGCTTGCACCTTGGAGGTGGGTGAGTATTGCTTTAGAAACATCCAGATAAATATGGTGAAGAGTCTCATAGGAGATGAGCCTAATGGCATGCTTGCCTCTGTCCTCTGTCACTTCCAACATGACCCATGTCAATAGTATAGCAGTATTGGCAGGAGTGGGGCTAGATCAGCAAGCATGAGGTTGGCCTGAATATGGCAGAGCCTGGGATGCAGAGTTCTCTGGGTCTAAGTGATGGGATGTGTAGGTGTGATGGGGCCAGGGGCTGGGCCTTTGGGATTGGTATTAACTGGCCCTAGCCATGGCTCTAGAGAGAAGGTTCAAGGTGAGGGACAAAAACCACAAGAGACCATTGATACTTTGGTGATCAACTGTCCAGGAGCTTGGTAGCAGAGACCATGGAGGATTCTGAGGACACTGTAGATTCAAGGATCTTTCCCTGTTCCATGCCCATGAAAACACAGGGAGCTCCTCTTGCATCAGCAGGCCCACTTGAGGGAAGAGGATAAGCATCTGCCTGATAAGATAGAGTAAATGAAAAAGACTCCTGACCTGAGAGTCGAACTTTGCGTAGGCTGGTTTTTTAAACCACAGGGAGAGTATTCAAGCCTGGAGAGACAGGAGAATGGCCAATTGGCTCATGTAAATTTTTTTGATACCCAGGGAGAAAAGATATTAAGTGCATTTTCAGTGCACATCTGAGTGTACTGTGAGTAAATTTGCCAATGCACTAGGTATTAAGGCTTAGTATGCAAAACATTAATTTTAATTAAGAGCTATGTGTGGACTTTTGAATTTCTCTGGTTTTCATGCTGCCATTGTGATTTCTAAAAATGTTTGTGTCCACATGTCAGAGGTTGCTTATGAGTCTTTCAAGATCTTCTCTTTGTCTTTGGTTTTCTGCATTTTGAATATGATATGCCTAGGTGTAGTGATTTTGGTATTTATCCTTCTCGGTGTTCTCTGAGCTTCCCTGTCTGTGGCTTGGTATCTGTCATGAATTTTGCAAAGTTCTCAGCCATTATTACTTCAAATATTTCTTCTGTTCTGGCCTCTCTTCTGTCTCCTTCTGGTATGATTATTCACATGTTACATCTTTTTAGAAATTGCCCCACGGTTCTTTCATGTTCTGTTCTGTTCTTTTTTTTTTCTTTTCATTCTTTTTTCTCTTTGCATTTCAGTTTGAGAAGTTTCTATTGATGTCTCTTCAAGCTCACGGATTCTTTCCTAGACCATGTCCAGTCTCGTGATTGGCCCATCAAAGGCATTCACCATTTTTGTTACAGTATTTTTGATTTTGAGCATTTCCTTTTAAATCCTGCAGTTTCCATGTCTTTGTTTATATTCTTACATGTTGTCTACAAGGGAAAAGTAGACATATTAAGCATGGTTAAATTTTAAATTCCTGGTCTGAGAAGTCCAAAATCTCTGACACATCTGAGTCTGGTTCTGATGCTTGCTTTGTTTCTTCAGTGTATGTTTTTCACATTTTTTTTTTTTCTTAGCATATCTAGTAATTATTGAAAGCTGGATATGTTGTATTGGGTAGTAGGAACTGAGTTGAAGAAGTCTTTGTGTGAGGTTTGATGTCAGTGGGCTAGGAGTTAGGCTGTATTTAAAGTTTGCTGTAGCCATAGTTGCCAGAGGCTTTATTTTATTTATTTTTAAATGGTTTATATGATATTATTTCTCTTGTTTTCAGTTTTAAATAACCAGGAACTTTATATTACTTCAGTGTCCTTGTTTTCATGTTCCCTGTGGCTTTGGGCTTTCAGAGGTACCAGTCCTCAGAGTCTCCTTTTTGCAGCTTGTTCAGCTGTGATCCCCTGATGTTTCAGGGAGCCCAGTTGGTGGGGTATCAAGTGTAGGGGAGGGACATGACCTGTACTCTTACAGTTACATCTCAGTATTTTAGTGGGCCTGTGTCTCTGGCCTTCACAGGTGTTTCCCCAGTGGAGTAGCTTATCCCCAGCCCCTCAGATGAGATGGAAAGTCCAAAGGGGCTGGAGGCAGAGGAGTGCCCTTCCTGTGCTGGGATGAGGCTGTGTGAAAGCCTTTTCCCTTGGAGAGTAAGCCTTCATTATGAGGTATTCTCAGAGGTATTTCACAATGATTACTCTGCCCTTGCCACTGCTAGAGCCATGAAGGGATCTAGAGTATAACAACCTGGTGGCAAACCCACAAAAGTGTGGGGTTCCTACAAGACCGTAGCCCCCAAAGTTTCTTACACAGTACTACACCCAACCTCCAGAAATTTCTCAAGCTTGCCGTTTAAGTCATCCAACCAGCTAATGGCTCCACAGGCTTCCACTCCCGGTGAGCAGATCTCCATGGTGACTCTGGATTCACGTCTCTCCAGAGCTCAATGCTCTGATGGGTCTAAGATTTTCAGTTTGTTCAGTCTTTTTTTCTAAGAAGGGGAGTGACAGCTCCTAAGCTCTTTACATGTCAGAACCGAAACCAGAAGTGTGTTTGAGTCTAACCTGTCTTTAATTGTGAGCTGCTGGAGTCCAGAGATGGGTGCTGTGTAGAGCAGCCTGTGGGCAATGTCTATGACTTGTCTCAGTCCATTGGTGGTTTTCAATCTAGGTTACTAAGTTTAATCACTTGTGGAGCTTTTAGAATCTGTAGCTGCCCAGCCTGGCCCCTGAAGATTCTGAGTGAGTGACCCAGATGTAAGACCCAGTGTCTGTGTGCTTACAAAACTCCCAAGGTGATTCTGATAGACACAGTGTAGAGGACTCTGGGTGGTGGCTATCCATGCAACACATCTCAGGGAGAAATAGGAAAATATTTTGGCATCTTTCCCCTTGTTTAGTCCCTCCACCATCCCCAAGCAAGCTGTATCACCTATGGTTGGGAGCAACATTGGAGAACCAAGAGGGTTCCTAATAGAACGTACAAATGAAATAAAGATAGTTGTATAATGGTCAGAGTCCAGTCAAGAAAACAGAGATGGAAGACACAGTAGCTATATCAGCAGGGATGATTTAATATGGAAGGACTGAAAGAACAAACACAAGTAACACGGTGACAGCAACTGCAGGAAGCTACTACCAGAATGTGCGGTTATGGGAATCAGGAGCTTAGGGGTGGGGCCCTGCAGAGCTGGGACTTAGAGGGTGGAGGAGGGGGCATAGCTGGCTGCTGATGGAACTTCAGGAGGGTTCAGAAGGGGTGCCAGGGAGCTGGGACTCCAACCTCCAAGGAGGGGTTGTGTGCTCCTGCTTCTGGGGAGGTCAAAAAAGCTGGAGTTCGGAACCAACTGTTGCTGTGGGGGTGAGGTTGTGGTGAGGCTGTGGACCGGGCAGCAGGAGTTTAGGGTGATGCCCTTTGGCAAGGTTCTTCCCATGATGGGGAAGAATGCCTTACATATATCTGCTGAGCTACACTCTTAAGATCTGGTACGTGTCTTGGTTCTGATTTCATGTTCTTCAAGTCCCTTTCTGATCGTAATTTGGTTTTCTATTCTGTATTCTCTCCTGACTGTGCCTGAGAAAATAGTCCAGTCATACCAAGGCCATTAATCGGAAGGCATTGGGTTTATACATCAGTCTCTCTTGATTTGACTATGGTGAGTTTGCCCTGGGAGACAACAAAACCAGGGCTCTGTGCCTTTAAGACTGAAACGTATGACACAGCTCTGTTGTGACTTGCTTAGGGGATATGCCACTCCATCTTCTGGAAACATTCCAAATGCGCAACATATCTTTCCCATTAACCAACAGTTTTTCATGTGTTTGTTTGGTTTTTGAGGATTTAGTTCATTACGTGAGTCTCTGAGGAAGAAGGAGTTCCTAAATATTTCTTCGGTTGTCCTGGGCAAGCCTATTTTTAAAATGTGTTTAACCCCAGTTTTTGGTTTTACTCATGCCTTAGGACAAGAGGAAAACAGCATGCTGTAAGCTGTCCAGCTCTCTGGGGCTCCTTTTGGTTAAATGGGGGTAGCCTTGGCAGCTGTGGTAGCTTCAAAACAGAAGTGCCCATGAAGCACAGGGCTGTGGTGAAGTGTGTAACAGACAGCACTCCGGGCAAGGAAGACATTGGTGTGAGTCACACTGGGTCCTGGTGCTACTCAGAGGAGAAAGCAGAGCCCCAGCCATCACGCATTCCTGGACCACCACGTGCTGCAGGGGGCCCTTGACTGCACTGCTGCCTCAGCCTGGGGGGGATGCAGCTTTCTTCCCCGAAATCTCCAGTTTCAGCCAGCCCTGATGGAATAAAATCACTTCGCACACAGCAAAATCACATCGGATAAACACTGAACTTAGTCAAATTCAACTCTCTGTGCTCCTTACAAGAGGAAAATGATAATTTCAGTGGCACTGGGGAACAGGGAGACTCATCACTGGCAGATACACAAGATTCATCCTCAATCTTCACAGTTCATCTGACATTGGATTTTTGTACACATACGATAGCGTACTGGGTAGAATGCACCAAACCATGTGTGCTGAGGGAGAGACAATAGAACTAGGGCTCTGGAGCCTGCTCTGGAGCCTGGTCCGGAGCCAGACTTCCCAGTGTTCAAATTCTGGTTCCACCACTTGGTGGGTCTGTGACCTTGGGCAAGTATAAATCACTCTGTGCCCCAGTTTCCCACATCTGTAAAATGGAATGCATAATCATACCTCCCTCTTAAGGTTAGAATAGAGTTGGCTCACTAGGTGCTAGGTATCCTGATTCTTCTTATTCTGTATAATGAGCTACTTAAGGGATTTTCCAGGGCAACTTTGGCTCCACATGACTTTTCCATTACTTGCTGATTTTATAAATTTCATGGGGCTTACCTCCAGAAAACAGGACCTGTAGGATGCCTTTGCTGGGAGCATCCCCAAAATGAAGCCCTCTCAGGGGTACCAAGAATTACGATCTTCCAGCTCAGTAGGAAGGAAGGCCACACCCCTGCCCAGGCCCCCTAACCTCCTTGTTGCTGAGCTAACCTTGATGGAAACTTCCAGCAAAGTGTTTCTGCAGAGTGATCCATAAAGCATGACCTAGAGCTATGTTAAACCTACAAAGATCAACCTCCAACAGTGAGAAACAGTTTTATATGATAAAGTAGTGATTACATTTTCTAATGATTGCTCAAAGTATTTTGTAATCTATCGGGAATATATTTCACAGCTCCCAGGAGCCCTCCCAGTTGCCCATTTGTCATTCCAAGTTTTAAGTAGAGCACAGAATATGAGGAGAGCAATCTTGGCATACGTTATCCTTCGGGGAACTCAATATATGCAATGTTCATGCAATTAACCTGTGTTTAGCTAGCCTGCTCTCTGTGATGCTGTTTTGTCCTCAGCAACAAAGAGAAAACATTTGTATGAACTGCATATTGGACCCCCTATCCCTGCCCCAAGTTTCTTTTTTATTTTTTTTTAAATAGGATCATATTCAGACTGTAAGTGAATTGCTAGTGTTTTCCATTTTCCTGCTAGAAAGTTTTTTTCTGTTGAAAAGTTCAGAGCTGTAGATCCTTTGCAAAGTCTTTCGAAGGGCTCGTGGTGATGTGTAGCGGGCCCTGATCTAATAGTCTTCAGATAAGCAGTTTCCTGCCCAGAGACTGTTTAAATCTTTTCCCTGCCTATTCTTTGAACTCCTGGCCAGAGCTTCCAAGGTTCCAACCTCCAGAGCTTGAGGTTCAGACCCCAACTACAGGAGTTAACAGTTTTTCTGAAGACAGAAAACGTGCCACTGCTAATCATGAAGAAAATGCTGTGGGTCTGGATTCTAATAGAATGTAGAGAAACATGGAAGGAAGACAAAAGAGAGAAAACAGAAGTATAGAATTTAGTTGACCTTCTTCTCCAGGGCTGCGTCGGTGTTGGCCTGGAAAGTGGCTTTGTTAATGGTCTCAAGACAGGGATCCCTGGATGCTGTTGAGAATGAGGCCACAAGGGTTATTTTCTCACTTGAAAACATGCACTAGATCCCAAAGATTTCTATTCAAAATGTAAGCTAGAATGAATATGCTAATAAAGGACATCTGGTATTAAGTTGGAAGGGATTGAAGTAAATTAAGAAATGAATACACATAGTACATGGGTGTATATATATATATATATGTTTGTATGCTCATATACGTGGATGTGTGTGTGTGTGCGTGCATGCGCCCCAATGTCAATACTTGATGCTGCGTGTGTGTGTGTGTGTGTGTGTGTGTGTGTGTGTGTTTCATTAAAGGAGCATAGATTTGGAGACTGGGCTATTATTTTCAGTGACTTACAGCCTCAGGGGCAGCAGTGAAATGGAAAAGAGCAGGGCAGCCTGTTCTTGCAGAGATGTTCACTGCATCTGAAAGGTCATGTCATGTTTCCTGGCAATTGACTCGATGGGTTTGGATTCTACAGCATAAGGTCAGGCTGTTTCCACTCTGCCTGTGTGTCCCGAGGAACGTGCCTTCCAGTTGTGTTCACATTGACCTCATTACTCTGCCCTGGCCACGAGTCTGGCATGGACTCCCTGTGACTTCCACCTGCTCAGGGCTGCCTGGCCCCCACCACCCCTTGCCTCTGCCCCGGGAGCAGGGTTGGGTGTGGATGCCTCCCTCTCTTGGCTTGGGAAGGCTGATCCCTCCCCCCGGCAAAGACCACCTGTGTGTCACTGAACAAGAAATGGAGTGTGAGGCTGTGTTGCTGGGTGTGGGGACTATTTCCCCTACTCATAGGAGGGGGGAATGGAGGGAAGAAGAGAAAAGAGACACCCAGGCCCCTAGTCTCAGAATGCTGTCACATGAACAGAGGGACCCATCAAGACCAATGAAAATTTCCAAAATTTCCCCAATTCCAGATCAAGTCTGAGAGCTCACTTTGAGCAACAAAATGGTAATTTTCTTGAATTCACTACCTCTGGATACCTCCTGCCTATAAAAGATTCTCCCTGTAACTTTCAAGGGAATTACAATACTTTTTTTTTTTGATTTATTTATATGAGAGAGAAAGAGAGAGAGCATGAGCATGAGCAGTAGGAGGGGGAAGGGCACAGGCGGGGGGGGGGGGGCAGAAGCAGAGGGAGAAGCAGGTTCCCTGCTGAGCACGGAGCCCAAAACGGGGCTCCATCCCAGGACCCTAAGATTATAACCTGAGCTGAAGTCAGATGCTTAACCAAGTGAGCCACCCAGGCATCCCTGGAATTACAATACATTTATTTATTTATTTATTTATTTATTTATTTATTTATTTATTTATTATTTTTAAAGATTTTTATTTATTTGAGAGAGAGAGACCAGAATGAGAGAGAGAGAGAGAGAGAGTGCACGCAGACGAGCAGGGGTGAGGGGCAGAGGGAGAGGGAGAAGGAGAAGCAGACTCCTTGCTGAGCCGGGAGCCCGATGCAGGGCTTGATCCCCGGACCCTGAGATCATGACCCGAGCTGAAGGTAGGCACGTAACCGACTGAGCCACCCAGCTGCCCCGAAATTACAATATTTTTAAAAACAAGATGTTTCCAGTCCCAGGAAGTAGACTCAGTCACAGCCAAAATGCTCAGTGAATTCCAAATTTTAACTTCCAGGCTATTGAGGAACTTGAGCATGAATCAGTGGCCAAAGTGCCTCCTTCAGTCAAATACCAGGAAGCCAAGTGGATTGGGTTCTTCAGACCAAGTCCCAGTCACGGTTTTACCCTTGTGTCGTCACTGTGGCTGAGTTGTTTGAAATCTCAGAGGCTGTCAGATGAAGATTTATTCCATTCCCTTGTTATGACACTCCAATGAGAGCATCCAGGAAGAATTTCAGTTATTTAAGGCCGTATTTTGGGTTTTGACTATGGGGCTGTTTCATTCGCCAGATTCTGGCCAGCTCTCTGAAGTCAGGAGAAGGAAAACTAAAGTCTGACACTGAGGAAAAGAACATTCTGAACCATGAAGGTCAATCAAGCAGTAGAATAATTTTGCACAGGAAGCTGTCAGGGGACACTAGAACTAGAGGTATTCAAGGGAAAATTGGATGTAATACTTAGGGAAATAGTATGGGAAGACTTTTTGCCCTTGTTTTCAACGTCTGAAGGAGATGACCCTGCAGCCAATCTATAAATAAAATGTTTTTTTGTTGTCTAAGATTTTGGCGCTCTGGGAATGATGGGATGTGTCGGGCACTTTGAAAAGTGATAATACAAAAAGTATTGCAGGAGAATGAAAGCCTGATGTTTCTCTTCATCACGAAAACCATATTTGAAATGTGAGGCTCATTCTATTTTTT
Source organism: Halichoerus grypus (assembly GCF_964656455.1). NCBI lineage: Eukaryota > Metazoa > Chordata > Mammalia > Carnivora > Phocidae > Halichoerus > Halichoerus grypus. The sequence goes on along the minus strand of NC_135719.1, from coordinate 24,287,485 downwards.
ATTTTTTATTTTTTATTTATTTATTTATTTTAAAGATTTTATTTATTTATTTGAGAGAGAGAGCACATGAGAGGGGGGAGGGTCAGAGGGAGAAGCAGACTCCCTGCTGAGCTGGGAGCCCGATGCGGGACTCGATCCTGGGACTCCAGGATCATGACCTGAGCCGAAGGCAGTCGCTTAACCAACTGAGCCACCCAGGCGCCCGTGAGGCTCATTCTAAAACGCGAATCTGACCATGTCCCTCACTCTCTGCATTAGGGGAGATTAATCTGTACAGACACGTATAGTCGTTGACATGACAGAACTTGATTGTTTTGCTTTCCATCCTGAGGCGGCTGCGCCTGGCCGGTGGACAGCTTTCTTCCACATGGTGATTCAGGAACCCAGACTTCTTTTGTCTTCTGATTCCATCATGCCCTACACATTTGCCACCCTCTTCATGAGCTGTGGAAGGAGAAAGAGTGTGTGGGAGGGACAGCCACTTCTTAAAAACCTTGGCCAGAACAGGTACCATTTTCATTTTCATATTCCATTGACAAGGCCGCAGCGGTAGGGCCATATCTGCCCAGGAAGAGAAGAAGATGGCTCACACTCCCTTTCTGTAAGTTCTTCAGCAGATCCCCACTGCAGAAATGGAGCATTTATACCAGGCAGAGTCAAGCCCCAGTCTTCTTCGAGAAACAAATAAAAGCCACACAACCCCTCCTTATCCTTCTACCCACTGCCCATTCTGCCTGCAGGTTTTAGGAAGCATTCCTCAATGCCATGAACAGAATCCCTGATCTCGAGGGGCAGAGAAATTATTCTCTGATAATGGTCCACTCTGTGAAGTAGCTTTTCATGAAAAATTGGCGCACCTTCAGAAGGCCTGGGTGGATAGGGATCATGCAAGAGGCTCATTTTAAGTGTCAGCGTCTTTAGTGGTGGTTGCCTGAGGACATCACGCGGGTGAGACATGCTGGTCCTGCACACCAGCACACGGTGAGCCGAGCCATTTTCTCCGGAGGTGCTGCTAACAAGGCCCTGTTTGCTCTCCGTCTTCTGCATGGGGAGACCATCGAGGCTCCCTGCTGAAGAGGCAAGGCGGACTTGTATACACAAGGTGGCCGGTCCTCGGGGCCCAATTGTGTTGAAATGCATGCAGGTGTCATAATTAGGCATTTCCTGGCAAAGCCCCACACATAAGCTACAATCCTCAAGACACAACCCTCTGGAACCTTTTATAGAATTGTTTGCAGACCAAATACTCATCTGTAACCTGCTTCATTTCCCCAGCCGTATATTTAACTACCCTGCCCTTGCTGGTACAAATTTTACAGCGAGTTGGATGTGAGGGGGTTTAAGAGCAGGCGGGGCTCTGGCTACCATGTGGAGCTCCACAAAGCCCACACCAAGGCTGGCTGGCCCACAGCTAAGTCAGGTGGGTGCAAGGTTGCAGTTTCCTGTCCTGTGCCTTGCCCCTCAAGACCAATAAACATGTCACACAGTGGCCAGAAACATGTGAAGTTGGGAAGTCCAACACCGATGTTGGGCACGTTTCAGTGGTCTGAGCGGGTTCTCTGGTTCCCTAGCAGGGGAAGTTAAGGCACTAGATGATTTAAGGCAGAAAAACTCCCGTAGGTCCCCAGCTTTCTGCTCCCAGGTATGCCCTGCATATCCCAGCTAATGTATGAACCAAACGAACATTTCCCTGCTAGGAGAAAATCAAATTTTATGGTCAAGTCTAAATTGTGTTTATTTGGGTGAGGCTTGTTACGAAGGGCATGGATGAGTCTCTCCTTCCCCCAACAGCAAGGTAGTTGGGGGGCTACTGTGCATTTTTTACACTAAAAGAGAACTGCCTGTTGGGGACGCGTTCATGTGTTGTGCCCCCCCAAACTGTTTGGAGGGCATGGTCACTGGATAAGCGATGGCTCAGATCTCCTGGAGATTCATGCGAATATATTTGCATCACACAATCCATCTGCCCGTGTGCACCTCTCTGTTTTGGAAGATCCCCATGCTCGTGAGGTTTTGGAGCCCGTATTAGACTTCTTAGGCTCAGGCTGCCCAGATTGTTCTTGGACAAATCCAAACTTAACTACATGGTTAGATGAGAAAATACGAGGAGAAGGTATTGTATGAAATGCAGTGTATTCCTCTTTGGTAATATTGGGAGTAAACAAGGTTGATGAAAATGGAGAAACGGCAATTTTTTTTTCTCCTCTTTGCAAAGTATACTTATGTGTGAGAGAGAGAGATTGGGTGATGGAGTCATTTGAGCAATGCTTTGTTTTATTTTGTTTGAAAGAAACCTCGGCTTTTTCCTTTTCTTATTATTATAAATACTGCTCCAGTGAACATCTTCCTGCAAACGACTTCTTTTATCCTTCTGAATTATTTCCTCAAGAGTAAGTTTTACACATGGGAATAGTTGATTAAAGGGAATGAGTTTTTTGACATTTAAAAAATATATATCGTCAATTTACTTTTCCAGAAAAATTATGCTAATTTATATAGTCACCAGCAAATAACGAGTTTAACAGTTTTACTGCAATTTTATCAGCATTGGATTTTGCCTGGTTGTTTTGTTCATTGGCTAGGTTGGAAATGGCACTCATTATTTCAATTTGATTTTTTAAAATTTATAGCAATGATATTTTCCCCTGTGTGTTTTACTCTTTGTGGGGTTTTTTTGGTGAATATTCAAATATCGTGACTTTTTGCCAATTTTGTTATGTAATATCTTCTTTCATTTGAATGAGCCCTATATAAAACATGAGCATTATCCCTTAAACAAAGTGAAGTGTAGCGGTGATAATTATGTTCCTGTCTATAAAATGCATGTAATAATTTATTCCCTGGGCTAGTGCATCAAATTGTGATCATGTATATTTCCAAGTGCTTTGGAAAATCCTAAGCATTATATACAGGCCAGATCATCTTAATGTAAAATTGTAATATAAAAAAAATTTATATTTGTTTAAAAGTGTAAGTATAGGGGTGCCCGGGTGGCTCAGTAGGTTAAGCATCTGCCTTCAGCTCAGGTCATGATCTCAGAGTCCTGGGATTGAGCCCTGCGTCCGGCTCCCTGCTCAATGGGGAATCTGCTTCTCCCTCTCCTCCCTGCTCGTGCTCTCTCTCTCTAATAAATACATAAACTCTTAAAAAAAAAAAAAGAAAGTGTAAGTATAAATATACTTAGGGGATAAATAGTTTCATAGGCATTTACGTGCAAAAGATAGGTATTTTAACTGATCACAAACTCAGTAAGAGACAATGGTGGGACCCAAATGATAAGAGGTTAATTAATATGAGACACATTTTACACCTGAATGTATGTTTTTTTCCTACCAAAGTCATCCATTAGGGGAAAAAAGAGCCACCTTATATTCAAGTTCTAACTCATTTGTTTAAATTGAAGTATAGTTGACACACAATGTTACATTCGTTTCAGGTGAACAGCACATGATCCAGTAATTCTGTATGTTATGCTGTGTTCACAAGTGTGGGTACCGCCTCTCACAGGGCAACGCCATTCCATGGCATTGACTATATTCCTTATGCTGCACCTTTCATGCCCATGGCTATTCATTCCATAACTGGAAGCCTGTACCTCCCACTCCCCTTCACCCATTTTGCCCCTGTGGCAACCACTAGTTCTCTGTATTTATGGATCTGTTTCCTCATTTATAGGAGAAAAGAATATATTGTATTAGGAAGACATATTAGCATAAAAATACCTCAGTCAATGCTAGTTTTGATGCTCACAGAAGCTCCTTGATAGAATGGGTTAAAAAAGGAGGCAAAGAAATTTTACATCAATTTTGCGATTATTCCCAGTCGTATGACCTCACGATTTGAAATGTTGAATGTTGATGTAAGCGAGTCTTTCCTTGATCTTTCAGAAATCACTCCACAAAGCTTAGCCAGTTAAGGGATCATAGATGAATTTAAAAACCCAATTGCCTAATACTATGCAAATGGACATTGTGGCTTAGGAGAACATTTTTAGTAAATGCACCACACCCAGATTTAAACAGTGCTGGATTCCTTGAACCAGAGGTACAACTACAAAATGAAACAATCTGGATGCATCTTGACCAAAGGGAACTAAACACAATAAAGCACTTATATAAAATTCGAAAATAGGCAGCTCTAAAAGACTGTGCTAGAAGTGAGGGGGGTGGTTACCTTCTGAAAGAGGGAGATGGGGGGCTCCTGAGGTGCTGGCTGGGTGATGGGTGCAAGGCTAGGTCCACCTTGTGCAAAGCCAGCGGACCAAATAAAAATGCTTTGTGTACCTTTCTTAAATACAGTGCTTCAGCAAAACGTTTTTTGTTTTTTTTTTAAACCCCCTCCCCTTTTTTTTTAAAGAGAGAGTGAGAGCACGAGCAGGGGCAGGGGGCAGAGGGGCGGAGGGAGAGAGAGAGAATCTTAAGCAGGCTCCACGCCCAGCACAGAGCCCGACTGGGCACCCGATCCCACGATCCTGAGATCATGACCTGATCAGCGAAATGTTTTAAAAAGACCTCATTTTGAACAACTTAGAACTAAAGATGTTGGCTCCGGAAAATGGCTTTACATGATTCCAGAAGAAGCTCTCGTGATGGCAAAGATGACATCAAAGATCCAATGAAGAGTCAGTAATTTTTGTGATGAAACGTGGGGAGGAAAGACAAGCCACGTTTCTAAATGAATCTATTACATTAGAATGTAGGATCCAGAATAATTTAATCCTCAAATTATGAAATTAAAAATGAAAAATTTAAAGGAGTCGTTTGTTTCATCTCAACCCCTCGATTATATAGCCACATGGGCTGCTCATTCCCTGCATGTGTAGTTGTAGATGCTTTGTTTTAAAAGGGAGCCTTCTGTCCCGAAGCTGCCCAGAAGAGGGGGACTAGGGTACGGAGAAATTCCAAGAGCATTTGTATGAGGGGTACTAACCTGAAGTAACAGAAAACATGGGGTGAGGGCGCCTGGGTGCTGAGTCAGTTAAGTGCCTTTGGCTCAGGTCATGATCCCAGGGTCCTAGGATCGAGTCCCCCATTGGGCTCCCTGTTCTGCAGGGAGCCTGCTTCTCCCTCTGCCTCTCTCTCTGTGTGTCTCTCATGAATAAATAAATAAAATCTTAAAAAAAAGAAAAGATGGGGTGAAGGATGTCTTTGAAAATTGGAAGGGCCTTTATGCGGCTCCAGAGAACTTCCTAGTATCAGTGAGTGGAGGGCGTATTTCAAGCCAGTGTCAGGAAGAATTTTCATAGCCATTGGAGCTCTTCAGAAGTGAGATGGGCTGCCTTCACATTGGTCCCCTAGAAGATTCAAGAAGAAACTGAATAATTATTTGTTAGAAATCCTGGTCGAAGGGATTCCTTTAATGGATTAGCTCATCTTTGAAGATTTCTCCCAACCTCAAGAACTCATGACCTCGATGCCTTTCTTAGCTCTCTCTCTCCCTGGTCAGCTTAATGTCTGCAAAGTTCGGGAGGTGGAGAGTTACTCTGTGAAGTGATCCACTCTCCAGAGTCAAGCTGCTTTGGCAGCAATCCCTGGCTAGGCTTATCCGGCTTGATCCTTCATAGGGATCAAATGAACAAAAATAACTGTTGTTTTCTTTGTTCATTTTTCTAGGTCAGAATTCTGAACCACTGATGTGTTTCACTTAGCTTACAGAGTTTTAAAAAAATGAAGTTGTTGCCAACATTTAAAAATCAGGTGTTTTCACAGAAAATGCCAGATTTCGGATGTTGTCCCCACAGGCAGCAGTGGGACCCTTTGGTCTTCGCTGCCTGTAGGGGGCGCTGGCGTGCCTGCGTTCACCGGGGCCACACCCAGCTGCTGCACCCCCTCATTCGGGTCATCTGCCCAACCTCTGAGCCTTTTGGGTTTGCAATCCTTATTCGAAGAAGAGAGTTTTAAAAGTTTTTTTTTTTTTATTTTGCACATAATTTCAAATGCCTTTAGAAGGCAAGAAGTCTACAGTGATCAATCCACAGCAATGAAAAATCAAAGCCTACTGCTTGCCAATCAGTTTTACCTTCTAAGGAAAAATGACCCTCCCAAGAACGGGTATAGTGTCTGCTAACTGGCTTTCCAGTGTGCATTTAGAATGCTGTTTTTCTTGACAACTTTGTCTCTCTGTTCCTCAGTTTCCCCATATGTAAAATACAATGTGAAATGGTAGTAACTGTGACCTCATGGGTGGATTACATGGAAGTGTTCTGGAAAGCACTATCAGTGCGTGGCACATAGAATACTCTCAGTAAATATTTACTATGATGGGGGACTATGATGAAGAAACAATCTGACCTTCAAATAGTAAAATACCCTGAGCTAGAAATACCAAAATATTTACTGTGGTATCAAATTGCCAAACATTTCAGTAACTTGGCTGCCATTGTGTTTGGTAGGATTCATAAAGTTCACGTCACTGTGTTCACATTCCAACTGTTAAACTTTGACAGAGGGATCACCATTGTCCTGGAGGCTCCCTTAGGCTGGGGGCGGTCACTTGATGGGACTTTGAAAGAATAAAAGTAATTTCTCTACCGTTTTATCTAGGACATCTCTTGAGGAAATTGTTTTCAAAAACCTTTTTATCTAGGACATCTCTTGAGGAAATTGTCTTCAAAAACAGAAATTGCTTCAAAAAACAGACGAACAAAGTAGACAATTCCTTGTGGGATAAATAGAAGAGCAAACGTCTCTTAGGTATGGCCTGGAGTTAGCCAGACTGAAGGTGAAGGGCACAGTCCTCCAAGACCACCGAGTCTGCCCAAGACTTCTGACACCAGTTACAAGTGTGGGAGTCCCCAGGGCAATCCTCACATGAGTTATAAACTTGGGGGTCCCTCATGGACTCCCTCAGGTTTGATAATATGCTAGAATGACTCACAGAACTCGGGAAAGCACTAAACTCACAATTACAGTTTTCTTACAGCAAAAGGATGTAAATCAGAACCAGCCAAAGGAAGAAACACATAGGGCAGAATCTGGGACTGGGAGGGTCCCAGATGCAAAGCATCAGTGTCCTCAGTGTCCTCTAATGTGTTTCATTATGTAGGCATGACTGATTGTGTCCTTGACCACATGGCTCAATCTCCACCCTCTCTTCCCTGGAAGGGCCACTGATACCATGTGGCTCAGAGCCCTAGCCCTCTAATCACGTGGCTGGTCTTTCTCATAGCCAGTCCCCAACCCGAGGCACGTTGTTGGCACCAACTATCCAGGGGCCTGGCGTGAATAACAAACACACTGCTTTTACTCAGGGCCCCTTGTAAGAGACCCTGGGCTCCTCCCTGGAGACATCCAGCTCAGTCACACCTGGATTCCTGACCCACAGAAACTATGAGGAATAAATGCTTGCTGTTTAAAGCTGTTAAGTTTTGGGATAACTTTTTTTTTTTTTTATGCAGCAACAGCTAAAATAACACATTATCCTATTCTGTGCTCTTTTCTCTTGAGGTAATAGAAGTACATTTCAGGGGGCACTTGGGTGGCTCAGTCGGTTAAGCGTCTGCCTTTGGCTCAGGTCATGATCTCAGGGTCCTGGGATCAGGCCCTGCATCTGGCTCCCTGCTCCGCAGGGAGTCTGCTTCTCCTTCTCCCTTTGCCCGCTCCCCCCCGCCCCATGCTGTCTCTCTCTCTCTCTCAGGCAAATAAATAAAATCTTAAAAAAAAACCAAAACTACCTTTCAGATCATAGGCTGACAGATGGATTATAGATGCAATATTTAAACGTAGGTATGTCCTTTACAGCTGTTCATATGAGCTTTGACACCGAAATGATGCTGTTACTTTGTTTCACTTTAAGACATCCTACTTGCTTTTCTCTTATTATTTTGCTTATAACAGTTAGTATAAAATTAATACAGTTTATAGGTTTTTAATTTTTAAAAAAAGATTTTTTATTTGTTTTAGAGAGAGAGACAAAGAGTGAGCAGGGGGAGGGGCAGAAGGAGAGAATCTCAAGCAGACTCTGCGCTGACTGGGGAGCCTGATGCGGGTCGGGATCTCACAACCCTGAAATCATGACCTGAGCCAAAATCAAGAGTTGGATGCTTAACCAACTGAGCCACCCAGGTGCCCCATTTTTCTTTATTTTTAAACAAAGCACATAGCATCTATCCATTGCTATTATGTATTAAGGGATAATAAATTTCTCCTCAACAGGAGACACTCTGTTTTGGTTTATCTTCATTTTACATTAGGTCTTATTCCCCCTAGATTGAGTCTATGTTAAACTAACAGGGAATTGAGCCATTAAAATGTTATTTTTGGATATTTTTTAAAAAGTGTGAACACTCAACCCAAAAGTTATGTTTTTGTTGAAAGTTATTATTTTGGAATTGGAATTTTCTTGGAGCTAAGCCCTCTGATAGTTGTAAAGCCTACACCTGTGAATTTGTTCCCTAGAAGACGCTTTCATTTAGTGCCTGGTTGTTTCTCTGTGGATAAATTCAATTATAAATTACAATAGAATTGACTTTTTCATAGCATCCCTCACTCTCCAAGTATCTTAACGTCCTCTGTGGATTGTAAAGTAATTACAGTGCTCGAAGGACAGCTTAATAATTGTGGACTCGAACACAGACTCCTCTATATTCGAGAAGGACTCATTCCCAGCTGGGAACATTAAGTTGGATTTTATTGAGACTGAAGCTAGACAGCTGGGTGATCCCCTGTGCTATTTTGAAAAGTATCCTGGGATTTTTAATTTCCACCTGGATGGTCAGGGAGGTGAGAGAATGACCCTCCCTGGATGTGACCTTGAGTTCCACGTGGGGTCTTGAACCAGGCAGCCTTCCACCCCAGACGTGAGATGTGCAATACGGGCAAATTACGCAGCCTCTTAATTATTTGCCCTCGGATCCCAACTGAATTCTCATGGTTGGTTCTCTCCCAGGTGAGTTCGGATGGTGGCCAAGAAGCAGTGTTAGAAAGTTTTCAGACAGGTGTTTCCTAAGAATGTTTCAATTGGCCTATATGTGATGTTGTTTTGTTGTATTGTCTTTTAATACAAGTGTTTTTTCGTTCTGTGAGGCTATTCATGTAACACAAGCCCGGCAAACACTCAAGGTTCTTTGGTTGTTGGCCACAGTTTTCCTTTGGCGCATCAAAAATGGAGCATCTTTGTCTTTCTCCCTTTGTTCCTTTTCATTTGTCACCTTGATACCGTTGACTGATGAAATGATGACTGCGTCTTTTGCATCTCACCTTGATGGGCTTCGGTATGAAAAGGTGCTAATTAAGCTGTAGCTGTTGGCCCTATTGTCTGTGTGGGCTCCAGGACCGGAAGGAGCTGGATTAGCTCGCGCGCGTGCGTGTGCTTGCGTTCCATTTTCAGCTTTTTCAGGAATTGTTACCAGTGAGAATTTGGTTTAGAGCTTAGAAACAACACATTCTTCAAACTACGGGGTTGACTCAAAAGCAACTCAAAGAGTTTGGTAGTTCAGTGAAATGCTGTTCAGTGTATGTGGAGTTGATACCTTGCACAGCTCAAGATTAATTCTATACCATGAATTTATAGGATTTTTCTTTCTTTTACCTGGGGGTGAGAATGTACTTTTTTCTATTTCTGTTCTTCTTTTTAAATTTTTTTTATTAAGATTTTATTTATCTATTCAACAGAGAGAGACAGCGAGAGAGGGAACACAAGCAGGGGGAGTGGGAGAGGGAGAAGCAGGCCTCCCGCAGAGCAGGGAGCCTGATGCGGGGCTCGATCCCAGGACCCTGGGATCATGACCTGAGCCGAAGGCAGACGCTTAATGACTGAGCCACCCAGGCGTCCCAGTAGTTCTGTTCTTTTGATATACCTTTCATCTGTTTACTTGAATTCCATTTTTCTTGCTGTGGTTAAAAAAAAGATGTTGAAGCTGTTGACATAGATGTGAAAGTTTGGTTGTGATTTCTGTGAAGTTAGGTGGGACCAGAAGGTTTTTATCTCTGTATCCTGAGTGCCTCTTGCATTGTCTGGCACAAAGTGGCCACAGTTCTAGAGAAGCAGAGTTGAACAGTGGTTACCAGGGGCAAGGAGGTAGCAGAAATGGGGAGATGTTGGTCAAAGGGTATAAAAGTTGACTTTATTGTAGGATGAATAAGTATAGGGATTAACGTACACCATGATGACTGTTTTGTATACTGGAAATGTGTTGGTGATACTAATTGGTTTGATTGTAGTAATAATTTCACTATATGTATATCAGTTCACCAAGTTGTGTACCTCAAATATACATGATTTTAAAATTAAAAAAGTTATTGAATAATACGGTGATGGATCCATTCTGCCAAACAATCAATTGAATTATTTGTAAGCACTTCATTGGTTGATTGCATTAACTTATGCCAGGGCTGTTCTGGGCATCAGGGATATTTACATCCATCTGGAGAGTGTATGGTCACCTTGGTTAACAATGTTTGTTGGAGGCATTCGATAGCAAAAGGGCCTAAAGAACCGTGGTTGAATTCTGTCTGGCCATAACTCCACTTTCTACCAGAAAATGGATAAAAGCTTTTTCATAACTGATGTGAAAATTTCAGCTCTGAAGGACATCCAGAAAAATCTCCTTTGTTCAACAATCTTGATTGTTCTGAGGGAATATGAGAGGCAGCATGGTGTGTTATCTCTCACATCCAGCTGGAAAATTCTTCAAGTCTCATATGAGAGGATAGTCTCATTATGAAACAGAGGAAGGACCCAAGCATCCACTATGCTGTTCATGCTTGGACACAGAGAGGGGGCTCAGAGCTTAGGGGAGGACCCCTCACAATGCAAAGGACAGCTGAAATAATAAAGATGCGTCATCCACACTACTTTTTTTTTTTTTGCACAAACTGTAACATTCTTGGGGAAGTTAAAGGGAAAGGAAAAATGCATTATTTGAAGAGGAGGGTGATGGAGGACAGGAGGAAGAAATGGAGAGTGATTTAAGAGTCTAGTTGGCTTTCAACTTAGCCTCTAAGGCTTTTACCTAACCCTGTCACTGTCCCAACACCTGCTCGGGGCTGACAGCCTTGGTAATTGATGGGCTGGTGGGGGCTCTTTTCTGCAAACACATTAAGGCAGGAGGGGACACTCCAGCCCCCACCCAGTCACCTGGCACGGGGGCCCGGGAGGCGAGCAGATCCAGGGCCTGGCCACGTTGTGGGGGGTGAGGGGATCGATTCTGTCAGTCAGCCTGCCCAGCTCCTGTCAGGCTTGGGACCGTTCACCTGCTCCTCGGAGTCATTAGAACTCCCAAATCTCTTTGAAGTCCTTTTCTATTAGACACATACTCCCGTGTTTTGATTTTTTTGCTCCCAAACTCATTTTTTTTTATATAATTACCTGCATTGAACCACACTTGCCATCCTTGGGCTGAGAGCGGGCAAATGATTTATTAGTCTTGGTTTCTAACCATGCAGTGCAGCTCGGGATTGATTTGGCCGGTGACACACACAGCGGGCCCGCCGATGCGGGGCGGGGTGGGGGGTCAATGTCAGAATGATGCTTCTCGTGCAGACGCGCACGCGGGGACCTGGGTCTCGGTGTTATTCGGCAGACTGTGACATTGCAGACGCGGAGCCTCCAGTCCGGGTGGGTCACAACGGGGTGGGGGGGGTGGTGGTGCTGGAAAGCCTTGAGGGGGTGGTGCCGGATTGTTTCTCTTTAAGTAGAAAGTAAGACGGTGTGAAAAGAGGGGACAGCTGTACAACTCATATAGTTTCTGGTGAGGCTCCCCGGATTTCTTTTGTCCATGCTTCTGCTCACCTTGTGTACAAGGGTTTGTGTGTGGCCCATTGTGGTGGTGGTGGGTGGTGGGGCCTTGACCACTTGACTTGGCATTTGGGTGGCCCTCCATTCACACCCAAATCAAGGCATCCATCGATGTAACCATTTCCCACCGATAGACATTATTGCTTCCGGGGCTGATTTTCCTTTCCATCGATGGTCAACTTGGAGAATCACCTGTCCTCACACACAAGATGCTGACTCTAAGTCATAGCCATCGTGCTTGGTACGTGGGCAATATTCAGTAGCGGTGACTTCCTTCCTTTGTCATTCCCTCTTGTCCAGAACAGGAAGATGGACACTGACCGAAACTGCTTGGGACAAGGGAGAAGATGATGTGAGGAGGACAGGAGGGACCCAGTGTGACTTCCATGGGCTCCAGGAACTTTTGCCTTTCATGGGCCCCATTTCTGTTAAAAAAAAAAAAAAAAAAAGAAAGAAAAAAGAAAAAAGAAAAAAAGAAAAAGAAAAAATGTATTTTGCTACAAGTTACCACTAAAGATGACATTATTACTATTATATATTAGAACTTTTTCTTCCACCGAAAAGTTTGCATTTATTCCTTCTGGCTTCAGAAGAAATTAAACTATTTGCATGGGCCTTCGAAGTATTGCGGACCCTGGGGACTGTGGCTGCTGGGCCTAAGGGAGCAATTGGCTCTGGAGAAGAGGTGTCAATGACATGTAATGTCAAGTAGAAAATGTAAAATAACACGATCTCTTCCCCAGTGATGTGCCACATAAGGCGTACAAAGCATGTTTTATTTATTTATTTTTCAAGGAACTCTGTGGTCTCTTAGGTATGAATGCTGTCCACTTTCCATTTGCAAGGTAAGGTTAGAGCCCACCTATTTTGACTCTAAGACATTCCCTGAGGTTTGGACTTTTTGGATAACTCTGGATATGAATTATTTATTTATTTTTCTAGTTATGATTTTCACCTAACTTTCTACGACTGTGTCATTAGATTGTGGTAAATTATAGTGCTATTTGACAACTGATTTACTCTTTCAACAAACCAGGGAAACTTGGGATGCTAGGAATTTTACAATAAATCTCTTTGCAACATAATAATAATGAAAAAAAATCCCCGCTGCCCCCTGCAAAGGAGGCTGTTGTAAAGCAAATGATACCTTCTAATGTATTTGCTTGTTACTTGGGTTTTTCAACTACTGAAAAATTTTAAACTGGGTGTACCTATCCTTTCTAACCTGGTGAGTCCTGAGGGATTGGGCCATTGCTCTGATTCTTTTTTCTTTTTTTTTTTGCTACTCTGACAAATGTTTCCCTGTTATGGGAGAAGAAGTACAGTGTAGTTGATAGTAGCTTGGGCCATGGAAACAGTTGAGTGTGGTTCAGATCCGGGCTCTACCATTTGCTCTAGACGATCTTGCACAAGTGACCGAAATGCTCTGTGCTTTAGTTTCCTCCACTATAAAAGGAGGATAAAATGCAAGTATCCTTCATTCTTCAAAACAAATACGTCCCTGAGATAATGTAAGACCGTGAATATTCATAGAGCAGAAACCTATATCCTATTATTTCAAGTAGGGGAAAAAAAGGAGTGCATTTCTAGCTCATCCTAGAACTCCCCCGACTCCCCCCCCCAAATCACTAAAACTCAAACCTTTCGTAACAATCCAGTCAAGATTGCTGCTGAACACAGAAGTGTTTAAAATATCATCTCAGTTTTTAATCACTTAGTTAACTCATCCTCGGGTATGTTTGTGTGTACAGTAATTCCCAGGGTTATTGTCTTTGTACATTTCATCACCTGTACACTCTAATATAAATGAAGCAAAATGTTAAAAACACATAAAAAATATCAAAACATGTAGTGAAATAAAATAGACAAGACAAACAAAAAAAGAGTCCTACGAGATTGAAGACCCACAGATTGAAGGCGAGTAAGATTGAGAGGTGAGAAAGGAGACATGGAGGCTGGGGTCACTGTTGTCTGTAAGATGTCTTGAAGATACGACTCTTTGACCCATAGGCTGTGCGAGTGACTTGGACATTATCTTTGTGATCAACAGCACTAGAAAGAGTGTCCTCTATTGATGTAAGAGTGTTGATGGCAAAATTTCATTCTTCATATAATCTTGAGTGGATGGTGACCCAAAGCCTCTGATATAATCATGGCTACAGGGCATATGATTCAAATGCTACCCAACAGACAACACATTCATTCATTCTCTTCACCATGGCTCTAAAGGGCATTGGCATCTTTGGAGGAGTACACCAATCTGAGTTTAAGCCTACAGCCTTCTTCATAATTTCCTCCAAAAATTAGTGTCAGCCTTGCCTTAGAGGCTTTACGTCCTGGCGCATTTTCTTGTCTTCTGCAATGCACAGAGAGGATGGTATCTGTTAAAAAAGAAAAGCACCTAACTTCAGCAACATAAATAATTTGTTTTGCAGTAAACCATCTCCCTTCAGGGTTTTCGGCTGTTCTCAGGGGAGGATGTCTGCAGCCTCACCACCAGCAGAAAATATCCATTCTTTTGTATTTCAGTCTTTCTTAGATCTTTCCAACCATTGAGGCCTTGGCTTGGAACTCAGCTTCTCCACTGAATTTTCTCTCTCCTTCTTCTGACCTTTGAAAGTGATTAGCCCCCTCTGTTATTTCAATAGGGTGTTCAGCAGCATCCCATGGGGGCCATCTAGCCCCTCACTGGGTGGGTGTTTTTCCAGTTTTTAGCAAATATTATGCTTTCCTGAGTAGATCCGTGAAGCTTTCCACATCTGATCACACTTTTACAATTTTCTTTTTTTTCCTATGCCTAGAAAAGCCATTGAGTCATTGTGAACTTGTACGTGACCAAGTCAAGTGGTCAGGTGTCCGTTTCTCCCACTTCCACCTTTTTGTCGAATGTATGTGCTTTTCTAGCCCTCTTGGTCTCACAGGATTTTCCACTTTCTTAGCAGGCATTTTCACCCTGTAATGTAGGAAAATGATAGCAATAAGGCACAGCGTATATATTTAAAAACAGTATTGACAGGAAGTCAGTGAGCTTGACTTGGTCCCATGACTGTACGGCAGCTTCATAACCCTCTCTTCAGATATAGGAACGTCAAATAGTGAATTTGGGGTAAAGCTTTTTGCAGGGCTTTCTCACAAATATTCTGAGAGTCAAGGAAAGCATACTTATAGTACCTGCCTCATAGGGCAGTTACCAGGGTGAATATGGAATCCAAGGGCTGGAGGTTGGATGTGGGGTGCGTTGACATTGCATGGCACCTCTGAAATCCGGAGCCCACTGGCTCAGCCTTGCGGGTCATCGGTGATGTATTGCTTCTGTAACCGGCCTCTCCCATACGCCACCATGCTCAAAGTAGCTTGAATGGTTGCACTTCTGCCATCCCTGTTCCATGGAAACTACCATAGAGAGAAGTCCTGGAGGACTGTGAGAAAGAGAGGCCCCAAGGGAGCTTGGAAGTGGCTAGTGGGAGATAAAAGAAAAGAGGTAGAGAAAGAATAAGAACAAAAATAAGTTTCCTTCTTTCAAGGAAGCTCGGTGGATTCTGCCTTGGGTCTCTGGGTCTTTTAGTGTGCAAAAAGGCTGGGACAGAGCTGAAAGGTCTCTATGTGGCCTGTAAGAGTCCAGGGAGGCAGGAAGTGGAAGAGTTCTCTGGACTGACACTACGAGGGTGGACAGATTCTCCTGGGACACACCTGGCTCACAGGAAACCTGTCGGGGAGAGCAGAGCAGAGACTCACCAGCTTCCGCTGCTGGCTTCTGGTTTGACGTGAACACGGTGTTTCTGCAAGTTAGCTTTGCTTCAGTGTTAGGCCTGTGAGTTAGCAGTGTTCACAAGACACATGCGTAGGCTGAGCTATCTCCATGGCCAACACACACTAGGTGAATTTAACTCTCCACGGAATTCTTGGTCTGGGCACTTCAGGCCATTCAGAGGGATATTCAGATGGTGAAGAGAATTATGTTCTTCGTAGGGCTAATTTTTGGATTTTGTTTCATATTTTTTTCATTGAGCTGGTAAATGTTGAATAGAAAACTAAAGCATTATTTTGGGTCAGGTTTATGTAGAATAACAACGAAACATTTCGTCGGACCAAAGGAACCAGGTGGACCGAGTTCCCCCATTTCATTCTCTGGCTTTGTAACTTTCTTGCTTCTCCAGGGAATTGCTTCTGTTAATGGAGTGGGAAGCATCAAAGCTTTGGAACACAGATTCTTAGTGAATAGAGAGAAATGAACGTATGTGGGGAGAAATACATATAAGCCAGATAGAACTTTGATACAAAAATCAGGTGTGATCTAATGACCCTTTCACTTTAGGAATGATGTCTGGATTTTAAATGCCTGACTTAAAATGACTATTACATCACTGCCACCTGCTGGCCAGAAAAGGTATTAGGTTAACGTGCCATCAGTAAAGGGTCTGGTCTTTATGAGGCAGAGTAAATGAACTGCTTCCTATGGTTGTTTCTATATGTAAAAGGTCTTTCTCTGAAAAAAAAAGTGTCTAAAGTTTTTTTGTATAGAAAATGTTTTATTCTAATATTAACATTTTTTATGTATAAAAACATCATTATTGTAGAAGGTAGGGAAAAAATAGGAAAGTATTAGGATTATACCGAAAATATTTTCTTAATGTGAAAAGATTTTGAAAAACAAAATGGGATTGTGCTATGTATATTGCTTTGTTTTATTCAGCTATTGAATTAATTTTTCTTTTTTTATCATGAAATATTTTAAGCATACCCTAAAATATAGAATATAGCAGATGCCCATGAACCCCCTTATTTAGATTTAACTCTTTTAATATTTTACTGCATGGTTTGCTTTAGAATTTTTTACAAAAGAAATACAACTCTATAGGTGCAGGTGAAATTCACATCTGTCCCTACCCTGCCCATCAAATTGCCTTCCATATATCCATCAACAATTGATCAGTGTGGTATTTAAAGTGCACTGAAAATTGTACACAGTTGGATGATACACTATATTTTTTTCAATTTTCTTTTTTCACTGAACATTGTATTTCTGAAATATGTTAACGTTTTTATATGTAAATCTAGTATATTAATTTTACATGGTTGAATTAAAAATTCCAGTCTGGAAAAACTGATCTTTAACTGGAGAGTTTAATCCATTTACATTTATTGTGAGTATGTTTAAATATATTTCTACCACATTATTGTTATCTATTTATCATGCTTTGTTTAAATATCTTTTTGTTTTCTGTTAGAGGCCGAGTATTTTTAAAAATTGTTTTTCCTCATTTAATTGTTTTGAAACTATATCTTCTTTTTTCCTACTCTTAAATTTGTACTGTGCCCATTTGACTTAAGTCTAAAGGTAATAACCATTGCTTCTCTTCTCCTGAAGAGTACAAAGACCCTAGAATGTTTCTTTCACATTTCTCCCATCTTCCATGTTATATTTTCCAGGATTTAATTCCTTATTGTTTTAGATCCCCCACATTAGCTGCCACATCACCACCATCATCATCATTATTACCATCCTATAGCAATCAATGCTTACTTAGATTTATCCACATGGCCACTTGTTACATTTTGATGTGTGTGGCTTGTTTTAGGTTTTAATGCTTGTATTCTGTATTCCAGCAATCTTTTTTGGGAAAGATTTTTTTTGGAAAGGATAAAAGAATGAAAAGATGAAAGAATACAGTTAACAGTGGGATCTAAATTGGGCTGTAGTAAAAACTGAAAGGGAGAAGGAAACAAGAACCTAAAGAACAAGAAGATATAAAGTCCAAGACCAACAGATCATTTGCCTAAAGCAACAAATGGGGTTTATTCCCTCTTGCCATCTCAAATATGAAAGGAACGCTTCTGGATTCCAAGTTACAAACCCATGAACAAGTTATATATATATATTATATATAAGTTGACTTCTTGCTCTGTATGGTCATGCAACTGTGGGCTGCCATCAGTTTGTGCACCATGAACATCTGTTAGTAGAATCCACCGCCCTGGAATTGGAAAGTGGAATTGGATAAAATACCAGGTAATCTCTTAAACTTGAACTACGCATACCTTCTTTTTCCTCGACTATCTAAACCGATGAAACAGGATACGGAGTCAGATTTACTCCTTTTGAGAAGCAAATAGATGAAGAAACAGAGTCGGAGTTTTATGTGATACATACAGATGTCCTTTATTATTTTTTTATTTTACCTTTTTTCTTACATCGCCTGTTTGCTCTTGTTGGGAAAGCTTTCAACTTTGCATGACCACAGGCATGGCCTGTTAGGAGGGACATATTAAATTGCTTTGTTTTTTGGGAGTTGCTTTAGGAGTGGAGGGCCATTGAGGGTTGTATTTTCATAGCCTCCTTTTATCCTTCTTTTTTTTTTTTTAAGATTATTTATTTATTTGAGAGAGAGAGAGAGAGAGAGCATGAGCAGGGGGAGTAGCAGAGGCAGAGGGAGAAGCAGCCTCCCTGCTGAGCAGGGAGCCTGCCTGACACAGGGCTCCATCCCAGGACCCTGGGATCATGACCTGAGCAGATGCTTAACTGACTGAGCCACCCAGGCGCCCCAGATAGCCTCCTTTTAAGTGGGCAGATACTCTGATGAGTTGAGGCAATCCGAGTAGAATGTCTTAGCCTTATTGGCAATCCCTTTCGTTGTTCCTGACAGAAGGAATCTCCTTAGAAGCAGTCACAGTAGACACATTTAGCTCCTAGGATCACAGTAGGTTAGCCTGGAAAGCTCTTTAGAAATGTGTTCATCCAGCTCCATAACTTTCCAGAAGGAGAAATGAGGGTTTAGAGTGGTAGATGATTCGTAATGGCAATGCTCACCAGCTTACCCTGTGGGACACTAGAAGTACCTTTGTAAACTCATAGATGACCCACGCATACCATTGCAAATAATGGCGTCTCTCATCAGAATGCTGGCCTCCACCTCAGGGTCTGGGGAGCACTGAGCTGGAAGTCAGGAGCCTGGGGTTCTAGTCCTGCATGGCCACCCCAGCTAGTGACCAGAATCTTCATCTCTGACACGAGCCAGTGGAGAGCAGACCCCTGTTTTCATCCAGCTGTAAATGCCCCCATGTCTCAGTTCCTGCCCGGAGTGAGACGTGTAGTTTGCAGAGCAGAGTTAGACCATGTATAAAACTACAGCTCTGACCCACCACCTGTGGGATCCTGCCCAGGAAACCAACCCTTTATCTGTACTAACCAGCCCAGGAAGCCAGCCTGCTATAAGCCAGACCTGCAGGAAGCCATACTGTGATGTCTAGTAACGATCCAGGACAACAGGCTCCAGATAACCAGGACTTGATTAATAACTGACAGCGTCTCTAATTTTGTCCCTGCTTCCAATTTAGGCCACTTGGCTCCTCTAAGCGATAACATAGGATGCCCCCTTCTAGTTCGCTGCCACCAGCTTCCCCATGGACGGCTTCTCCGATCAGGGCATAACTGAAGCCTTCCCTTGTTTGCCACTCCTCTGCCAAAATGCAAGTGACAGTGGCTGATTCACTTGCCATAGCCAGCTCTGAAATGCCTTTGCCTCTTCTCATTTGGTTGGTCTTTGTTTATTTCCACACAGCAGTAATACTAGGGATAGGGAACTAGAACCCTGGACTCCATCTCTGCCCACTCCCGCCCCCGCCACCTTCCTCCTGACTACTGAGGGTTCTAGCAAGAAGGTCCGAAGCCAGGGACCCCTGGAGAGCAAAGGACTCCCCCTGCAACACACCCATTCCTGTTCTTTTAAATCCTGTTTTGTGGCATTTCCCCCGTGGCTGACCCCAATGTTATTGATAATGACGGGAAAAAAAAGAGACTTTTTATGGGATGTAAAGTCCATGTAACTTTAACCTGGGTCCTGCTGCTGGCGCTGGATTTGGATGTAGGTTTCTGGTCAGTTTTGTCACCTGTGAGCTGGAAAATTGCAGCTTTGGTTTGGGTCACCGGGGTTGGATCAAAAGTCTGAGAGCAGTCGAGTATGAAACCCAGTCCGTTTTGCTCAGACCCAGGTAATCTCCCTTTGGCTTGCTTCAGCCAATGATAAATAATTTAGTATTTTAGAGCAAGGGAATGTGGAACTTTTAAAAAAAGGTATTAAAAAAAAAGGAAGACTCATCTATTCAATGGTTACTGAACACATGCTATCTGCTAGGGTCATGCCTTACTATCAAAGTATGTTCTCATCATGTCTGTGAAAGTACAAGTTTATGCAGACCCGGTTGATTCATTGTTACCACTTGCTGTGACTTTCTCTTTTCCGCACTTTACAAGTTTGTTGGTCCACAGAATGTTGGATGAGAAAAAGGCATAAACTGCCATTTCTTCATATGAGGTCCTCTGACCACCTGCATCCACACTTTCCTGGATGCTTATGATAAGAATTCAGTTCACCTAGATCTGCAGACTTGGACATTCTGGGGGGTGGGGGGGTGGAATCTGCCTTTTTTGGCAGGCTCCTTCCGAGAGCTTATGAACACCAATGTCTAGGTCACATGGCTTCTGTGTTATTGGCTGTAGAGGGATTTTATTATATATGAAGAAACTCAGCCAACGAGGTTAAGTGGCCCGCTAAAGGTCACAGAATCAGTTAATGGGTGGTTGGTAACATACCAAACCCAAGGAGCTGAATGATAAAACGATTTGCATCTGAGTCTCTCTGAGGCTTCAGGTCAAGTGCCTACTATTCACAACTCATAAAAGAAATCACTTAATAAAATGTGATACTATTCTCAGTCAAAAGTTCATTGAATGGGGGTGGAAAAGCTGGAGCTGTTTCTGGAACCCTAGTTTCTTTGCGTGTGGATCCTGGGCAGCTGGGCGTTAGGGTCTGGGAGATAGGGACCCCAACCCAGCCCCTGGCTCAGAGCGAGCTCTCACCCCCTCCAGTGAAGGAACTGGGAACACCAGTCCCCATTTGTAAAGCTGTGAGAGCAGGGCCCCCTCCCCTCTCAGGAGGGGTCAAGTCTGTTACAGCATCTTTGAGTGGAGTCTTTGTCAACATCAGTTTCCCCCTGTGGTTTGGGGAATTCTGGGGAGGTTTCAGCCATAATGGAAAAAATCCTTTTCCAGGTTTTTTTTTGGAATCACCTAATTGCGAAGACTGTTTTCATTGGAATGATGCCCCTCCTTCCCTGTCTCACTCCATCCTTTTCTGTTTGTTTTATTTTATTGCAGTCACTTTTACAGGGCTGGTGATCACCTCCGGGTGGGGGCGGGGGGAGGGTAAATGTGTCCCGAGTGGCGGCTTTGCCACCTTCCAAAGCTGCAAGCATCTGTCACAATGTCACAGCACCCAGTGGCGCCCTGCAATTAAGAGTGTGGGTCCCGGGCAGGACCGGTCCCTGGGGGAACCTTCTCACACTGCTGTTCAAATGAGCAGAGAATAGTGGCCAGATCTATGCGCTTTCAGAAATAGAAAATAAAAGTGAAATGAGCCCTGCATTTTTGTAGAACCTGCACTTTCTTTTTTTTTATTTTAAAGATTTTATTTATTTATTTGACAGAGAGAGACACAGTGAAAGAGGGAACACAAGCAGGGGGAGTGGGAGAGGGAGAAGCAGGCTTCCCGCTGAGCAGGGAGCCTGCACGTGGGGCTCGATCCCAGGACCCTGGGATCATGACCTGAGCTGAAGGCAGACGCTTAATGACTGAGCCACCCAGGCGCCCCGAACCTGCACTTTCTTGAACAAAAAAACATTTCTGCAAAGCATAGTATGCCCAGAGAGAGAGAATTCTTCCTGAAGCAACAGATGGTAAGGAGTCCTTCTTGCCTGCTTTATTTATTCTGGATTCCGAAGCTGCATCTGCCAAAGTCAGGCAGATCTATTGATCCATTTGCAATGATCCAATCCATTTGGTGTCCATGTACGAGAGACCATACATGCCAGACAGCTGGGTCCCGGTAGAAGCATCTGGCTGAGGGAAAAAAAAAGCAGGGGATAATACAAGTATAATTTGATACAATTCTTCTATATGTATAGAATTGATGGACATACACCAGTATGTTTGCATTAGTTGGAACTGGTTGGGGGCATTCCCCCCCCCCTTTTGTGCCTTTATTTTGAGAGGGGCAAGTTTTTAGTTATTGTGATTGGCAAGACCCCAAAGTAATGCTTATGCAAATATATTTACAGAAAGAATAACGGTGGGGCCTTAGCCAGCATTTTTAACGTATGGGATAGTAGAGATGGGTTACTCCCCATTTTTCCTGACAGAAGCAGGCAGCCGGTCGATGTCTCATACTCTTGTAGCATTTTTAACTTTTTTGTGGTGCACGCATTTTGTTACTTCACTTTGTCCTTGCAACTTCACACCACCCATGAGAAACAGAGGGATAAACGACCCACTGAAGTCTAAAATGATGGCAGGTCCCCAGCCCGTAGGTTGAGCATACCATCTTTGGGGTCTCAGAGCACTTATGTGGAATAGAGGTCAGTATCTTTGAAATCAGGACTTGCCTGGAAAAAGCAATAGAGTCAACCACCCACCTATGAGCCTGCATTTCCTTCCAGACCCCCAAGGAAGAGGATGCTGGAGACCAACTCCTGCCTCATCTCCTGCTGCCTTCGTGGAAAATATGGCTGGGAGATCGCATCCCTATCGTGGAGCTGCTTTTATTTTATTTATTATTTATTTATTTATTTTTTAAGATTTTATTTATGAGAGAGAGAGAGCGCGCACAAGCATGAGCAGGGGGAGGGGCAGACTCCCCGCTGAGCGGGAGGGGGGCACTCCATCCCAGGACCCCAGGATCATGACCTGAGCGAAAGGCAGCCGCTTAATCTTGTGAGCCACCGAGGTGCCCCAGTGGAACTGTTTTTAAAAAGAGAAGGTGCTAGTGGCAGAGACAGCTGGGAAACACTGTGAAAAGAAGTTTCCTTCTGCAAGCCTTCCTACAACGTGTGCACACACACTCACACACAGCTGTATGTGGGGAGTGGGTTTGGATGAGATGCAGTGGGATGGGGACAGCCTCGATGAAAAGCACCCCCCCACCTCCCCCCCCAAGGAGGGAGGCAGGAGGTTAACAGGAGAGAAGAGCACGAGGCTGTGAACCAGACAATGGAAACCTAGGAAGAAGGAGGAAAATTTCCCAAAAAGATATGTAGATAAAACTGCCCCTTCCTTATTCTTCTTGGAAGCACCAGGGGTTGCTTGGTTGGGAGTGGGGAGGAACATCATTCTGGAGACATTTTTTAAAGGGGTTTCTCAGGTGTAAACCCCACTGAGAGAGCTGAGGGAGAGGGGTATGAGTGGGGACCAGCAGGAGGGCAGAGGCTCCCAGAGAGGAGGGCCAGCGGGGCCCAGGACCCATGTGGACATGGGCCTCAGCTGGGAGGGAGAGAGTGCAGAGCGGCTGGGTGTTAAGGCTGGGTGGTCCGTTCACCAGCAGGGGCCGGTGAGCGAGCAGATCTCAGGGCCCCTTGGAGGCAGCAAAGGGGAAGTAGGGGGATGAGAGGGGCCTGTACAAAGGGGCCTCATCCCTGGCATAGCTGAATGGCTCTCCTCTCTGTTCAGACTGTTAGTGGGAGCCGGGTGATGGAGAATCCCTGAGCACCAGGAACGTATATTAAACATGTCTTTTTATTCTGGAGTTTTGATGTCTCGGGACTTACTGATCTGGGGAAATAGCCTCTCCCAAGACTAGCCAATACCTCGAGATCGTTGGAGGTCTCACCTGAGAGTACACCTTTCACCAGCCAATCCAGAGTGCCCCATACCTGCTTCCTCTATCTTGCTCTTATACTCTGGGCCACGGACCCCCTGCCCTAATCACCCCAGAGCCAGGGACCGCACAGCTAGGGACAGCCCCGCCATCCAGAGCCCGCTGAAATGATTTTAACTAGCTAATCCTAAACCTGCTTACCCTGCCTCGCCCACTCCCTCCTGTGGGAACCACAGTGAGGCTCTTGTCCACGTTTTTGTTCCTGCTCCCTCTGCCTCCTGACCTAGCCCCGTGCCTCCCCATGCAGCCCTGTGTGCCATGCTACCCGCTTCTAGGGAACTGTGAGTAAAAACTTCTTCATTACAGTCATCTCTGTGTCTGCCTGTCTTACCATACCTGGTTAAAACCAATTCCAGGGTAACCGAAAGCGAACAGGGTCTGGCCCAAGTGAGGATGGCAAATTCTGTGCCCCTAGCATTCTCGATTTTTCTTTCTCTCTCTCTCTGACACTCCTTGGTATTCCCAGTGGCACCCAGTGTTTTTATGCTCCTGGTTCCTGCACTTCGTTTGAAATTACTTGCAGGGTCACTTAATCTATCGGGTGACTCCAAAATCAGCATCCTGTCTCTGACTTAGTAGCAGAAGTGGAACAGGGTGGAGGTGGGGTGCGGGCATGGGGGGTGGGCACTCTACTCCTCTGCTATCTGACATTGTCTATAGGCTGGAGAGTAACACAAAGCACACACAGTTTGTGATGTCTCACATGGCCTCCACACATAACGAAAAAGAAAAAGACATCTCTGAATTATGCAAACCTTTTGGAAATGTTCACGACAGAAGGTTTCGGATATTCTCTAACCAAAGGTGATTTTAATACCGAACAAAAAAGATCCCGTCGATGTCTTACTCCATTATGAAATCTTCCTAGGGGTAGTAAGGCTGCAGAGGAGATGCTAATTTTTGATGTTATCTTTAAAATAAATTCCTTCCCTCTTAACACTAGAGGTCACTCTGCGACCACATATGTGAAATTAGCACCCTGGGGCCGGGAAGGTCAGAGCAGCTAATCTGTTTAATTGCTGAACCATGAGTCAAATTTGTACCTAATTACGAGTTGCTTTGATGCAGCCCCGGTTCTATTAAAAGTTTCCCTCTTTCCTGCGGAAATGCGCTGTTGTGATGGCTCAGCAGTCACTCTTCGGGCACCGTCTTCCCACCCCTCTAGATGTTTTCTGTGTTCATTTTCCAGGTGGAGAAAAGTACCTGCTACTTTGGTATCAAGTGCTGATACCTTGGTTTATATTTCTTTATGACACTGAGATAGAGACAAATTTAATACAGCCCCGGTGATGGGTGGGCGAAGACCACAGGCAGGTCAAACTGAGTGGAAGCAATTGTCCAGAATGGTCCGGAAGTTTCTCTTTTCTGTTTTCGGAGATACATAAGAGCAGCTTTGCATCCAGTGGATGGAATTTGCATCTGATGTGGTTGAGGTTTGGCTGAACCTCACGATGGCCTATCAGTTGGAATTTAAAAGCCCAATATCAGTGTTCCTAGAAAATGTCAATTTTCTTTGGTTTGTACCTTTTCAGAGTAATGTTATTTCTGATTTGGATAGCTGTAGCTTTGGATTTTTACCCTTGCGGAAATTTCATATATAATTGCAGGCAAAAATTTGCGTTTTTTTATTAACGGCTCCTATTCATTGGAATTTTGTCTCTGGCCAATGGGACCTGTGAGGCCTTTGCAGTGTCCTCATTCAGGGACAGTGGGGTTTCTGAGCTGGGCAGGCAACAAAGACCCGAATACCAAATTTAACAGGAAATAACAGGAATAATGGAAGCCTGTCACTCTCTCTAGTAGTTTCCTGAGGTTTGCTGAGGACTTTGCAGGAGAGGCAGGCGATGCACAGGATATGCAGGGCTTTCTTCTCTGGAGGGCGGGCTCCGCTCCTGGAGGTCAGTGTTAGAGGTGCCTTGACATCGGCAGTCTCCTGCTGATCTGCTAAGCCCCCAGCACTTGCCGCAGCTGGAGAGCTGATGTGCACACAGTGGAGATGATAAGCTGTCCTAGGTCCACTTCTTCGCATCCTGGGGTGGCCTTGTTTAGAACGACCTTAACTATGGGCAAGCCAGATCGTGCCCCCCTGCCCCAGGATTGCACCATAATCGCGTAATCGCCCTGACCCCTCTGTGTCGTACCCAGATCTGGATTGAATTTGTGGTGTGTTTTTTTTTTTTTTGTTTTTTTTTTTTTGCTTAGATTTAGAGCACTCAAGGCAGTTGAGATCATTATTCTGTGTAAGGAGATAACAGAAATACTCTATGGCCAACTTATCTCAGCACCTAACCCGCCTGCCCACCATTGATTTCCCATCTGGGTTCACAAGGTGCTGGATGTAGTGGATCAATTTAACAGCACTGATGTGGCTCAAACATTCCCATAATCTATATTATCAGTGGGCTGCCTTCCTGATGTCCTCACCTGACTTGGTCAGATGGCTTCTTGATCGGAGAAATGAAAGGGGGCATTGGGAGGTCTTTAAAGGAGCTACTCTGGAGGGATGGGGGGGGACTCATCATGTCCATACCCCCCACCCCCCGCCCCATTTTTTGCTAGTGTACACGCTTGCATCACCCTGCTTGGATTTAAATTAAAAGCCCTAATGAGTCTCCTGTTTTCTCGCAGCCTACAAAAACACCATTCGGGGAGGAACTGTTTAGAAAGCAGGTTTTTACTTAATAAACAGTGATCAATCGAACTGATTAACCATGAACACATTCCCGCAGAGTCTGTTGGTAATTGTAGTTCACGTGCATCAGACTATTAAATGGCTGCCTGTAGACTATGTGCAAGCTCTTTCTCTTAATGGAAGTAGGGGTAGGGTACCAGCCTCTGTTGACAGCACTTTTTGGGGGAGGGACTGCCTGAGCCAGCCTTTGTCCCCAGCATGTCTTTGCAGTATCTCTATCAATTGTGGCCATTTACTAGGCACTCGAAGACATTTCTATAAACCTTCCATCTGTTTTGTTTTTTGTTTTTGCTTTTACTAATTCACGTGATAATTAGATCTCCTCATGCTGGCTTTGTGGCTTTACATAAACCACAAGTGTTTGGAGCTGCCTGCGTATTAGAATTAGTGCTGTATGCTCTGCAAGGCTTATTACCGCCGGGTTCTCTCTGCTTGCTAAAACTACAGCTAGAAACTGGGAGGGAAGCCTCCTGGCAGCATTAGCCAACTAGCTGCCTCTGAAGGGAGATGAGAATGATGTAAAGGAAGGCAGTTTGTGCAGGAGAGACACCAGTCGCTGGCTGTAGCCGGAGGGGGTGCGTGGAGCTGCAGCTGATGAACGCAGTGGGGAGCAGGGGTTCTGCTGGGCGGGCTGCCTAGGGCTTGGGGCCCACCTCCAGGCCCAGAGGACCGGCCGCTCTCTGTGTGACAGAGGGGAAAGGCACCAAGGAGGGGACACCTGCCATTTGGAGTCCCCACTGAAGCTCCAGCTTATTTGGGGCAGGTTTCTGAGCCTTTCTGGGCTTAGTTTACCAACTTACCAAAGGTGCAAAAGAGCAACCCCAGTGTATTCCGCATGGCCAGGATTCAGTAAGACAGTGAACGGTTCTGGAAGATGGGTGCATTTGTGTAGGTTGGAATGCCTTTTATGCCTTTGGTACTGTCCCTAGGTAAATGGGAGCAGCCAGAGATCTGGATCGCTGATCTCCAGGCTTCCTGACAGAACTGGGTGCCTCAGGGCCAAGTTCTCTCTTGCGCCCTCTCGTGGTTCACCTACGTACTCTTCGGACTCATACTCTTGGGTCTTGAGCTTTCAACTGTGAGTGTAATTACAGGGCCCCGTCCTCAGAAAGTTTCCTTGGTCTGAGGACGGACCCAGGTGTTGGTGCATTTTACAACCTCCTCAGGTGGCTCTAATGTGCAGCCAGGCTAGGGAACTTCTGATATAAACCAAGAAGGGATAGAATCCCACATGGCCGGTCTAAAACCACGTATGTTTGGTTTTGAAATGTTTATTGTTTAGGTGTTTGTTTTTATTTTACTTAACATTTACCTGATTGGTTTTAATCAAAAAGTGTCCAATCCTCTGGGAAGACCCTGAGGGTTGCCTGGCTTCACAGCGATTCCCAGCCCTTAACCCCTTCTAGTACAGACACTGAAAAAACAAACAAACAAACAAACACGTGATCGCCCAGCCTCTTTTCGTGCAGTAGGGACACCTGGGAAGGTAGGGGAGCAAAGCCCTGGCACACTCTTCTTGAGGGGAATGTTGACTATGAATGATACAAAGCCTGAAAATCTGGGAAAACCGGCTCTGAAATGAGAAGCAACATCCCCCCCCTGCCCCCCCCCCCCCCCGGCCTCCAGCTCTGTGCCCAACGCAGGGGATCTGTGTTTTTGATGGAGAGGAATGGAGAGCCCATCTCAGAAACTTAACTGGGAACTGCACCTCTTCATACATGTGTTATAAAAATTCGTGTGTTGTAATAGCGTGGACCTTCATCACAGATTGCGGGGTCGATCATTCCCCGTAAATCTGTAAATCTTTTCTCTTCCCGCAGCACTAAGTTAAAGACCCCTCGCCTCCAGGCACCCAGCACCCAGCACTCAGCCTTTCAGTCCTGAGCATGCGCCCTGGCGCCACCGTGTCCCATCTCGGAGGTAGTGGCTGGCCTCGCGCCTGCGCTCTCCGTATCGCTGGTGTGCACCTTCCCCGACTGGATAGATCATTAAGAGAATTGGTTTACAAGGCTCTTGCTGAGCTGTTGGCTGTGGGAGAGAAAGTAAACAGACGCTAGATAGAGCTGTAACATATGATGTTATATCCAATGCTTAATGAGGCCAGTAAAAACAGGAAAGCAAGATTAGCCGCAGATAAATGAACATGCCTGGTGTAGAATCAAGAGTTGACTGTATTTTATTTGATTTAGTTCTAGAAATAGCAGATGTTGTGTCAATTATTGCAAAGTAGTTCTCACTAATCTCTTCACTGAATTCATCTCGTTGACTGAAATGGATTAAAAAATTATTTCGTTTCCATGATTATGAGGGACATACCGTTTCATGTAGAAAGTATAAAGAGGACTAAATCAGAGAATTGACATGACCAGTAATTCCACCGCTAGTAATCGTTCATAACATTTAGATAACGTTTACAGGTGCTTACTGGGTGCCAGGCTCTGTTTAGGACCATTGCTCTGTTGGCACGTCAATCAAATTCTCTACGAAGAGAGAACAACTAGCAACCGTTTGCTTGAACGTGAGGAAAGTGAATAGCTTCTGTCCTATCACACGCTCGGACTTAATGCAGTCGGGATTCAACCCCAGCCGTGGGGCTCTGGAAGCTGCATTTTTAGCCACAAAGACCCACCGCCTCTGAGGGAAACTGCTGATACCACGTAGTTATCATTTATGCCCTGAAAGCACATACAGATTTTACAAATTTGGAACCATATTCTATATGCTGGTTTGCAATCTGCTTTGTCATGTAACTTTATATGCCATTCTTATAAATCAGTTTTTGATGGCTGCATAGTATTCTTTTCTATGGAGGTGTACAGGAATATTTTAAACACTACATCAAAAACTAATGATGGACTGTATGGTGACTAACATAACAATAAAAAAATTAATCTATTAACTTCAGGGATTTATGTTGTTTCTAGGAGTTGGTTGATTTTATAAGTAATGCTGAGATACAAACCAGTTTTATATACAGTTCTCTGAAGGAATCACTGATTATTTCCCCTAGAAAAGTTCCAGAAGAAAAACTACTGGCAAAAAAAGAAAAAATATAGATAGCTTTAATGATCTTGATACTGAAACAGGCTTAGTTTGGTGATTAGTTTTGATCATGGTAATGAAATGAATGGGTCGGTTTCAAATTTGTAGGTGTGATTACAACTCTGGCCTTAGCTATATGGCAAGAATGCATTTGATGGGCTGGAAAAAGTACCCCCAAAGCACTCTGGTGGGTTGTCCTCCTTTGTTCCTTCACGGCACTGTGTACCCCTGTCATGTGTCTGTCTTTGCTTCTGGACTGTGAGCAGGAGGAGGGTCATGCACTGACCATAGGTTCACTGAACGTGCTCCAGGGGCTGGACCCCGTGTGGGCAGGGCACTGTCCTCACCTGAATCCCTGCACTCGTGCAGAACTGAATGCTCTAGAAGCCCTTGATAAAGGGCTGCTGAAGGAACGCCCTCTCCCTCTGGTTCCCCTGATGTCCTCACTCATACTCAGCCTTCAAAACTCACCCAGGCACCTTCTCCGGGGATGGGAACAGACACTTAAGGGCAGAGAAGTGTGACAGGATAGCCAGCCCTTGGAAAAATCTGGAAAGGTAGATCCTGCATTATTATCCCATTTTACAGATGGGGAAGCCAAGGCACTGGGAAGTTTGATAATTTGTCCCGGGCTACACTTCCAGTAAGCAGTTGACTTGGGATTTGAGCCTGTATCTATTGAATTCTCAAGGCTCTGCTCTTTCCACTTCTACCTGGGGCCTTTAGGAATGAAATGCAGCAATTCCAGTTAGGGTTACGTTTCAGGTTCAGCACTTGCCTGGACTCCTACAGGGTCAGTGTGGCCCACCCCAAGCCACCCAGAGAGCAGGGACTGGCCCGCTAGCTCTGCCTTTGGGCTCAGGTGATGGACCCAGAAGGCCTTGTGGAGAGGAGGGGGCCCTGTGGTTGCAGCAGGATCAGGCTGACAGGAGTGTTTGGAATTACTCCCTCTGGACGCCCTACACCCTGTTGCAATGCACCTGGTGACAATAGTCTCACCTGGTTTCTTCTCATTAACAAAAATGACTTTCATTGCCGTGGCCGTTTTTAGCAAAATGGCTTCCAGCACATTGTCAATCTCAAGTAAGGAATCTAAAGGCTCTTGCGTTTGATCATTCATTCGTTTGGCTGCTTCTGAGCCCTTTCTATGTATCAGACCTCCTTCTCTGGAACTGAGAATCCAGAGGGAATTACAGGAAAGCTGCTCCCCCAAGGATCTCCCAGTTGAGACACTTGGACACGACTCACTCTTCCACCACCCAGAAATGAACAGTGGCTCCAGGAGCTAAGTGCTGTGGGCGTGAGATGAAGGGACAATCGATCTTAAGAGAAATTCTCTCTATCAGATGCAGAGCGATTGTGAGAAAGCTCCTTAGGAGGATCCTTTTTGGATAAAGAACCCAAACCAAAAAAAAAAAAAAAAAACACAAAAAGACCACAAAACATTAGAAAGTTGTAGGCAGAAATATATTACTACAGAATAAGTCAAAGGAATGATCAGGGTCAAGTCAGGCTGGGAAAAAAAAAATCAAGGAAGCAATGAATGGCAAGAAATTTACATCACAACTGAACAACTTTAAAAAGTGGGCTCATTTTAGTTTCTTATTTAGCCAATTAGTGAAAAAGAGAAAAAGGTAAATGGGAAAGAGTAATAAAAAGAATTGATTTTTCTCTCTCTCATGCTGGAACATTTGCAAAGCTTGACATAATTTGCACTTATGTTTTCCTGGGAAGTGCATCAGGATAGCACTTGAAATAATTATGCTCCTAACAGGCCTGTGCCGACGACACAGAGCCGGAATCATAGAACAGAGCTTCTGGGGGCTGACATCCCCACAGGATCTGCGGGTGCCCCACTTGGGTGGAGAGAAGTAGCAGCTTCTGCAGTGGGGTTCCCAGAGGCTGTTTGGTGGAGGAGGAGAGCTTGGGGGCCATGCATGGCCTTGTATGCGGGAAGTTGTTCTTGGAGTCCCTTGCTGGGGAAAGGAGGTAGAGACTCTGAGACCTGCCAGGCTAGATGCCCGAATACACTGTGGGGACCCTGGCCCTGGGGCCACCTCCAAGGGCCTGATGTCAGGAGCCCCAGGCCTCACCCGCAGTGCTTTGTCTTGGCACAGAAAAACTGGCAGGAGAGGTGAGAAATTGCAGGCAACATTTGCTCCCTCTGCCTTGCGTATTTCCGAGAGTGAATTTTGCCCATTAATCTGCACTAATACTGGGAATTGTGCCCCTGTGAGGGTCCTCAGCCTCATGCCTGCACCATTGGGCTGTCTGTGGTCCTGCCATGCAGCTCCCAGGGGGCTCTGAGGTCAGTAATTTGCAAATTAAGAAGGATTTACATGATAGATTGTGATTGGTAATTTCAAAAGGAGACTCTGGAGTCTTTCAGATCAAAAGGCTTTCAAAAGTGCCTTCCATTTTCACACCACCTGGTCCAGTGGCTCCACTGGGTTCGACCTAGTCATTCAGGCTTTAAAAATTCCATATCTTTGTTGAAGTTTAAACATTACAAAGCTCTGTCATAAATCACCTCCCTCCTGTGGCCACCTCCTCCATCAATGAGAAACCCTGGTTATAAATCAGGGTCAAATCAGACACGGTGGTACCCCCACTTTTAAGTAAGTTTATGAGGCTTTTTAATTGTAAGAAATAATGCTCCTGGTAGACATTTTATTTATTTATTTATTTTTTCTCCTGGTAGACATTTTAAACAATAAAGGTTTAGCAAATTCATAGAAATTAGCCATAATCCCACCAATCAAAGGCAGCCCAAATATTAATTCCAGTACTTCTTTTTAAAAGATTTTATTTATTTGAGAGAGAGAAAGAGAGAGAGAGAATGCAAGAGCGCACAAGCAGGGGGAGGGACATAGAGAGAGGGAGAAGCAGGCTCCCCGCTGAGCAGGGAGCCCGACGTAGGACTTGATCCCAGGGCCCTGGGATCATGACCTGAGCTGAAGGCAAACACTTAACCGACTGAGCCCCCAGGTGCCCCTCTAATACTTTTTTTTTTTTTTTTCAGACAGCAGAGCTATAGTTATAATATTGTTTATATTGAATGAATAGGAAGGACTGACATCCATGTACTCTAGTACTTTTTTTTAGTTTTATCCCTCTAAACAATTCAAACAGCTTAGTGGCACTAACGTGTTGCAGGACAGGTGCTGGGACAAGGCAAACTTTTCCTTTCTTTAATGGATCCTCCTGACTGTATCTTAAGTTGTCTTACTGACCGTGAGTAGCGGTCATCTTCAGGCAGGACCAAAATGTAGCCTTCTCGGGGGGTGCCCTTGTCTTGGCTGCCGTCCTCACAGCTGGGAGAAGACAGGTGCAGGCTGTGGAAGGGGGCCGTGCATTGTCACCGAAAGCCCCCCAGCTTCATGTCATTCGTCTCTGGCATTTGGTTATCTGTCCATTGGGTGCTGTCTGTGGCCCTCACAAGAGAATACACTCCATGTGGGCGGGCACTTGCTGTCGTTTCCCCAGGACCTAGTGCGGAGGCCTGGCATTTCGTAGATGATCAGCTAAAAGGGGTTGACCATATAGGCGCGTGCTGGGAATGTCAGGCTATGCAGTGACTCAGTCTCCAGTTTGAAAGAATGATGTTGAGGCTGCCATAACGTCATACCACAGACTAGGGGGCTGAAAGAACAGACATTCATTTGCTCACAGCTCTGGAGGCTGGGAAGTCCAAGATCAAGATGCGAACCAATTTGGTTTCTGGTGGGAGCTCCCTTCCTGGCATGTGCATGGCCACCTTCTTTCTGTGTCCTCACGTGGCCTTTCCTTGGTGTGTGCTTGGAGAAAGAGGAGAGGGAGAGAGTGTTCTGGTGTCTCTTTATTTATTTATTTATTTATTTATTTAAAGATTCATTTATTTATTTGAGAGACAGAGAGAGAGAGAGAGAGGCAGGGAGAGGGCAGAGGGAGAGAGAGATTTCAAGCAGACTCCCTGCTGAGCACAAAGCCCAACATAGGGCTCCATCCCAGGACCCTGAGAGCATGACCTGAGCTGAAATCCAGAGCCAGATGCTTCACGCTTCACCGACTGAGCCACCCAGGTGCCCCTCTGGTGTCTCTTAGAAGGACAACAATCCTATCAGATCAGGGCTCCACCCTAATAACCTCGTTTAACCTTGATTACCTATTAAAGGCTCTAGCTCCAAATACAGTCACGTTGGGGGTTAGAGTGTCAGCGTACACCTGCTGGGGGGACACAATTCAGTCCATAACAAGTGAGGTTGCTATTGACAGTAGCAGCCTCCTGCTACCTGGGCGTCAGGAACGCGTCCTCTCTTGTCCTGAAGGTCACCTGGCCTGGACTTCATCACATGTGCTTCTAACACCATACACAACGGGTCCTCGGGGGAAACTCAGGCACTTTTTCTTCCTGAGTGACATTTGAGTTATAGAAACCCAGGCCAGTGGTTCTCAGATGCCAAGGGGCACCGGGCAATGTCTGGAGACCTTCTTTGGTTGTCACACACAACTGGGAAGGAGGGTTGCTATTGACATCTCCCAGGGAGAGGTGAGTGATGCCGCTGAATAGCCTGCCATGCCCAGGACAGCCCCCCACAACTATGAATGGTCAGGCCAGGGGTGCTGGAGTTGGGAAACTCTGTTCTAGTCCTTCTCTTCTCTTTACTGGAAGGAAAACAGAAATATTTAGCATAAGAAGGGAAATGAAGAAAAGTGACTTCTATTGATCACCCATGTACCTGGCTCCATATCAGATTCTTCATAGGTCATGGGGTGCCTTGGTGGCTTAGTCAGTTAAGCATCTGCCTTCGGCTCAGGTCATGATCCTGGGGTCCTGGGATCGAGCCCCACATCGGGGTCCCTGCTCAGCGAGGAGTCTGCCTCTCCCACTCCCTCTCCCTCCACACATGCTCTCTCTCACTCGCTTTCAAATAAATAAATAAAATACTTAAAAATAAAAAAAAAAAAGATTCTTCATAGGTCAGTAGATGCCATATTCAGTCTTCACAGTGAAACTTTGAAGGTGATGTTATCACCCCCATTTTTTATTATTATTATGTTATGTTAATCACCATACATTACATCATTAGTTTTTGATGTAGTGTTCCATGATTCATTGTTTGCATATAACACCCAGTGCTCCATGCAGAACGTGCCCTCTTTAATACCCATCACCAGGCTAACCCCTCTCCCCAAGCCCCTCCCCTCTAGAACCCCCCGTTTGTTTCTCAGAGTCCATCGTCTCTCATGATTCATCTCCCCCTCTGATTCCCCCCCTTCATTCTTCCCCTCCTGCTATCTTCTTCTTCTTCTTTTTTTTTTTTTTAACATATAATGTATTATTTGTTTCAGAGGTACAGGTCTGTGATTCAACAGTCTTACACAATTCACAGCGCTCACCATAGCACATACCCTCCCCAGTGTCTATCACCCAGCCACCCCTTCCCTCCCACCCCCCACCACTCTAGCAACCCTCAGTTTATCACCCCCATTTTATAGATGACAAAGTAAGGCTCAGAGAGGTTAAGTCACTTGCCCAAAGTCATACAGGTGGAACATCCGAATATAAATCTGCCTTGTTTCCAAGCCCACACCCTTTCCACTAGATACAGCGCATCCTGCAGGCGGCCAGATGTCGCTCACTTCCTAAGGAAACATATTAGATGAAGTGGAATGGCTTCAGGAAAGATGCAATTAACCTTTCGCATTTTAAGACCTCATTAATCTTGAACCTGAAAATTCAACCAGGCGGAGGTGGAAGTTTTCCCTTTGCATCATCTGCCAAGAAAAGATTTGCACTGTGTTCACAAGACTGTAGGGGGGCCATAGTGAACTCGTTCAGGGGACTGATCTTTTTAGAGCAATGATTATTGCTTAGTAGGACCTCAAATGGTAACCACTTCACTGAGCCTTAGTTGTGTGACCTGGAAAGTCTTAATGACCCTAGTGCTCTGCATTCAGGAAGGAGTTAACTTCCCCATGCTGTCAACAACACTTCTAGTGGACATTTACGGAGCATGTGCTTTGTGGCTGATGTGCCCCAGGCCCTGAGGAAACCCTAAAGAGACATACTGACCTGACTAAGTTCATAGTTTATGAAGGTTAGACCTAAAGTAAAGAGTCACAGTACCCTGTAGGAAGTGCCACAGTTGAGGCATGGATTGAGACATGGATATCGCTTTGTAGGTGATTGGACACTACAGAGCGGGCAGTAAGAATCCTGCATGGGGACTAGGAACAGGGAAAGAAAGTGTCCCTGAGGAATAAAGGTGGATCTGGGTTTTGAGGGATGAGTAGACCTTTCTGGAGCAGCCCCAGTTCAGGGACGGATCCATTCACCAAGCCACTTGCTTCAGATTCGTTTGACAGGCTCCAAGAGTCACGTTTACAAGAGTTATGGGTTTTTTTTTTCTTTTCCACACCAGAGTAATATATATTTTCTTTTTCCTTTCAAAGATTTTATTTATTTATTTTTGAGAGATAGAGAGAGAGAAAGAGCACACGCACGAGCAGGGGGAGGGGTAAAGGCAGAGGGAGAAGCAGGCTCCCCGCTATGCGGGGCTCGATCCCAGGACCCTGGGACCATGACCTGAGCCGAAGGCAGAAGTTCAACCAACTGAGCCACCCAGGCACCCCAGATTAATATATATTTTCTATTAGAAGGAATATAAATGCATTGTAGAGAACTTGGAAAATTGAAGAAAGAAAAAAAATGATCAACTCTAATCCCCTCTTTTAAACCCATTTACTATAGTATTTTGGTGCGACTTCTGTGTCATGTTTTTTTTTTTTTTTTTTTTTCTGATTTCTATTTGGAATTTTTTAACCTAGTATTATAACCAGTTGCTCAGATTTTGCGGAATCTCCATAACCATCCCTTTTAATGGTCACGTAATAATCCATCAAGTGGATGTACCACTTAATTAATTTGAACATTCTCCAATTTTGAACACTCAGGTTATTTTCTCTTTTTGTTGATGTTGCTGCCGCTTTATATGATATTATTACACTGGGACATTTTTTGGAATTTCAGAATATTTCCTCATGAAAGTTTCAGTCAGTATTTCTATTGCTGTTGATATGCATTGCCAAATTGCTTCATGAGAGGGCTGTGTAAGTGATTATCCAGCAAATGTGTGACTAGAGATGTTTATTTTTTAAGTCTGGATTCTTCATTGGAATCACTCAGCTCAGTGAGGTGGAAGTCAGAGGCAGGAACTATGCCACCTCTGGGCTGCGCTGTGGCTTCGGAACAGCGTGAAAGGCAAGTGGGGATTTAGAGGAGTCAGATTGGATCTTTCATCGAAAACTTCACTAGCAGTGGACAGAATTTGCAAAGGTGTGGGGGAGGCCAAAAGGGAGCTGGGTAGGATCGGGTGTGGGTGAGCGCGAGGAAGACATCCTGATCCTGCGAAACCAATAAGGCAAGAGGGTAAGAGAGTAAGAGAGATGCAGATGGGAGCCTAGGGTCTTCAGAGGATTTGCCTCTGGAAACTGTACCCTGTGGAGTCTTTTTTTTTTTTTTTAAGGTTATTTATTTGAGAGAGAGAGACAGAGATAGGGACAGTGATAGCGAGAGAGCACGAGCCGGGGGGGGGGGGGTGGGGAAGCAGACTCCCTGCTTAGCAGGGAGCCTGATGCATGGCTCGATCCTAGGACCCTGGGATCATGACCTGAGCCAAAGGCAGACGCTTAACAGACTGAGCCACCCAGGCGCCCCCTACGGAGCCTTGAGGGACTAATTTGTGGGACAAGTTGAGGATTCCACTGCGTCCTTTAGGTACGCATGGAGTTTGAATGCTCTGCAGCTTGGGATGTGGGGAGTGGGAAGCGGCCAGTCAAGTCCAAGGCTTCCTCAAGGGCTGAGCCAGGCCACCGCTAATGAGCCCCGTGCTTGTCTTAGATGTCTTAGATCCGAGGGGACGGGTGCATATCACCAGCCAGAGCGGGGCTAGATGCCACTCCTCTGTGTGCACGTTCTTCATTTCTTTGGTCCCTGGAAGATCCTTAGAAAGCTAACAGTAACAGAAGGGAGTTAAGGTGACAGGAAGGGGTTGTATGCTGGTTTCAGTTAGATACAATGTGGCAGCAAGATCTAAATACTGCGCAGTTGAGGGAAAAAGGGGAAGGTGACTGCCTGGTCCTTGTCCTTCACACATGCATTGATAGACCAAAGCAGGTATTAGTGGGTGGGAAAGGCTTTTAAGTCCAACTTACCTTCTGTGTGTTTCTAAATTCCGAAGGGTTCAGGTAAGTCCCCTGGCTTCCCAGGGGGGTACAAAGGGATAAACCCGCACAATTGCTGCTCTCTAGAGAAGCCTTAAGACAACAAAGCACTCATTAATGGAAGAAATATACTGTGGCAGGCACCTTTATTTTTGTTTAGTCTTTTGACAGGGCTGGAATAACAAGAGTTATGTGATAGGGAGAGAAAGCTCTACCTCCATTTAACTTGCTGTATGCTGCAATAGGGTATAATTACCTATAAGTGTAATTACGGGGAAGACAAATGGCATTTTTAGCTGTGGTCTTAAAGAGGCGAGTTAATTTCCGACTTTGACCAGAACTATGTTAATTAGCCTCATGCTCTCTCTTTCTGTGAATGGAAGTTCCTCACCCAGGACTGAGCATGGTCTCCCTCTCCTGTACCTTTGAGTAATGAAAGGACACCGCATGCCACCCGAATCAGGGCTGCTGTATTAATAAGGCTACTTTCCTGTCCATTTATCATCAATTAAAGGTGCACTAGTTTGTAAAGTAACCCCACCTTCGGCCCGGCCGCCCAGAACGGCTCCTCATTTATTTTCTGCCTGGTTTCGGTTGGAGTTAGACCCACCTTGCAGCTCAGAGGTGACAGGCGGTATGAAAAAGTACACTAATTGAGACGTCTCAAGGAAGAAATATAAGAAAACTGAAGCGGTAATTAGAATGAGGGTTTCACGCTGCGTAAGGAAAATCGAATGGAGGTGCACATTAGGGGCTGTTGCAAACTGGGATGAAGGTACTTGGAGGCGGGAAAAGGAAGAAATGGATCTTAGAGTAGTGTGTACCCTTTTAACACTTCAGGGAGAGGGAAGAGAGAGTAAGAACATAGTGTGGCTTTCAGGAAGGGTGGCCTGGCACGTGGGCTGTAAGACAAAGCAAACAGGGAAACGGAGCAGCAAATCTCTGGGGTTGGAATGCAGGAGCAGAAAATGCTGGATCTTTGGGAACGTGGTTCTAGAATTAAAATATGATTTCTAGTGCTCCCAGCTTTCTGTGCCAAAGCAGAGGGGGAAGCGGCAGGGACCATTCCCATGATCTGAAAACGAGAGCATTCTTGGGTTTCTGCCGAGTTCTGAGGATGTTACCACGAGTCCAAACCTTCACAGGCCGAAAGGTAACAGAGGCGAAAACAGTTTTCCCTCTGTGTCATGCCTTGCAACAGACTCATCGAATGTGGGTGGATACATGCTTTGGTTAGGGATTTGATTCCAGTTGATCATTTTCTTCCTGAAATATTAAGTCCCGAAAACCAGGTACCAATAGGCCATTTTAGGAAACGTTGCCCTCTAAGTGCGAGAATAGTTTTGAGTGGTCAGTTCCTGTTTCGGCTTCATAATTATAAGCCCCCTGTCCCTGCCTCGCAGATGCATAAGCTCAGAGAACATTGCAGGGAGCACCTGCTGTGACCTTCTCAGCTAGCTGATAAAGCCTTGAGATCCGGAATGGAATTCCTTGAGCAGTGGGATGGGGATGCATGCCCCCCACCCCCCAGGTTGGAAGAGAGAGGAAATGTCTCATAGCCCAGCTCACACTGGGAGTTTTGCCAAGTAGCTGAAGACTCAGATTGAACACTTTCAGCCCCAGGGAGCCTCAGGTGTCTTTCCGGCACCACACACCTATACTTCCCTCTGGGAGGGGACAATTCTCAGTGTCATAGAAGAGCCCTTCAGATATTTGCATCCATAATTCTCCTGTCTTGTTTCCAGCCTCAGTGTGCTCAGTGCCTTTAATGTTCTTGGGAGGGTCTGGGGAGGGTCTGGTTTTGAGTTCCATCCCCACCTTAACCATTTTTGTCTGGCACCCATCGTGAACCCTTGTGTGTGATCGGAGTGGCACAAAATGGGCATGTCTGTCACCTCCTTTGTCATAGAACATACGTCTTTTCTCATGCCTCTCAAGACATTGGTTGGTTTCTGTAGCAGCCACATCACACTAACCATCAGCATCAATTTCTGTTCACTATTAGTTGATTCCTGGGATGTGCTGGGATGAGCAGGACAAACAAGGTCCCTGCCCACAGGGACTTCTCAGTGTGGTGAGGAAGATCCACACGGAAGGAGGAATCCCGGTCATGGGTGTTAGGGAAGGAGAGATCTGGACAGTGGTAGGATTATAGGTCATGGGCTTGGATCTGGTTCCATGGGAGGTGGAAGGCCCCTGAGGAAGAACTGGTCCAACTGAGACCTGATGAAGTGGGAGGAGGAAGAGGGATCTGGTGAGTGTTCCTAGCAAGGATAGCATGTGCAAAGGCCCCGGGGGTGAGGAAGAGTGAGGCAAGGTGAAGGAAAGGATAGCTGTGACTAGATGCGAGAGCAAGGTGGGAGGAGATGAGCATGAGGCCACACACTGGAGCCAGCCTTGTCTTAGAGCCCACACAAGGCTTCTGCCTTCTGCGAAAGCCAGTGGGAGGCCCCTGTAGGCAGCAGATGCATGATTAGATTTTTATCTCACTCATATCAGGAGACCTTGAGTCTTTTCACATGTTTTCCTGGAAACCCCATTCCTTCCCTCACATCCTGATTGTGGCCCAGCTTTTCACATTCCAGTGAAGACCTCGACGTTTACTACTCAGACTTCATTGTGAACAATTTTGACAGTCTACATGAACACCTATTTGGGGATTTGGATTCTATGCCCTACTCTATTTACCCTCCCTCCCAGCTCTGCTCTGTTTCACTTTGTGTCTCCTCTGGCTCATTCCAGGTTGATGAGGGTTTCGAGCCTGGTGACATATCACTGTCTTCTGGGCTGATGGAGATCCCTTCATGGGCACACATTGGGTTCCTGTTGAAACCTCTTTTGGCTCCTCCTAACTGTACTGACATCAGCCTGTGTCTTTGTCTTTGCGACATGGGTGAGGGTGCATGTGGGAGCGGGGACCGTCGGTCATGGAGCCGTCATGGAGTGGGGCTGGGGCTGTGCCGGTGTGCGCTGCCGAGGGCTTAGATCCCTGACACAGACGTTTTCCTGAGGAGCTTACGAGAAAGATCGTATTCCATAAATCCTGTCGGCTGAGAGTGCAGGTGGCCCAAGTGACACAACAGTCACCCCCAGTGGCAGCATGAAGGAAGCTTTCAATGGGAATGCCTGCAAAACTTCGGAAATAGCCCCAAAGGTCTTAATTTGGAACCCCTTCTAAAGAGTGTTCTGCTTTGGGGACATTACAATACTGACTCAGTTGTCCAAATGCTTATTTCTGATGACGCATGATGCATTTGGGGGCTTTCTGATTATTCGCTCCCCCAAATAGGCGAAGTCCCGCTCCACAAATGCGGAGCTGACCAGTGTCGGAGCCCTCAGTACGAATGCTGTGTGGGCTGGTTCTGTCACCAACCGCAGATCCCTCCTGAGTTCCAGTCCCTTGTGGGGCTCCAGGTCTGTCCGGTCCCCTGGGGAACTCCGGCTTTCATCAGTCTGTTAGATAGGTCTGCTGAGTCTCTTTAGGTTGTCACCTCTGGGGCAACTGTGAGTTTGAATGAGCTCTGCTTTCTTGGCGCCTTCAGAGCCCAGCAGGGGGGAGTCCTTAGTCTCTTTACCTGCAGCTATGCACCGATTGTCTCCAGAGCCGGTGTGCTGATACACTCCTGAAACATCCCGCATCTTGCTTTTTCCTCCACTGTGCACTTTCTGCAAAATCCTCTGCCTGGGGGCCTTGCTCTTGGAGCTCTGCCAGGGCACTGGCCCCGGGAGAGCTTTTGTGCAGGCCCAGAAATACACCGCTTCCCTGGGCAAGTGAACTGCACATGCGCTGTGGAGAAGTCCTCTCTCTAGTCACCCCCCTCCACTGCCTGCCCACACTTCTGACTGGTTGTCTCAGGAAGTGGCTTTTTTACCCTTCTGTGCCTGCAGAAAGTGGGCTACACATTTTTCTGGATTGCAAATGCCAATTAGCATGCTGTACTGTTAATAACCATAGTAATGGCACGACTAATTTCCCTGATCATGCAGAAATCGTTACCAAAGGCAGCATATTTGAGTGAGAATGGGTAATTTTATAAAACCGTGAAGACATGGCCTTATGAAGGTTGAACATTCAAAGCGAACCCATCACTTGGATGGCACGGCGTTGAATTAGCTAATTATAGTGTTTTTTATCTGTGTTTGATCATTATTAAAAAAAGCTTCTCCCTCTCCCCAACACACACACAAAAGCAGGCAAAACCCTATCAAGCAAGTTTCTCTTTGAATTTAAAATTACTCTTGGGGCCAAGGAGGTTTCTGAATCACAAATGAAAGTTTGGACATCAAAGAGATTTTTTCATCCTTCTTCTAAGGGAAGAAGAGCTGTTTCTTCCCAATTACATAAGAAGGGGAAAAAAGTACATAGATTTGAAAGTGCATTTTCACCGGAGCAATAAGAGAGTGGAAACCACCAAATTCCTGTTGTGTAGACAAGTTTGAATGTTGCTGTAATGAGGTAAAATGTGGTCTTAACAAAGGGACTGATAAAAAGGGACACATGCTTAAAATCAGGCCCAGTGCTAAGTATTAAAATCAGGTCCAGGGCTAAGTGACCGTTTCTTCCTGAGCAGAACCCATTCAGACGCTCATTTCTCTATCAACTGTCTAATCAAGGGAAGGGATGCTGGTTACCCAAGAATAATTCACTTTGAATTGGCCTCCAAGTTTATTCTTTAGAGGAGGATTGACAGAAAGTGACCTTTAAAAAAATACAGTTTTCTTTGATAATTAAAAAAAAGTATTAGGCCCTGTATAAAAGTATTTGGCTCTGACTGGATTATCCATTTCCAAAACGATGGTATAGCCACACATGGAGGAAATATTATTTATTAATATTAATAATTATTATATTTTATATTATTATATATTATATATAATATATATTATATACTATTATAATTATATAAATAATACCTTATTAATTAGTCAGAACAATAACTCTCTTCTATTCCCAGTTTGTGTTTTTAAAATATGTCATTTTTTGGCAATTGGATTTTCGTGGACTGGGCTATACTTTTCTTCTCTGGGTTGTTTCTTTGCTTTCTGGGATTTAATGAATGTTGATAGCTAAAGTAGAATAATCTCTGGATCATAAAGTGCTCTTAGTGGTTGTCACAGCAATCTTGTAAGACAGAGAGGGAATACCTCCCACATTGTCACAAACAGGAATCTAGCCAACTAAGAAGAACCTACAATGGACGTCAGAATTAAGATTGAGACGACGTCTGCTCTGACCACTCCTACTTGTAACGTGATATGGAGTGTCTGTCGGATACCAGGAACTGCTCTGCATGCTTTACATTGTGGCGTTTTGTTTAATCTTCCCCACAGCACCATGGTGTAGGGACTATTCCCTGCTCCCCGCCCC
Organism: Halichoerus grypus; assembly: GCF_964656455.1. Lineage (NCBI taxonomy): Eukaryota > Metazoa > Chordata > Mammalia > Carnivora > Phocidae > Halichoerus > Halichoerus grypus. The sequence continues at coordinate 24,244,737 of NC_135719.1, read as the reverse complement.
CCTTTTTATTAAGTAGGCTCCACACCCGGCATGGAGCCCAACGCGGGGTTTGAACTAACGACCCTGAGATGGAGACCTGAGCCAAGATCAAGAGTCAGTCGCTTAACCAACTGAGCCACCCAGGCGCCCCTATTTCCCCCATTTTATAGACGAGGAAGTAATGGCTCAGAGAGGTTATGGTCTTGTCTAGAGTTGCACAGCAAGTGACTTTTGGAGCAGATGTTGGTCACCACAGCAGTTATGTCCACTCCAGAGCAGGAGTGCCATTCTCTGGCACAAAGACCCTCTGCTTGTTTTCGAAATACGGACCCTGAGAGGGGCCATGACCAGCCTGAGCCTGAAGATGGTGGAACCAGTGTATGCACTCTCCTTGGTTTATGTTCACTTACCAGATATAGGCCAGACTGTTGGTAGATCTTTAATGTTTTCATAAATTCTGAGATCCTGCACGCTATAAAATATATACAAAATTTTCTTCCCTTTCCAGTTAAAAACAAATTCTAGTTGGGAAGTTAAAAGGAGAAAAAAAAAAGTCCAGTGCAGCCTTTATATTTTTAATGCCCTTTAAGTCTCTAAGGTCATTTTAATATATTGTCTGGTTTTTCTCATGGAAATATGTTGCTCATTACGTTAAATAGACTAGAATAGTTTAGTCAAGTGAGGTTTCACATTCGGTGATTGATTTTCATTTTCTTCGGTTGTAAATTAAACTTTACGAGACATTGGCATAAAGTTGAGGGCAGAAGACTCTATCAAAGTGGAAGGAAAACAAAGATGTGGTGATATATATGGCAGGGCTGGGCATGCTCCCCCCCGCCCCCCCCCAGGGACTTCAATGCACCTGAGTCAGGACACCACACAGGGGGGTGCCTCCGCAGGGGTGAGTCCGGCATTATCCTTCATTGACCTTGGGCTCTTTCTCTACCCACTCCTAGTTGAGGGTGTGGGGGAGGGAGGGAAAAGAAGTGAGCATAAGGGGGAGGAGGGATCAGGTTTCTGCTTTTTACTTTTCTCCTTCTCTTAAACTCCCTCCCTGTGGCCACAAGGGGGCCAGATGGGGAGGGAGGAGGAATATCCTACCCAGAGTTTGCAGGTGGGGTGGCTCCCTGCATAAGTGAGCTCCCTGTCTAAAGATTTCCAACTACTTCAGTCCCAGAAGGCGGTGTGCCATTTAGTATTAACATATGTAATTCTAGCCAACTAGAAACGATTGCATTAGGAGAAAGTAAGTCAGCTAGAAGTGCATCTAGAGATTCTGCAACTCCCAACACATTCTAAGAATTAATATTTCTGGGTTTTTCTGTTAAATTAATTGGCTGCTTATTCTTTCATTTTATTATCTGCCCTTGTTAGCAAACAAGCGTTAGCGTCTGTCAAATGCCTAAGAACATTTTCTGGAGGAAAGCATGATGTCTAAAAAAGTCGTTAATATTGTGGAGGTGGCCAAAAGAATCAGGCAATAAAGCCGTTTACAGCCTGTGTGTGTGTGTTTATCCTTCCAATTTCTGGTTATAGTAATACTATTATTGATAAAGTATAATATTCTGGCATGATAATAATTATAAATGAGTCATATAAAAATGCAGAGATCACTCTATTATCAAGATGATGTCTCTAGTTTTTTTTCATGTATAATTATGGCAGTCTTTGGAGATGATTAAACTGTTTTTTGTCCTTCTTATCCAGCCCATTGATGCCACATCCCAGTTACTCATTTCAAAGTGGAAATGTTGGGAAATAATTCAGACTTTGGAATAAAGAAATCAAAACATATAGGTGATTGCTTTTTTTTTCTTAATGTTTTCCTTGGATTTGGAAACATTTGGGTGAATACACATTTTAAGGGGCACGCATTGACATTTCGCCAAACTTCAAAACGCAAGATTTTGCTTGTCATAAGAAACTTAAGAGTTGTCATTTATCTTGTGTTTTTTCAACTCACCAGATGACCTCATTTCCTTTCTCTCATTTAGTCCTCCAAAAGGGTCTTCTCTTCCTGCGATGGGGATGGGTGGGAGTGAGGGTCACCTCACATCCATGATAAATTGGATATGAGTCAAAGAGTTTTGAGGGGAGCAGAGGGTTTTGTGTGTCACTGAGCCTGCTTCCCACAGATTTGCCGAGACTTCCCAGTGGTCGGTGGAATGGCTGGGCTTCCCCCTGAGGTCTGCGGGACATAAAACGTATTTTCTCACAACTGCAGACTCTGTTGTTTCACCCAAATGCATTGGACAAAAAACAATATTGTCAACGGAATGTGTGTTGTTAATATTCTTTTTAGCTACCGCTCTCATTCTATAAAATCAACACCAGTTCTGCTTTTAATGAGCTCGTACTTCTGTGATCGCTAATGATAATAGCATTATCAGCTACTGTTTACCGGGCATTTTCTGTTGAGCATTTAGTATGTGCTAAAGGCTTTCCACGCACCATGTTGCTTTATTGTCACAACAATGCTCTGAATTATATGCAATTCACAAACAAGGAACAAAGGTTCCCAGAGGTTAAAAGGTCACACAATTGGGCTGACCCAATTCCAGGCCTCTCTAGCCCCAAAGCCTTACTCTTCATCATTATACTTCACTACCAATGGCAAAGGATCTTTCTCTTTTCTATAGTGAAAAGAGATTGGTGACTTAGTTTTTAAAAAAAATGTTATTAATAATAAATTTTGTGCCAAGGGTGGGTGGGGCATGTGTTCTTCCAACTGATGCCTGTTGAGATGGCAGGCAGGGCTGTGGTCCAAGGTCCCTTCACACTTTCCTGGTGACAGGGTATCAGCCTCCGATCCTGCTAGGGCAGGGGCTGGCCCTCCTCCTAATCACCCAACTGCACATCTCACAGCTCCTCTCTCAAAGTCTGATGTTCCTTTCTTAGATCCTGGGCCCTATTGCCGAGTGCTCCTGCCATCCCTTGCTGTTCCCTGTGGCTCTGTGAGTGTCTCAGGTAAACACTATTCTGGAAGGCCTGGTGGGTGTGTATTGCCAAGACATTTCTCCCTTTTCTGATCACACACTTCGATACCACATGGAATCCCTCCTGGTCATCTGGTATAGATCTCATTTCTTTAAACTTTTTATTAAGAAAATTGGAAATAGACACACAAGGGGCTGAACAGGATAATGAGCCTTCATGTATCCATCATCCCGCTTCCACAGTGATTACTTGAGGCCAATTTTGCTTCACCTGTACTTGTAACCCCCCTCTCCTTCCCAGTGATTATTTTGAAGCAAATCACAGACATATCATTTCCTCTATAAATACTTTAGAATATATCTCGAAAATATAAGGACTCATTCAAAAATGTACTTATAATCCATTATCACACTTAATGGATTAACAGAAAATTTTAAAAATAATCAGTCATTTTTCTCATTTCCTCAATTGTCTCAGAATTTTTATTTTAATTTTTTTTATATAAATCAAGTTCCAGATAAGCACCATAGCTTGCCATCTGTTGATCTGTGTTTTAAGTCTCTCTTAATTGATAGACTTTCCCTCCTAGTCTTTTTGTTTTTCTTTGCTCTTTATTTGTTGAAGAAACTGGGTTATTTGTTATATAGGACAGTGTTTCTCAAACTCTGTGCTGTAAAGGATGAGGGTTTTGTTATGGTTGTTGTTGTTGTTTTAAATTTTAATAAATCACAGCCAATAGTTGGATAATACTTAAGAATTAATTACTTGAAAAATAAACAAAAAGATGCAGAAAATACCACCCCCAGTTTCAATAGACATAAAATCATGTTTCGAATATTACATGTAATGAAAATTACATTTCAAATGAATATAATTACAACAAATGTAACCTAAGCAACAAGAAAGGAATTATACAAGCATATGCATTGTTCATTGAAATTATGTGTGATTAGGGGTGCCTGGGTGACTCATTTGGTTAAATGTCTGACTTTGGCTCAGGTCATGATCTCAGGGTCCTGGGGTCAAGCCCCACGACAGGCTTCCCACTTAGTGGAGAGTCTGCTTGTCCCTCTGACCCTCCTCCTGCTCACACTTGCTCTCTCTTTCAAATAAATAAATAAAATCTTCCCCCCCAAAAAAGAAATTATGTGTGATTAATAAAGAAAATTTCAATTATACTCATAAATTTTGTCCATATACAATTGTAACTAAATGAAACTAGTGAGTAAAGTAGCAATTTCCCATATTAAGCACTGATATAAACATTTTGGATATGTATAAATACCATATATATCACTATTTGAAGTTTTAAGTGATGAAGAACTTGTTTCTTGCTTGTAAGTGTAGTTAATCTAGGTTGGATCGAAGACAACATCGCCTACAGATGATAATATACATGTGGACTTCTTCCTGTTTTGTTTTAATCACACCTATATTAGAGAAAGCAGAACTAGCTACTGACAATGGATTGAGGACAGATTTTGAAAATACAGCTTCATTTGCTTCACTTTGGATAAAAGTTAAAAATGAATACCCTGAGCTGGCTGAAATTGCCTTAAAATCTCTTCTTTCATTCCCATCAACATATCTCTGCTTTTTGCTTTATCCTTAAGATTACAGTTAGATTTACATAATTTTTTATTCAATCTGATAATCTCTGCTTTTTGAGATACTTAACCATTTACATTTAATCCCGGGACCCTGAGATCATGCCCTGAGCCAAAGTCAGACAATTAACTGAGCCACCCGGGCACCCCAGATCTCTTTCTTAATGATGCCCCACAGTGGGGCACCTGGGTGGCTCAGTGGTTAAGTGTCCGACTCTTGATTTTGGCTCAGGTCATGATCTCAGTGTCCTGGGATTGAGTCCTGAGTTGGGCTCCCTGCTCAGTGGGGAGTCTGCTTGAAGATTTCTCTCCCTCTCCCTGTGCCCCTCCCCCTGCTTGCACTCTCTCTCTCTAAAGTAAATAAATAAATCTTAAAAAAAAAAGCCCCACACTTCTTGAGTGTTCTGAAATTTTTTTCAGTCTTTTTTTTCTCTTTGTGTTTTAATTTGGATCATTTCCATTGTTCTATTTTCAAGGCCGCTAAGTCTTTCTTCAGCTGTATCTACTAACCAGCTGTCCTATACTAACTGCTAACTACTAACTACTGTCCTATATAACAAATAACCCAGTTTCTTCAACAAATAAAGAGCAAATTTTGTGCGTAAACCAAATTGAATTGTTTTCACAAGTGTTGTAAAGTTTCATATAGTAAAAGGTTTTTTCTAAATGCACATCAATTTCACAGCAAGAGTGGCATAGGATATCTAAACACAGAAGAGAGCATTCATGCAAGGTATCTAACTCCTTTAAACCTCTTAAAGGAATTCTTCATCTCTGATATCAAGTGTTATTTCTAGCATTTCCTCTTGACTTTCTTATAGTTTGTATCTCCCTGCTGAAACCTCCCATCTGTTTATGTATGTTGTCTACCTTTTCTAGTGGATCTATTAATATATTAATCACAGTTGTTTTAAAATTCCTGTTCAGTAGCTCTAACCTCTGGTCTACTGATTGCTTTGCTCTTGACAATGTGTTGATTCTCCTTATTTACTTGTATGTCATGTAATTTTTGATTAAATGTTAGATATTATGTGTATGAGAACAGTAGATCTTGAGGGAATAGTATTTATGTCTGGAACTTGTTACAGCATTTTGTCAGGCTGTTAGTATGAGGGGTTGAGTTAGGACTTGATCTACATTTGAGCTGTGTTGTTGCTATTGTTACCTTCAGAGCATCTAAATCTTCAAATGTTTGTGGTAGATTGCCCTTACTTTGTATTTAGAGTTGGGGCTTAAGCATTATGGGCTTTTTCTCAGCACTCCTACTTCTGAATTATCTGTGTTATCTCCACACACCTGAGGCATGGTGGCAGGGTGGAAGGAGGTCTCCTAAATTCTTTGTATTCAGCGATATGCTAGAATTATCTCATACAGGTTCATGAGAGCCAGTTGTATGCTCTTTCCAACTCCATGTTCAGTGCTGTCGTACGATAGTTTGAAATAGGTGATGATGAGAATGTTCACATTAAGGAAATCGGCCAATACTGCAAATCTGGCCTTTTTAACCTAGAGCACTGGTAGTTAAACATGTACCAGCACAATGCCTCTTGTATTTATAGTTGGTCTTGAGTGGGAAAATATATTAATCCTTCCTCAGTGGTTTAAAAAAACAAAAAAAACAAAAACAAAGCACCTCTGCTTTATATCAGTGTAAGACCCTGAGACCCAGAGGTAGAGGGTTTGAGTCTACCCTTCATCCAGCAGCAAGGGATCTTTGATTTTGCTCTGGAAAAGAATTTTCTATCCCTTCCCCAAACGCAGACACAGTTTGCTTCTGTTTATATCCCAGAAACTATGGATCTTTGTCTATGCCCTTGCAGTCAAAGGGATTACTGCCCCTTTCCCATTAGCTTAAGACTTTTGATTCATAGGAGGGTAAGGTTCTGGAATGAAGGTGAGGTTTTGTGCTTATCTTTTTGCTCCCACTGATTACCTCTGGATGCTTGCATGCCTGTACCACCAAGAGGGTTTTCAGTCCCCTTTTTTTTCTCACAGTCTTTCTCTCGTGAGAAATATTTGTTTTAATGGGTAAATTTTCTTCATTTTTAATTTTTAGTGGAAAGAATATAAAATGTTTTCTATATTTTAAGAGCAATTCAAGCATTTTGAGTGGTTTCCAGCAGCTGAGTTCTTCAACAGATCCGTCAATTCAGTGATACTTTACATACACAATTACAAAAATAAAACTTACAGAAAATAACTTATCAGAACCGCAAACTTCCTTTCTGTCTGGAGCTCCCAGCTACTCCACAGTAACATGCTAGTTCACACTTGCCCTTTAAGAAGTCATTAAAATCTATACAATTTCTTCTCTTAGGCGTGTATGTTGCCAAGCTTTCTGCTGGTTCTATCAAATATGAAGAGTTCATGTGTCTCATACTTCCTCAGAAAGGCTAGTCACTCATGGGATATGGTTCACTTGGTTGCCTAGTTACCACAGCTTTATGACGGGTTCAAGAAAAGTTATGCTTTTGTAGATTATTAAGCTTTTTTTCCATGTTAAAGTGGGAGTGATGTTCTTTGCAGCTTTCTAAATCCTAAGGAGAAGAGATATCCCTAAAGTTTTTGTTTTTTCTTTTTAAAAAAGTTTACAGGCTTTTGAGGCATAATTTATTTAAAATAAACTGCACATAGTTAAAGAATACAGTTTGATGAGTTTGACATATGTATGTATTTATGAAATAATCCCCATAGTCAACATAATGACCATATTAATCCAAAAATTTCCTCCAGAAATTTCCTTCTGCTCTTGGTAAGTTATCTCTCTCTCCTCACCTTAATCTCCATTCCCTGGCAACAACTGATCTATTTTCTGACCCTAAATTATCTTTTTATCTATTTCTTTCAATAGATTCCAGGTTTTATACACTTTTGGGTCACAGTTGACCAATTACACTTAAACTAGGATTTAATTATAGCATGGTCCTATTGCTCTGGACTAACAAGTAGTTCATAGTACATGTGATTCATCACAAGAATTCCATATGAGTTTGGATGACCTGAATAGGTCTACACTCTATTCAGTGAGATGAGTCCACTGACCAGGGGATTGGATGTTAAATTACAATGTTAAGTTGCTATAAACATCTCTAAATGCTTACTCCCAATTTCTATACTTATCATGGGTCAGTGATAAACAGTTTTTAGACGACATTGTCAATGGATCACACTTTGAGTAGAATTGCTGCAGAATTTTAAGTCTGGATTTTGTTGATTACATTCTTGTGGTGTCACTTAATGTCTTCTACTATGCTCACTTTTTCTGTAAACTGATAGTTCCAGAGGCTTGATTTGATGCAGATTCATTTTTTCCCCCAAAAGTATTGTTACTGGTGCTGTATATTTCCATGAGGGGGTATAGAATGCCTGGGTGTCTCTCTTTTTATAATTTTGGCAGCCTGTTGATGATTGTTACCTAGACCCACTAGTTCATTAAGGGTTGAAAAATGATGCTGTTCTAATTTTATCCTTTAAAAAAAATTTTTTTTTAGCATCTTGAATACCTCTGCAAAAAGGCACCTCCCTTCATCAACTTTGGGTTACCTAGAGGTACAGTTCGTATGGAAAGGCTGGATAAATATCAATTCTTCTTTTTTATTTCCCAACTTTCAAAACAATGAGTTAATGATCTAGCATCCTCTAAAGATGGCGAGGTTTTAAAAATAATTATTACTATGAACTGATATAAATACAATTGATAGGCTTTAGTCATTGCAGTTATTATTCTGATGCTCAAACGGTCCCTTCTTTGGCCAGTGGAAGATCATTAAAGCTAGCTTCTGTTTCTTTTGGATGTGATTATATTGGTGTTTGAGTGCTTTTTTACTTTCTGGTATAAAATGTTCCAGATTTATTTTGTCCATTTCCTGCTCTGGAATTAGAAACCCTGGTTTATTATTATTATTATTATTATTATTATTATTATTATTATTTTTAAATTGGCAATGGTAGTTAGAGACCATAATCTGGGTACTAGGGGATCTAAATGATTTTAATGGCTGCACAATATCCAAATTTATATCAAATTTAGTAAATCACTTTCCAACTAATGGACAATGACTACTTTTCAACTTTTGACCTCATGTTTTCACACATAACTCTTAGCTACTGAATGTCTGCTTTCACTTAGTGTTAGCCATTCTGTAGAAGGAAGAGGTCAGCTCATTCCAGCATAGAGACACCAGTGTCCTCAGATAATGTTAGCTGTTTAATGGGTAAGGAGAGGTATGTGATAGGAACTCAAATCAGTAATCCTAATTCAGTCTCTAAAACCTGAATCTGAAAAGGGAGGGAAAGCATGGATTATTCTTTTTTTTTTTTTTTTTTTTTTTAAGATTTTATTTATTTGCGAGAGAGAGAATGAGAGACAGAGAGCATGAGAGGGAGGAGGGTCAGAGGGAGAAGCAGACTCCCTGCCGAGCAGGGAGCCCGATGTGGGACTCGATCCCGGGACTCCAGGATCATGACCTGAGCCGAAGGCAGTCGCTTAACCAACTGAGCCACCCAGGCGCCCCAGCATGGATTATTCTTAATATGAATTGATCACTGGGGGATTGATAAAATAAGTTTTTCTTTACCTACTCAAAGATTAAGTCTCTTCTGCAGCCAAGTCCCAAGGCTTTTCCAGATTCCATGAGTTTTTCTGATATGAGGAAACAAAGTTAGGATCTGTCACTGACTTAAATGAACATTGCTGCTAAGCAAATGCCATTCACTAATTACAGAGCCTTTGAAATCTCCACGGCAAAGGGAAAACTGATTAATATTTTTTTGACAGGGTTTTTCTCTTCAAAGGGAAGTGCACAAACGGATCATAACAACAAACTAAGAAGGGAGGTGCTATAAGTAAAATTCCACAGAAGGCTATTTTCTGTTGCTTTTTGGGAATGGGGGGGTGAAAGCAGTTGTAGGCAGAGTAGTGGTTTGCTAATGAATGTTCACAGGTGGTGTTAGAAAATCACATGACTGCCTATTCCTGTCTATGAATTTGGCACCTTTGCATGAAGAAGAATGTTTTGGTGGCTAAACTATGACAATAAACGAGAAAAATGATGTTTACCAGAACGAAAGTATTCTCTGTGAAATACATTGGGAAAACCACCTTACTAGTAATTTAAAAGGAAAATGTTAAATAAATAAATAACATAATAATGAAAGAAACAGAGAATAAAAATTTAAAAAATTGATATCCCCAGGCTTGGGAAATTTGATATATTTTATTTAGTGACTGCTTTGCATATCGAAAATGTAAATCTGCACATCATTCTTGCTGAACCCTCTTTTCTTTCATCACGTTGGAGTTTCCCAGCCCTTCGTCCTCGCATCTTTCTGCTGCACATTTTCTCATTTTCTTCTTTGGTGATATTATCCAGCACTCTGGCTTTTAATGCCTTCTATTCGGTTTTGAATCTGCAATTCATATTTCCAACCTTGACCTGTTGCTCTGTCCTAGCGAACGGCCTACTCAACCTATTACCTGAGAATCCATGGGTATTTTTAAACTCTCGATTTTGTCTGTTAAATCCTCCCCACTCTAGTCTTCTCTGCAGCAAGAAATAGTACCACCATCAACTCAGTTGTTAGGCCAGTGCTCGGGCGTCATCATTAACTTGTACCCTTCCCTCCATATCCCACAGGACCTGTAAGCAGATCCTGCTATTTCTCATTGGCCTCCATCACCAGTCTTGTCCAAACTACCATTGCCTTAGCCAACACTCCTGAATCAGGGTCACGGCCTTTTATCTCACTGATCATCTACTGTATTCCAGACACTGTGCAGCAGGGGCCCCCCCTTGGGGATTTATTTCTACCAGAGAAAACACAAATATTTGTGCATTTATTTATATTTTGTGCATTTATTGAGCATTCCTAAAATCGCTCTGCTTGAGAAAGAGCCCATGTTCACAGTAGCCCTCTCCACTTTCCAGTAGAAAGACATACCTCTTACCCCTTCCAGTCTCACTGTGATGTGTTGCCCTATGCTAGGATGTGAAAACCCCTATAGCATAAAATAAAAGGGTAAATTGAAATAATCAGGCTATGGTAACACACAGGACTCCCAGGTTTCTCCTGCTTTATACCCACTTCTGTTGAAGGTGTTAGAAACAGGACTTGAAGATGTTAGGATGTTCTAAATTCAGATGAGGAAGTTGTATAAGATAGCAATAGTATTCTTGTAAAAATAACAGAAATGTTCAGTGGGCTACCAGAATTTTCAAGATGCATTGGATAAAACCAATGGGTATACATTTTTCAGGATCGGTTTTGGATTTAATGGTCTTTATTCAATAAGGTAATTAAAACATATTTAGTCATATAATTAAATAGATATTCCAGTCCTAGTGGATCCCCTTCCTGTGAACCATGTAGGAGAGGTCCATGTGCAGAAATTGAAGCTTAGCCAGTAAAGGAGTAACTGGGTTTCAAATCCAGATCTACTTGACCCCAAAGGCCCTGCTCTTGGCCATGTGCGTGTGACTTCTGACAGGTCTGTGGATTCTTCTCCCATCTTTGGAATGTGCCTACGGCTAATAGCCAGCCAGGGGCCAGTGGACTGTAGGGAGGAAGGCCGAGGGCCCAGCACTCAGTACCTGCCCCATACAAGTTGATTCTGCATGTGCTGAAAGAGGCTGGTGGCGCCATTGTTTCTAGACCCAGAGATAGAATTTGTCTAGAATGAGATAGCTCTCAGATAGTAATGATGATTTCGATGCTTGAAAATGATAGCTTGCCCAAACTTTTCCCCAGTGGAGTCTTCTGATTTGTGAATTGTCTCCCATTTGAAGGAACACTTGAAGCAGGACTGTACTTCTTTTAGGTTGCTCAGTAACTTAGAAAGTGAGGTCCACACTCAACAGTCTCCTTTTCTTTGCATTTTGATTCAAGTATTTTGGGCCCTAGGAAGGAAGGACAAAGAGACCACCAGAGAACTCTCACCCATGCGTCCAGGCTTGAACTGTGAAAATGATTGATGTCCTTTTAGATCCCAGAGGCTTCCACAGGCCTCCACTGTCATTTCAAAGTAGGAAAGGAGTGCAAGTGTGTGTGGGGAATCATGCAGAAAAAGTTTTTTTCTTTATTTTGTCAAAATGGGGTGGGGTGAAAGGGAAAAAATGTGGGAGTGAACACTGGGCTTCTGTGATGAATAGACTGCTTAGGTTGGAACAGTGAAGAAACTCTTTGAGAACTAATTGTTTGGCTATTCATTCGTTCATTCATTGAGCAGATACCAAGACCCTATCATACACTGGACCCCGTGCTGGCTTCGGAATAAACAAAGATGAATAAAGTTGAGTGCCCACCATGTGGGGTTCACAATCTCGTGGCGAATGCATCTGCTATAAAAAATGTTACAGTGCCACTTGAGATGTTAGGTGGAGGAGGTGGGAATACTACAGGAATGAAGCCCTCCCCCTCTCCCAGGCTGTTGGAAGGGGAATGGGCTTTATAAAGACAGTAACATTTGAGCCAAATCTTCAAAAGAGGCCTTTAGTATCAGGGTAAGGAGCTCAGCCTGGAGGGGGCTGGTGGGTCTAGGGTCTTGCTCTACCACCTCCTAGGATGTGATCCTGGCCACGGCCTCTGTGATCTTGGCCATGGCCGTGTGTGTAAATGAGCATACAGCACCATGGGGTTATTGTGGGCTTTAATTGAGATGGTATCTGCAAACAGAATGCTTCATGTGGAGCTGTGCCCAGAGCAAGTTCTCTATAAAAGTTCTGTTGTCAGGGTCCTGGCTGTCGTGTGTGGTTGCTGCTGAAGGATGTGTAGGAATTTGTCAGTCAGCGAGAAGGGTGAGTGTACATGTAACTGATCATCCCGAGAAACAAAGGATTTAGGAGGCTGAATCGAGGGCCAGAGGTAAGGGTGGGGGAAGATCTCCCTCCACGTAAAGCGGCTTGATCTTCTTTGATTTGGGCTTATACTTAGGGGTGCGGTAGGGAGGTGTTAAACCCCTCTGAGGACATTTAAACAATTAAAGAGAAGATGATATGGTCCAAGTTATTTGAGGCCCATTCTCAGGCCAGGTATGCTGAAGGGCGCATCACTGGTGGGTGTTCAGAGTTGGTTTGATTTTGCAGGTGCATTTTTTTTTTTTTTTTCTGGATGAACTCAGGTAGGCTGGATGTCACTTGGGTCAGAAGGTGTCAGGCTTGTGCCTGGCATGGCCCGCAGTGTGCTTCATGGGATTCCAATGATGTTGACCTGAATTCTTATCTTCCCTTTAAATCAGGATTCTATCAGGCCAGTGGTTCTTTGCCTTGGTTGTATTAGAATCACCTGGAAGACTTATTTATTTATTTATTTATTTATTTATTTATTATTTTTTTAAAAAAGATTTTATTTATTTATTTGACAGAGACAGACACAGCGAGAGAGGGAACAGAAGCAGGGGAGTGGGAGAGGGAGAAGCAGGCATCCTGCTGAGCAGGGAGCCCGATGCGGGGCTCGATCCCAGGACCCTGGGATCATGACCTGAGCCAAAAGCAGATGCTTAATGACTGAGCCACCCAGGTGCCCTCACCTGGAAGATTTAAAAAGTACTAATGCCCGCGCCGCACCCCCTAGAGCCTCTGTTTCACTTGGTCTCCAGGGAGACCCATGTCCTAGTATTTTACAAAAGCCCCCAGCTCATCCTAAGGCATAGTCAGTGTCTGTAGTCACTGTCTTGGGGAGTCCAAGGCTCATTGGTGTTGTGGTTTAGGGTGACCTTGACCTGACTTAGTGACATTGGGCCTTCTTTGTAGCAATATGGTTGCCTTGGTGATAATGAGCTAGAATCCTTCCTTTCCTGGGGAGTATCTTTAACAACGAAAAGGATGCTCTTAGTAAATACGTTACATGGTGAGGATACTTCTGGCTCCTCTGGGCCAACTGTATACTGTCATCTAGTCTGTGCCCTTGAACTCAGGTTTGGCTGAGAATAATTTCTGGGCTTTGGAGTGTTGCCTTTGATGATTACATAGGATCCTCTGTTTTGCTCTTGGTCTTTCTCTGCTCTTCACCAGCTTTGCCCAATTTCTTACCCAGGGGCCTTGCAATTCTGGCTTTTGTGCCTTGACCACTGAAGCCTTCCCAGCTTTGACCCTTGGGGCTACCCAGAAGGAATCAGCTGCTTCTGCTGTTACACTCTGGGCACTTTGAGCAGGACACCATGCCTGTCACAGTCCTGCTGGCAGATTTCTCTCCTACCCCTGGGGTCAGCCCACACCCCACTCCCAGGTGTGATCATTGGCATCCAAAGAACATAATCTCTTTAGAATATGCCTAAGGTGAGTCAGCTGTTGAATTGGTCCAAACAGGTTCCTTTGAGGAGCATGAAATGCCTGTTCCTCAATAAAATGTTAAACTGATATGAACTACTTTTTGCCAAAATTAAGATGATTGGATTCACAGAGGGGGGAAGCAGGACCTTTTTGATCTTCTGCTGAGCACCCCGTGGCAATTTTGACTTTTGGACTGAATTCTGGGCAGGTTGGCTCAGATCGAATGCAATGTCAGTGGCTGAAGTTTCCAAGTTGCGTTCCCGCAGACTGCCAAACCTCGGAAACTGGCACTCTACCAAATGGGAACATTCAATTGCTCAGTGCATGGTGATTGGGGAAGAACAAAAAAAAAAAAGATCAAAAATAGGAGAGAGAATCCCCACATTAGAAGGACGGCACCCTCTTGTCACCTGGAAAGGAAAGGGTGTATTCTTTTTTGGTATTCCAGTAAGATTCATCTATGGTAGAAAAAAAGCCCTAAAAACTTATGCTCTGATAATCACAATAATTATAGATTATTCTTCTATGCCTGGTAGAGCATCTAAGTCATAAAAAACCTAAGCAGGGCTGAAATGGAATTTTTTAAAAGTTACATAAAAATTCTATGCACAGAGTTGGTGATTATATATGTAGGAGAGGTTAATACTGAAGCAGTGACATGATTAATTTCAGTCAGTAAAAGGTGATTGTAGCCCAGCCTTCCTCCAGCGAATGCTGGCTGTAAATGAAAGCTCACACGGGGGTGCCAAGGAAGAAAAGGTGGTGTACCCGGGCGCCTTCCCTGTAGCTGTTTCATAATGCAAGCCCGTTAATCGAGGAGGAAGATGACCCTGCTCCCTATAGCAAGACGACACATGTTGTTGCTTGAAAAGTGGGCATAAGCGTGGCTCCATTGTGAAAGAATTGGGGGCATGGAAGTTTTTTTTTTTTTTCCTTTCTTTTGGAAACATATACCCTTTAGAAGGGTTAGGACAGTTGAAAAGTAGTTAAATAAATAGCACTTTCTGACCATTGTCAGTAGATTGTCTTGAAGTATTAGCTGTTTATTTCGTTGACATATTCTGAAGGGTCTATAGGGGGCTTTTTCAGAAGTCAGGACCTCAATGTAATATACAAGCATTGATTCTGATATTTCCCTTGATAATAGTGCTCGACCATATTGGGGTCGTAAGTCAGTAAGGTTCATTGGTTGCTATAATGCTCACTGTCACCAGTAATAAGTACAAAGGACTTGCTCTAAAAGCTGGCTTATAAAACTTTAAGGAAACTTGGATTGCTTAAGTGAACTTGCAAGGCTCTTGGGGGGTGCCAAGCTGGTCTTAGTTGTCTACTTATATTAATTTCACAGAGTTTAAAGGGTCAAGAAAGACGGTTGGTGATGCTTATTAATTTATGAAAGACAGACTCTTGTCTGTCTCGCTATCTCGCTTTGAGCATTCTGCCTTCCCTTTTAGAAAATTTAATATAAATTAAACCTTACCAGACAAGAGTGCCCTAAAGGATTAAGTCTAAAGTTCACAGCTGGACTAAAAAGATCCAAAGATGCTATGTCTTTTTGCTGGCACAATTTCATTTGAAGTGATGTTTGAACAATAGAACCACAGAGTGGACATAAAACATGAGAAGAAAAAAGCAATTAGAGGCATATTGCAGTTAGTCAAGGATTAGGATATTTTAAAAATGTGAGACAAACTTGCTTCTAAGGATTTTTTTTCTTGTTTCCCCAAGAAATAATGGCTTGTAAAAGGAGCATCTTCTTGGCCTTAAGTGGGGGCATGGTTCTTGTTAAGATGGGAATGTTTATGTGTCATTACAATGTCTCAAAACATACCTGATGGCTGAGGCCAAACCACTGAGAAGAGAGAAATGGAACATTGCCATAGAAACTAAACCCAATCTTACTGATGGAAATATTTCTCCTTGGTTGATTTGCTTTGGAACAAAGGGGGAAGGCCACAATTATGGAAAGGTAGGTATTTAAAAATGCAATTTAAAGTAGTCCTCACAAAAATTTTTAAGTATTTTCCCCATTTTACAGATGCGGGTATTGAGGCTGAGAGAGAGTAATACATTTTCTGAGATTGTATGGCTAACGGTTGCCTGAGGAGTAGTGGGAAATAAAAGGATCTGCTACCCATCCCCACCCCCACCCCTCAACCTGGGTATTGCGATTAAGGAACACTGCTGTCAAGCCAGACTCTTTTAGGAAAGCTTTTCAACAGTATATCCAAAGGAGGGAGTAGCATATGTGCCAAGGCCTAGAGTGAGGGATGGAAATCTAACCAGCTTGATTGTGGTGCAGTGGGCATGGGGAGTGTAGAGGATGCAAGATTAGGCTGGGAAGGTAGCAGGCAGCTGTGCCGGGTAAAGTATGCTAGTAATTTGAATTTTACTCTGGGAGCAGTGGGAGACATCTGGAGGTTTGAAGCAGAGGATTACTCGGATTTGTAGATCTGTGAGTTTAAAAGGTTACACCAAGAGACCACCACTTCCTGTTGGGATGGAATACCTGGTAGCAGATTATGTTTCTGAGAGAACAGCTAAAAAATACAGACAAAATACACAAACCCTGTGCTTGAAGGCAGCAGACAGCTGCTGAGGAAAAGAGGATGAGAGTGGTGAGGACTGTGTGAAAGTGAGCTGTCTTATCTAGCCTCTTTTAGATTGGATTCATTGGCAGGTGTAGGATGGGCAAGAGGCTGAACATCCAGGATTTGCACTAGTGGAAGGCTGCTACCGGGGAAAAGAAAAACTAGCAGAGCTTCTGGGAAAGCCTCAAAAAGCCTCAAGCATGCAGCTGGTTCTTCCCTCAGTTGAATTCTGAGGCTGCATGGAGTGGGAGGCCAAAATCCTCTGAGAAAAATATGGCAGAGTTTTAATTTTCAGCAGTCTTCATAGTTTCAAGAGGCAGATGAAAGTTCAAGCTCATTGTGGGGAGGGAGTCCAGTGAGCACACAGACTTTCAGGTCAGAATCTTGGAGGGCTGTGCCTTCAATAAGGATTAAACAGGAAGTAGATTGAACTTTGCCTTAACTGCTACACGGCCTTGGTAAAGGCTGGTTGGATAGTCTTGGTTAGAAAGACCAGCTAGTCTCTCATTAGATGGAGGTGATCAGCTATTACCCTGTCTGCCTAAAGGAGGGAGGGTGGTAAATGGTGTCTGGAGGAGAATGATATCACCTGAAGTCTCTAAAAGTTTTAGAAACAATAGCCATTAAATCAGCAGTTGTTAGACATGCCAAAACTCAGAACCACATGACTGAAAACCAAGAGAAAAACAGTTCAAGGAAATAGGCCCACAGATACTCCAGCTATAGGAGTTATTTTACAAGACTTTTAAGTAACTGGATATATATGTTGAAGAACATGGAGAAACTAACTGAAAATAGAGAGGGTATATCAGAGGTATGAATCTGTAAAATCAAATCAAAGGGGGTAATTCTAGAACTAAATAAATGATATCAGTAACTGTAATCTGGATGTGATAGTAAGTGGAGTTAGTGAACTGGAGGGCAGGTCAATGGAAAATCTCCATGCTGCAGCACACAGGGAGGAAAGAATAGGAAATACAGAAAGGAGCATTATATAGACATGTGGGACTCCATCAATGGATCTAACATATAAATGTCATTCCAGAAGGAAATGATGGTGAGTAGAGCAGGAACAATATTTAAAGAAATAATGGCTGAATATTTTCTAAAACCGATGGATGGTATTAATCTACAAGTTCATGAAGCTCTGTGATATCATACAATGTCATAATATTGTAAGTAAATATCATAATTAGACTGCTAAAAACCAAAGATGGAAAGAACAATAATATACATCACCTTCAGAGGAGTAATAATAAGGTTGATAAAAAATAATAATAATAATAAGGTTGATACCTGACTTGTCAACAGAAACAATGGAATGCAGAAGACAATGGAATGATGTTTCCAAGTACTAAGAAGATTACTATGGTTTCCTGTAAGGAGAATGGATTTTGGGGGTCAGAGGTGGTTAGAGAGGATATGGGAAGAACAATTCACAGGCTTTTATGGTCTTACAATGTCTTGTAAGAGGTGACAGTAGTCTGGGTTAGGGTAATAAGGATAGAGATGGAGACAAGTGGACTGACTCAATAAATATTTAGGTCAAAAGAAATAATGCACACCCACCAATTCACTCACCCCCAACTTCCCAAAGACTCTGTCTCATCTCCATCGTTGCTTTCTTCTTTCCTTCTTTCTTCTTTCCAATCATCCAGTTGGCTGAGATGAAAGCACATCTTTCCCACAAAATAGTCTCTTGAATAACCCTATCCCTCCTCATTCTCATCTTCACATGTGATGCTCAGATAGTGACTGAGTTACACCTCTGGTTCTCTGTGGAGAATTCCAGGTGGCACCATAACAGGACTTTTGGCAAGGGATTTACCCCCAATTGTATCCAAGTATATAGCGGTCAGGATGTGGAGTTATAGACAAGTGTATGTAGTAATAGGCCAAGTGCTGGGTAGAGCAGATGTGCTCTCTTTGGAGTCCTTCTGTTTGGATAAATCTGGGCACGGGGAGACGGACTTCAAGTCTGACTTAACTGAATCCATACACCACATCTGCCAACTACTGTTTGTGTAACCTTGGGCCACAGTTTCTCTCATCTGGAAAATAGGATCACTGGTAATATCTGCACAAGGTGGTGCCAGGGTCAGGCATGTGTCAATAATCCATATTCTACCTCAGTAGCCTGGCTGGATGGAGGATCTGGCGCAGACCATATGCCAGGATGTGGCACTCAGAGCTATAGGCCATACTGGCTAGTCCTCTCAGCACATCCTGTAGCGGTCTTTGAACACATAATTGTGTGTCTTGGGTCAGGAAGGGACGGGGAAGACCTAAGAGGGGAGAAAAGCCAGGTCTCTTTGATCAAGATATAGTCGTGGGAATTGAGAGGGGTGGCAGAATGGAATACCAACAGCTTTTCTGTAAGTTATGCTTGGCTCTTGATAAGATTAGAGCTTTGATAGCTTAGTATCTGTTAATGAGAGATAACTAAAGCCAAGTGATGAGTGTTTGAGGGCAGGGACTATTTAATTTTTGTGTTAGTAATTTGCTATAACAAATTACCACAAACCTAGTGGCTTAAAGCCACATGCATTTATTCTCTTACAGTTCTGGAAGTCAGAAGTCTAAAATCAAGGTGTGTGTGGGGGGGCTGTGTTCCTTCTGAAAACTTCAGGTAGAATCTCTTCCCTTGCTTTTTTCAGTTTCTAGAGGCCACCAGTCCTATATTCCTTGGCTCATGGGACCTTCTTTGCATCAGTAAAACCTCTTATCTTTGTCGTATCTCCTACTACCGACTCTGATTCTCCCACCTCCCTTCAATAAGAACCCTTCTGGTTGGTTACATGAGGTCCTGCCAACATAATGTAGGACAGTCTCTCCATTTTACCGTAATCACATCTGTAAAGTCTCATTTACCATGGACAAAGTAGCATGTTCACAAGTTCCAGGAATTAGTACATGGATGTTTTTGGGAGGGGGTTATTATTAAGTTTACTACAAATTTGTTCTTTCTTAAAGTTGTAGTAAAGTGTACATAACATAAAATTAGCCATTTTCACCATTTCTAACTAGGCAGTTCTGTGGCATTAAGTACATTCATACTGTTGTGCAACCGTTACCACCAGTCATCTCTGCAATTCTTTCATCTTCTCCAGTTGAAAGTCTGTACTCATTAAACACTAACTTCCTGACTCTCTATTCCCTGCCGCCCTGAGCCCCTGGCAGCCCCCATTCTACTCTCTGTCTCTATGAATTTGATGACTCTAGGTACCTCATATAAGTGTAATCATATGGTACTTATCCTTTTGTAACTATCTTACCTCACTTAGCCTAATGTCTTCAAGGTTCCTCCATGTTGTAGCAGGTGTCAGAATCCTCTTCCCTCTTACGGTTGAATAATAGGGGATACCTGGGTGACTCAGTCGGTTAAGCATCTGTCTCTTGTTTTTGGCTCAGGTCATGATCTCAGGGTCATGAGATCGAGCCCCGAGTTGGGCTCTGTGCTCAGCGCGAGTCTGCTTGAGATTCTCTCTCTCCCTCTGCCCCTCCCCCACCCTGCTCCCTTTCTCTCTCTCTCTTAAAAAGTAAAGTTGAATAATAGTCAATTGTATGTATACACTATATTTATTTTATTTATTATTATTATTATGTACACTACATTTAAAAAAATACATTCATCTGTCTATGTTGCTTCCACCCTTTGGCTATTGTGAGCAATGCTGCTGTGGAACATAGGTGGGCAAATATCTCTTTAGGTCCTCACATTCGTTACTTTTGGGTACATACCCAGAAGTGGAATTGTTGAATCCCGGGTAGTTCTCTGTTTTGTTTTTTGGGGACTGGCCACACTGGTTTCCACCATGGCTGTGCTATTTTATATTCCCACTGGCGGTGCACAAGTGTTCTGATTTCTCCACATCGTATTAACACCTGTTATTTTTCTGTTTTTTTTTTTTTTTTCCTTTGACATTAGCCATTCTAGTGGGTGTGACATGGTATGTCATTGTGGTTTTGATTTGCGTTTCCTTACTAATAATCTTGAGCTTCTTTTCATGTACTTACTGGCCATTTGAATATTTTCTTTGGAGGGATGTCTCTTCAGGTCCTGTGACCATTTTTAAATCAGGTTGTTTTATTTTTGCTTTTGTGTTTGAGTTGCAGGAGTTCTTTATATGTTCTGGATATCAATCCCTTATTAGGTGTATAATTTATAAATATTTTCTCCCATTCTATGGGTCGCCTTTTCACTCTGATAGTGTCTTTCAATGCACAAACATTTTTAATTTTGCTGAAATCATCACCAAATCCAATGTCACAAAGATTTTCCCCTTTGTTTTTCTAAGAGCTTCATGGTTTTAGCTCTAATGCTTAGGTCTTTGGTCCATTTTGTGTTAATTTTTGCATATGGTATTGGATAAGGGCACAACTTCATTTTCCTGCATGTGGATATGCAGTTTTCCCAGCACCATTTGTTGAAAATATTGTCCTTTCCCCATTGAATGCTCTTGACAGTATTGTCAAAATTCATTTAACCATATAGGCAAGGATTTCTTTCTTTGCTCTTTTTTTTAAAGATTTATTTATTTATCTTAGAGCGTGCAAGCATGAGTGGGAGGGGCAGAAAGAGAGGGAGAGAGACTCTCAAGCAGACTCTGCACTTAGCGTGGAACCCAACACAGGGCTCGATCTCACAACCCTGAGAACATGACCTGAGGCGAAACCAAGAGTCAGATGCTTAACCGACTGTGCCACCTGGGAGCCCCTATTTCTGGGCTCTTTATGTTATTTCACCAGTCTATATGCCTATCTTTGTGGCAGTGCCACACTCTTGATTCCTGTGGATTTGTAATAAATTTTGAAATCAGGAAATGTGAGATCTCTATTGCTATGACTTAAGAGTGATTACTGGCTAGAAGTTTGGGGTGTCCCTGTGATGGCCGAGGGCAAATAAATGAATAACCTTAAAGGCAAATGAAGTTGTGGGGTCACTGACAGCAAAAGTTCATTGGGTGTATGTCTTTTGCTTCTGCTTGAACCATGAAGATGGAGCAAGATCACCAACGTTTGAAAGATGAAGCATGGTTTTAGCCCACTGAAATTGTTGGGTAGATTAAGACAAAGGCTTCTGGAAAGCACTCCTGGGTTCTGGCCTCCATTTGTCATTTATGGCTATCTTTAGATGCAGGCAAAAGGGAGAGGGAGCCAAACATCTTCACTCAATTCAAACTCATTTTTAAATTCTATTCATTCTCTCTGCTTTAATCCTGGCACACACTGTTAATCCCTGGCATAAATCATGATTAGGTTAGGCTGCATGTAATAGAACATAAAATAAAATAAGAAGTTTATTTCTCTCTCATGTAAGGAAGTTCAGAGGTGGGCAATCCAGGGATGATGTGAAACCACACGAACTTTGCAGGTACCTGGCTTACTTCCAGCATTCTACTCTGCATTGAATTGTAGCTTTCATCCTCCTATTCCAAGATGGAAACTGAATATCCATTTGCCATGTCACATAACATCATACCACATCACATCATCTTCTTTTTTTAAAAATTTTTTTATTGTTATGTTAATCACCATACATTACATCATTAGTTTTTGATGTAGTGTTCCATGATTCATTGTTTGTGCATAACACCCAGTGCTCCATGCAGAACGTGCCCTCTTTAATACCCATCACCTGGCTAACCCATCCTCCCACCCCCCCTCCCCTCTAGAACCCTCAGTTTGTTTTTCAGAGTCCATCGTCTCTCATGGTTCATCTCCCCCTCCAATTTCCCCCCCTTCATTCTCCCCCTCCTGCTATCTTCTTCTTCTTCTTTATTTTCTTAACATATATTGCATTATTTGTTTCAGAGGTACAGATCTGTGATTCAACAGTCTTGCACACTTACAGTGCTCACCATAGCACATACCCTCCCCAGTGTCTATCACCTAGCCACCCCATCTCTCCCAGCCCACCCCCACTCCAGCAACCCTCAGTTTGTTTCCTGAGATTAAGAATTCCTCATATCAGTGAGGTCATATGATACATGTCTTTCTCTGATTGACTTATTTCGCTCAGCATAACACCCTCCAGTTCCATCCACGTCATTGCAAATGGCAAGATCTCATTCCTTTTGATGGCTGCATAATATTCCATTGTATATATATACCACATCTTCTTTATCCATTCATCTGTCGATGGACATCTTGGCTCTTTCCACAGTTTGGCTATTGTGGACATTGCTGCTATAAACATTGGGGTGCACGTACCCCTTCGGATGCCTACATTTGTATCTTTGGGGTAAATACCCAGTAGTGCAATTGCTGGGTCCTATGGTAGCTCTATTTTCAACTTTTTGAGGAACCTCCATACTGTTTTCCAGAGTGGTTGCACCAGTTTGCATTCCCACCAACAGTCTAGGAGGGTTCCCCTTTCTCCGCATCCCTGCCAACATCTGTCGTTTCCTGACTTGTTAATTTTAGCCATTCTGACTGGTGTGAGGTGGTATCTCATTGAGGTTTTGATTTGGATTTCCCTGATGCCGAGCGATGTTGAGCACTTTTTCGTGTGTCTGTTGGCCATTTGGATGTCTTCTTTGGAAAAATGTCTGTTCATGCCTTCTGCCCATTTCTTGATTGGATCATTTGTTCTTTGGGTGTTGAGTTAGATAAGTTCTTTATAGATTTTGGATACTAGCCCTATATCTGATATGTCATTTGCAAATATCTTCTCACATTCTGTCGGTTGTCTTTTGGTTTTGTTGACTGTTTCTTTTGCTGGGCAAAAGCTTTTTATCTTGATGAAGTCCCAATAGTTCATTTTTGCCCTTGCTTCCCTTGCCTTTGGCGATGTTTCTAGGAAGAAGTTGCTGCGGCTGAGGTCGAAGAGGTTGCTGCCTGTGTTCTCCCCTAGGATCTTGATGGACTCCTGTCTCACATTGAGGTCTTTCAAACATTTAGAGTCTATTTTTGTGTGTGGTGGAAGGAAATGGTCCAGTTTCATTCTTCTGCATGTGGCTGTCCAATTTTCCCAACACCATTTGTTGAAGAGACTGTCTTTTTTCCATTGGACATTCTTTCCTGCTTTGTCAAAGATGAGTTGACCATAGAGTTGAGGGTCCATTTCTGGGCTCTCTATTCTGTTCCATTGATCTATGTGTCTGTTTTTGTGCCGGTACCATACTGTCTTGATGATGACAGCTTTGTAATAGAGCTGGAAGTCCGGAATTGTGGTGCCACCAGATTTGCTTTTCTTTTTCAACATTCCTCTGGCTATTCAGGGTCTTTTCTGGTTCCATACAAATTTTAGGATTCTTTGTTCCATTTCTTTGAAGAAAGTGGATGGTATTTTGATGGGGATTGCATTGAATGTGTAGATTGCTCTAGGTAGCATTGACATCTTCACAATATTTGTTCTTCCAATCCATGAGCATGGAACGTTTTTCCATTTCTTTGTGTCTTCCTCAATTTCTTTCATGAGTATTTTATAGTTTTCTGAGTACAGATCCTTTGTCTCTTTGGTTAGGTTTATTCCCAGGTATCTTATGGTTTTGGGTGCAATTGTAAATGGGATCGACTCCTTAATTTTTCTTTCTTCTGTCTTGTTGTTGGTGTATAGGAATGCCACTGATTTCTGTGCATTGATTTTATATCCTGCCACTTTACTGAATTCCTGTATGGGTTCTAGCAGTTTTGGGGTGGAGTCTTTTGGGTTTTCCACATAAAGTATCATATCATCTGCAAAGAGTGAGAGTTTGACTGCTTTGCTGATTTGGATACCTTTGATTTCTTTTTGTTGTCTGATTGCTGTGGCTAGGACTTCTAATACTATGTTGAATAGCAGTGGTGATAGTGGACATCCCTGCCGCGTTCCTGATCTTAGGGAGAAAGCTCTCAGTTTTTCCCCATTGAGAATGATATTCGCTGTAAGTTTTTCATAGATGGCTTTTATGATATTGAGGTATGCATCCTCTATCCCTACACTCTGAAGAGTTTTGATCAAGAAAGGATGCTGTACTTTGTCAAATGCTTTTTCTGCATCTATTGAGAGGGTCATATGATTCTTGCTCTTTTTTTTTGTTAATGTATTGTATCACGTTGATTGATTTGCGGATGTTGAACCAACCTTGCAGCCCAGGGATAAATCCCACTTGGTCGTGGTGAATAATCCTTTTAATGCACTGTTGGATCCTATTGGCTAGTATTTTGGTGAGAATTTTTGCATCCATGTTCATCAGGGATATTGGTCTGTAATTCTCCTTTTTGATGGGGTCTTTGTCTGGTTTTGGGATCAAGGTAATGGTGGCCTCATAAAACGAGTTTGGAAGTTTTCCTTCCATTTCTATTTTTTGGAACAGTTTCAGAAGAATAGGTATTAATTCTTCTTGAAATGTTTGGTAGAATTCCCCTGGGAAGCCATCTGGCCTGGGCTTTTGTTTGTTGGGAGACTTTTGAAGACTGCTTCAATTTCCTTAGTGGTTATAGGTCTGTTCAGGTTTTCTATTTCTTCCTGGTTCAGTTTTGGTAGTTGATACATCTCTAGGAATGCATCCATTTCTTCCAGGTTATCTAATTTGCTGGCATAGAGTTGCTCATAATATGTTCTTATAATTGTTTGTATTTCTTTGGTGTTGGTTGTGATCTCTCCTCTTTCATTCATGATTTTGTTGATTTGGGTCATTTCTCTTTTCTTTTTGATAAGTCTGGCCAGGAGTTATCAATCTTGTTAATTCTTTCAAAGAACCAGCTCCTAGTTTCGTTGGTCTGTTCTACTGTTCTTTTAGTTTCTATTTCATTGATTTCTGCTCTGATCTTTATTATTTCTCTTCTCCTGCTGGGTTTAGGCTTTATTTGCTGTTCTTTCTCCAGCTCCTTTAGGTGTAGGGTTAGGTTGTGTACTTGAGACCTTTCTTGTTTCTTGAGAAAGGCTTGTATTGCTATATACTTGCCTCTTAGGACTGCCTTTGCTGCATCCCAAAGATTTTGAACAGTTGTGTTTTCATTTTCATTGGTTTCCATGAATTTTTTTAATTCTTCTTTAATTTCCTGGTTGACCCATTCGTTCTTTAGTAGGATGCTCTTTAGCCTCCATGTATTTGAGTTCTTTCTGACTTTCCTCTTGTGATTGAGTTCTAGTTTCAAAGCATTGTGGTCTGAAAATAGGCAGGGAATGATCCCAATCTTTTGGTACCAGTTGAGACCTGATTTGTGACCTAGGATGTGATCAATTCTGGAGAATGTTCCATGGGCACTAGAGAAGAATGTGTATTCCGTTGCTTTGGGATAGTATGTTCTGAATATGTCTGTGAAGTCCATTTGGTCCAGTGTGTCATTTAAAGTCTTTATTTCCTTGTTGATCTTTTGCTTAGACGATCTGTCCATTTCAGTGAGGGGGGTGTTAAAGTCCCCCACTATTATTGTATTGTTGTCGATGTGTTTCTTTGCTTTTGTTATTAATTGCCTTATATAATTGGCTGCTCCCATGTTAGGGGCATAGATATTTACAATTGTTAGATCTTCTTGTTGGATAGACCCTTTAAGTAGGATACAGTGTCCTTCCTCATCTCTTCTTACAGTCTTTGGTTTAAAATCTAATTTGTCTGATATAAGGATTGCCTCCCCAGCTTTCTTTTGGTGTCCATTAGCATGGTAAATGGTTTTCCAACCCCTCACTTTCAATCTGGGGGTGTCTTTGGGTCTGAAATGAATCTCTTGCAGACAGCATATCAATGGGTCTTGTTTTTTAATCCAATCTGATAGCCTGTGTCTTTTGATTGGGGCATTTAGCCCATTTGCATTCAGGGTAACTATTGAAAGATATGAATTTAGTGCCATTGTATTGCCTGTAAGGTGACTGTTACTGCATCTTGTCTGTGTTCCTTTCTGGTCTATGTTACTTTTAGGTTCTCTCTTTGCTTAGAGGACCCCTTTCAATATTTCTTGTAGGGGTGGTTTCGTGTTTGCAAATTCCTTTAGTTTTTGTTTGTCCTGGAAGCTTTTTATCTCTCCGTCTATTTTCAATGACAGCCTAGCTGGATATAGTATTCTTGGCTGCATATTTTTCTCATTTAGTGCTCTGAATATATCATGCCAGTCCTTTCTGGCCTGCCAGGTCTCTGTGGATAGGTCTGTTGCCAATCTAATGTTTCTACCATTGTAGGTTACAGATCTCTTCTCCTGAGCTGCTTTCAGGATTTTCTCTTTGTCTCTGAGACTCCTAAGTTTTACTATTAGATGTCGGGGTGTTGACCTACTCTTATTGATTTTGAGAGGGGTTCTCTGTGCCTCCTGGATTTTGATGCCTGTTTTCCTTCCCCCAATTAGGGAAGTTCTCCGCTATAATTTGCTCCAATATACCTTCTGCCCCCCTCTCTCTTTCTTCTTCTTCTGGGATCCCAATTATTCTAATGTTGTTTCGTCTTATGGTATTGCTTATCTCTCGAATTCTGCCCTCGTGATCCAGTAGTTGTTTATCTCTCTTTTTCTCAGCTTCTTGATTTTCCATCATTTGGTCTTCTCTATGGCTGATTCTCTCTTCTGCCTCATTTATCCTAGCAGTTAGCGCCCCCATTTTTGATTGCACCTCATTAATAGCCTTTTTGATTTCAACTTGGTTAGATTTTAGTTCTTTTATTTCTCCAGAAAGCATTTCTCTAATAACTTCCATGCTTTTTTCAAGCCCAGCTAGTATCTTTAAAGTGATGATTCTGAACTCTAGATCTGACATCGTACTAATGTCCATATTAAGTAGGTCCCTGGCCGTCGGTACTACCTCTTGTTCTTTTTGTTGAGGTGATTTTTTCCGTCTTGTCATTTTGTCTTCCAGAAAGTGGTTGCTTTTCTGTTCAGAGAGTTGTTGCTCTTCTTTTGTTCGATCTCCTGTTGAGTTCGTAGGTGTTCAGAATGGTTTGATCCCTATCCAGCTGAATTCCTGAGACCAGATGAAATCCAGGTCTCCTACTCCTCTGCCATCTTGCTCCATCACATCATCTTCTAATCACATATCATATTATGTCACATCCCAGCATTAGGAAGGAAAAAGAACCGAAACCCCTCCTTTTTAA
The DNA here is from genome assembly GCF_964656455.1 of Halichoerus grypus. Classification (NCBI taxonomy): domain Eukaryota; kingdom Metazoa; phylum Chordata; class Mammalia; order Carnivora; family Phocidae; genus Halichoerus; species Halichoerus grypus. The sequence continues at coordinate 24,217,351 of NC_135719.1, read as the reverse complement.
TGAGACTTCCTGGTAGAATCACACATTTCCACTTACCACTTATTGGCCAGAACTTGGTGACATGGTTACAGTTCTTTACAAGGGAGGCTGGGGAACGTCTTTTGACTAAGTCAACCCTGGGGAGTTATATTAGTAAAGAAAGAGAAAAATGGTCATTGGGAAACAAATTAAATATCCACCAGAACTTTCAGTATCTTCAAAATAAAAATCTGCACATGTGAACTCTTTAGACTCTTAATTCCATGTCCCATGTGGATACTGATACATATAAAAATAATGAAGACAATTCATTGCTGTGACAGAACAGGATATAAGTTCTTGAGAGGCTACATGGAACAAGCATAGGTGGCTCTGGTGATGCTTAAGCTTTATTTAAGCCAACCTTATTTCAACCCCCTTGGGGGTACCCATCCCTAACCTTGCACTGGAAGGTGGGTAGGTAATTTTTGTTTCTGGATACTGGTTTGCCTTTACGGGCACATTGCCTTGTTGGGTAATTGTATGTGATCTCATGGCATGTGTCCCACCAAAGGAGGGGAAAGCTGGAGCAAAGCATCATCTGAAAATCAATGCAGCCTACTTGGCCTGACCCTCTGGTCATCAGAATCCTGATTGCCGTGGTTCCTTTAGACCTCCCTGGGCCCAGAGATCAATTTACAGAAAAATCTGAAGGGACTATTCAACCTGGAGCTAAACGATTCAACAAAGGGGTTAGAAAGTGAAAATGAATACAAAGTTTACTATAGAGTTAAATTTAAGAAAGACAGATACACCCACAGGCATACATTATAACTAATCCCTGTTCATGAAGAAATTATTGAAATTGTTGGTCAGATGTGGCTAAGGAAACTCCCTCAGTCACATTCCAGTTTAGAGTCTCTTCTTTATTACTCACCTATCTCTCTTCTCTCCGTCAAGTTTGTTAATTTCTTTTGCCTTTGCTTTAGAATGTTGCTTCTTTGATTAAGGACTTTCAAATATTAATTGCAGAGATTTTTCAGAGTTGCTGTCAGCAATGGCTTAGCTTCACTCTCTCCTCCAAAATGATTATAAGTTATATATTTGTTTAGCTCCAGTGACATACAGGTCCATGGGATGCTGAAGTTTACTAAGTCTCTCTCTCCTTAAAAATGAGGGCCGCCATATTAACTTCTGGGGAATATTGCCTTTCCTCTCTGGGTTCTATGCTCTCTGTCTTCCCTTGCTGAGCCCCTTTTTTGGCAATCAACAGCTCAGTTATTAACAAGTTATCATGCACATGGAATGTATTTCTGCCTTGAAACTGTCTATAATCTGGTTGATAATAATGATTCTGGAACATTCTTAGAAGTTAGTCTTCCAGTATGGACCCAAGGACATCTGGAAGCATTTTTTCTCAAGTTTGGGAGCCAAATGTTTCACTTTTTCTAAGGTTTTATAGATAAGTGGGCTTGGAGCAAGAACTTTTCAATCAAAGGATACTGTTAGATGAGAGTTTGCTGATTATTGGGCACCATGCATGTGATCAATATATGCTGACTGCACCCACTCTTTCCCCAGCACTGCTTTCTCTAAGTGTAAAGTAAGCTAGTTACTCTTTAATTTATCTCAATAGTTCTCAGAGTATTGGGAATAATAGTGATTCAAGAGCAGTCCAGGTAGCCAAAAAGAACTTATGACAGAAGTCCCAGGTTCAAGACTCAAATCCTTCATTTGTGAAATGTGGATGATGATAATGTACCCACATTGTCCATCTCCCAGAGTTACAGAGATTATCTACTTAGACAATAGATGTGAGAGTGTTCTGTAGATTATAAAACACTATAGAAATGTCAGTTATTATTATAACCTTCATGTCAGTGTTTTCCTTGTGCTTCTTGGCCCGCACTAATGAAAAGATTTTAACCTTCACTTTTTTGTTTGTTTGTTTGTTAGTCATTTTCCTTTTTCCTCAAACAGCTTTGCTTTATTTTAGTTACAAGGGACAAAAGTCCATCTCAAAGTCACTTGAGCAAAAAAGAGAGCTTATTGGCTCATCCTCTTTGGAAGTTAAATCTGTCTTCAGGCGTTACAAAATCCAGAAGCTCACATAAGGTCATCAAGACTCTTTCTCACTCTCTGTCTCTGGTTCTGCTTCCCTCTGTTTGTTGCCATGTTCTCTGCTTTGGGCTTACATTTCCTCCATGCATCCAGGGAGGATGGCTATTGGCATCTCCATGTAACTCAACACCAAAGAGGGCTTCTTTCCCCTAGTGTCCATATATTAGTTCCAGAGAAGTATACTCAGAAGGCCCTGTTTGAGTGACTACTTGGAGCAGGGAAATGGATTTCCTTGATAGGGTGGCCTGGCCCTGATTCCTTTGGAACAGGGAGATGAGAGAGCAGATTCCTGTGGTTGACTAGCTAGTTAGAGCACAAGAGTGGGAGAATGGTGATTCTCCAAAAGAAGTCTTGCTGGGCAGAAGCGAACCCCATGTGCCTTTTAGAAAAGGTGGGATCAGGCACTTCACAGAAGAGAAAACACAGATAGTATAAACACTTGAAAGCATACTCAATTTCATTACCAGTCAGGAAAATTAAAGAGCCCTATGAGGTACTATTTCATACCAACTAGATGGGGAAAAATGAAAATATAATATAAATTAATAAAATTAAAATATAAATTTGGAGAGCATGTAGAACCATGATCTTTCTAATAAACTGTTTTCAGGAAAATCTGGTATAACTGAGTTGTAAAATAATATGCTATTATTAATGAAGTTTGAACATTCATATATACCATGGCCTAGAAATTCCACCCCTAAGTTATACCCAGAAACTCTGCATTGTGCACCAGGGACATGTGCAAGAATGATCGTAACCAGCTTCTTAGTAGCAAAAAGTTGTACCCAACTTAAATATCCATTAGCAGGAGAATGAATCAATGAATTGTGGTGTAATCACATAATAGAATACTATACAGTCGTGAAAACAAATATCAGCTAATGAATTCACATAGGTGAAGCTTAAAAACATAGTATTAAGTAAGAAAACAAGTTACACATACAGTCTTTGGTTATATTCTTATAAAGCTCAAAAGCAAGAAAACCTCAATAATATATTGTTTTGTTAAATAACAGAAGCAAGAGAATCATAAACACAGAATTAAAAGTACTAATGATGACGTCTGGGGTTGTTTGACTAGCTCAGGAATAGTAATGGTACTGGTGAGTTTTTTTTTGTAGGTGTTTGTTTATTATGCTTTATAAAACACACAGACATCTGTGTGTGTGTGTGTGTGTGTGTGTGTGTATATGTTACATATATGCTTTTATATTCCAAAATATTAAATAATAGAAGCATGGAAACACAAAACGTGTTTTCTTTTACAAGCTACGTAAGAAATGTTCATTTCAGGGGTGCCTGGGTGGCTCAGTCGGTTAAGCGTCTGCCTTTGGCTCAGGTCATGATCCCAGGGTCCTGGGATAGAGCCCTGAGTTGGGCTCTCTGCACAGCTGGGAGTCTGCTTCTCTCTCTCACTTTCTATCTGTGCTCTCCCTCTCTCTCTCTCAAATAAATAAATAAAATCTTTTAAAAAAAGAAAAAAATGTTCATTTCAGTAGACATTAATCTGCATGTAACCAAAGAATATTAGGAGTCAAAGTCTCATTTGTAGTCACTTGTTATGTATTAGGATATACTAAAAGTTTAGCTTGGTGAAGTAACTAATGGGACATTTGATAAGTTACCAAACTTTGAAAGATACAAGGAGAACCACAGGGGGGGTCTGCCTTTTCCAGCCTGACCACATGGAACATTGGATTAAGTGGAAAAAATGGGGTGCTGGTTTAATGAATTCATTTTGGATATTTAGAGCATTTCCACCTCAGAGCCATCAGACCATGGAATAGTTACCCCGGGGCAGGAAGTAGGGAGGGTTTGGAAAGATTTACTTAGTATCAACGGCTGTTTGGTTGCATCAGTTCCTGGAGACTTAAAGTCAGCATTAGGTAATGACAAGATGATTTTTAACTCATATAGAAATTTTTGACTCATGTGGGAATAGTTTGAATTTGTATTCCTGTTAGGATTTTAGAACTGGATTTTTACATAGTCTGGCGGCAAGAAGGGAGGAGAATGATCTCTAACAAAGAAGGATGATAGAGGGATAGAAAAGAGGGGGAAAGAATGTGGTGGAGGGAGGGAAGAAGTGGGAGGATGGTGTGGTGGACTGGGCAGGATCTGGGCGAGGCTCCCACCGAGGCTGAAATCTGCCCCTGCCACACACTGGTGTGGGACGCGGACAAGCTCCTCACCCTCTCTGATGGTCAGTGGGCACATCTATAAAGAGGGATGCCAGTGTCCACATCCCCATGTTGTTGGGATCATATTCTCTGCAGGTGCATGCCGTCTGACCCAGGACGGATCAATGAGGAGATGCAGGGAAGATGAGCTCCATTCTTTGCGATCTGTATGTTTATAATGTATATTATAAGAGAATGGGATTACTATGAGGTGAATGACTAGCGTGAACGGACAGTTTAGGAGTGGGTTTTGGAAGGGGTGGGGCTTTATTTTTTTGCCTGATGCCAGCCCTGTAGTTGAGCTGCAGACTGTCCCCGTCTGTTTAATGCAGGTGGTGTGTCTGGCATGTAGATGGAATGGTAATTAATGTATTTGTACTGTGCAATCTACCATGTTTGGTTGTTCCTTCCCAGCATTAAACAATGCCCAGCTGGTGACTAAAGAGGAAGGTGAGACGCTGTGATCCCATTGTTAGGGGTGGGTTCAGTCTGTGAGGGGTCCGACTCAGACAGTGGATGATTGGGGGCAGGGCGCCGTCTCTAGGTACTCATCTCTGTTTTGGGAAGCAGTGGTGATGGAAGAAAGCACATCAGCTCTGGAGCCAGGCACATGTCGAGTTAAGTCCTGGTTCCTTCACACACAGCTGTGTGACCTTAGACAAGTTACTTTACCTCTCTGGAAAGTGGGATAACACCACACTTTCTTTCGGCTGCCTCCTGATCTTTGCTTTTTTTTTTTTTAAGATTTTATTTATGTATTTGAGAGAGAGACAGAGAGAGCACATGCAGGGGGAGGGGCATAAGGGGAGGGAGAGGGAGAAGCAGGCTCCCCTCACAGAGCGATCCCAGAACCTTGAGATCATGACCTGAGCCGAAGTCAGACACTTAACCAACTGAGCCACCCAGGTGCCCCGATCTTTGCTTTTTAATCTTGACTTTTGATGTTTTCCTATACACTTAACCATTGCATTTGGCCTTCTTCCCTTGAGATGAGTTCCCAATCTGATAGACTACACCCTTCATGATAAGCCCCTATAATGTCGCCCACTTCCTATTACTTCCCACCCCAGTGGAACTCAAATGGAAGGTGAGCTTTCTTCCTGACAATTGCAGTCATCACTATTGGTAAGTTTCTGTCACCTGGGCATGTCATGATGATAGCTTGTCCTGAGCAGGACTAATGTCAGCACAATTAGACAGGAATTCTCTGCAATGACAGAGATCCTCGCTCTTCTCCACTCTAGGGAATATCTGCTTGGGTGGGCTGTTTATTCTGCTCCATGAAGGCCCACCACTCATATGTGTTTTTCCTGAATGGGGCTGCTACCCACAATCCCTGCCTTTTCTCCAGCCCCAGACTAGAAAGCACAAAAGGAAATCCCAAGCTTTTCTTTTATAGTTTCTCCTTTAAGGCACATCAGTCCCAACCACTCAAATTCTTTTTCTTAAGGCTCTGTCCTGACATCTCTTGCTTCCAAGGACAAGGGCCTTTCTACCCAGAAAATAGTCTATGTCTTGGCAGCACAAATGCTACTTCCCTCCGAAGGACCCCCAAATGGCAGCCTTTGTAACCCCTTCACTCTTCCTACAAGGATCTTCCACCATCAGATCTGTGGTCTTCCCTGAAGAGATGGCGGCTGGGGTGAGGTCCCTCCTGGATGCCTCTGGCCTGTGCTGTCCTTTGCTATCCGCCCCTCCTTGTGAGTTGAGTCTGGAGAGGGGAGGCAGTGGCTGGAGCGGAGCTGGGGGAGGGCATGCAGATCACAGAGCATGAGTGCCAGCTGCAGGTGCCAGAGGATGTTGTGACTTTTGTGGTCCCATTTGCAGACCAGCTCACACAGGTGGACTCAGCTCACATCTCTAATAATACCGCTCGGCAAAGGGAAAGATGCAACCTTGTCCAGCAATAGCGCATGGTGGGATTTTATGCGTGACCTCCTTTGTTTATAACAAAAGCTCTTCATGCAAACTGCTATATCCCTAATTTTTACAAACCCACTTTATGAGGCACA